>NC_050583.1:60261463-60861463 GCF_013368585.1 Megalops cyprinoides | reverse complement strand
GCAATAGACGTTAATTCGGCACCGCGGTTACTGTGTGGCAGCTTCCCCCTGGGCTGCAGAGCGAAGACTCCGAGTCTCACGCCCAGGCGTGCTCCCCTCCTCTGGGTGCTTTCTGCCTCGTCTGTGAGTCACACCTCATGAATTATTGAGCTGCTGAAACACAGCGGGGAGTGGGCCTGGCTCTCACCATGCACTGCACTTTGAACTGAAAAGATTTCAAAGGAGATGGGAGGTGGCTTCTAGAAAACTGCATTCTGTTTAGAAGTCCTTTTATTTCTTCTAAATTCTAGAGGGAGTGTAATTTGCTTTCAGAGACTTAAGTAATTGGCCGCAGAGCTCTCGTGTCTCTGGGCTGTGTGGGAAAGCACTGAGACTGAGGCCCGGAAGGATGATAGACTCAGGTAGCAAGTACAGTGCTGAGGTCCATAATCAGAATCATCACTGACACACTGGCTCATCCACCACACAGACAGCCAAGCTTCTAGCAAACCCTTCAGATTTAACAGTATGCTGCATACCATCCACAATTAATGTTATTATTGACAGTCTTACAAACGATACTTCAATATTTCAGGCTCATCAGAGGCTCCGAAATCTTTGCATACAGCAAAGAACAGAGAAAGAAGATTCTGACATTCATATTCAGCTGTTGAGCGCTCTTTACCTCGATGAGTTGGCTGCTCAAAGCTGATTTCGCTAGATTTCAAACACTGCATTACAAACCCCTTAAAGTGCCGTTAGCATGACTGCGTCAGCAGCCTAAACACCCTCATGTCTGTCAGTCTCCCTCGGTGTGTTGCATGCCCAATTACCAGCAACACAAGCTGCCACATAAGGCTGAGCTACATCCTGCAGTTTAACAATGGTGAACTGAAAATAAAGAAGCGGGACAGAATAACCACAAAAAAGAAGCTTACTCTTGCGAGAAACTAATCAGAAAAAAAATATTAGTTTAATAAAAGACTACTACTGAACGTTATTATAATTGAATATAAACTTAAATAACATAACCGTCCTTATACATTATGTTTATACAGTACATATTAACATAATCATGTTAAACTATTATACAACACTGAATATTACTGCTACAGTAATAATAAAATAATTTAAATAAATTGTAAAAAAAAAAAAGCAGTACTTTCCAGCAAAACCTTTGGAAAATTTCAGGAAAGCAGTAGTAGCTAGTCAAGACTCCGTGTTCTTATGATGTATCATTTCAGACAGGGAATATATAGCTCCTAAATGGGCATGAATAACTCAGATCAGACTCAATTAAGCAGGGCTCAAGACTGCTCATGTTCTGGCACCCCATTACACCATGAGCCTAGCTAAAAGATGCTGATAATACCCTGAGATGGGAGGAGATTTTTTTTTAATTAGAGCAGTAATTAGCCATTTATGGCTTCAGGGAAGACAGCGATGTTTGACGTGCACAGTGTGATAACAGCATGAAAACACAACCTCCTCCTGCAGTGGGAAGGTGCACCTGGCAACGTGCGCTCGGCTCCTTCGTCTTCCTGATGAAGGGCTCCATGTGGTGAGGGGTTGCCTCTCCAGACACCTGCACATACCGTATTTCCTCTCCTGTGTGTGTGTATGTGTGTGTGTGTGTGTGTGTGTGTGTGTGTTGGGGGAAGAAGGGGGGTTTCGGGGGGTGATGCACCAATCAGTGGCTGGATGCAGTGGGAGGGCTACAGTGACCTCATGCATGGAACTGCAGTGGAACTCAATCTTCCACGTGAAAAAAATGTCACTTCAGCTCCTCATTGTGAATCAGATTCTTCCCTTACTGCCCAAGCCACGTGGGAAAGAAAGAAAGCAACTGCAGCTGCATTACAGTGCCATGCACAGATCACTCTTTTAACATCTATATCCTACAGAATTAATGACAACAACACAATTTAACGTGCACATTGATAATTTAATTGCTTGATTACCTATTTTTTTTTTTTTAAATTTGCTGTGGTATACCATAAACAAGCGCAACTTTGACAAGCAAATTATTTTGAATGTGTCTGAACTATACTTAACAGTTCTAATTTTAAAAAAAGATCAAATCCACTGTATGTCAACGAGCTCAAGCCAAACCTTTATGGTGCATTTTTGGGTCCAAACCACACAGATGAATTAATTTAATATCTGAATCAGGGAAAGCAACATTTCTATTACAACTTTCCCATTATAACGCCACCAGCCTTAGCTGGATGCTACATTCTCCACCTCCACCTTGTTTGGAGGACTGTTAAGACTACTGACTGTAAAGACAACTGAGTGTAAAGACAACTGACTGTAAAGGCTACTGACAGCTGGGTGGCTCTGCAAGCTCCACCTCGCCCCATTCACCAAGCAGCTGCTACTCGCTCTAATTACAGGAGACAGCCATGGGTGGGTGGAGAGCCTCGCCCTGCTGCACCCAGCTCCAGCTCCACCTCCCCTCACTGCTCATGCTGAATCTGCAGCTTCGGCCATTTCCCCCCACAGTAGGAAAGCTGCAGCCCTGCCAATTTCCCTACATGGTTTATACATATTTATGGTCAACCCAATCCAGACAGGAACCAAAATTAATTTAAAACTGAGACATTGCCAACAGAGTAAGCATTTTTTTGTTGTTGTTGTTTTCACAAAAGCGATTCAATATCATTAAGGGTTTCACCTTGCATGGTCAAAAACCTAAACATATGAACTGCACTTCTCTTGACTAGGGCTTTAAAGAATAATACTGACTGCTGAGTGGTTATTTGCTGGACGGCTCAAAAGCTGTTGAAATGTGGACACATAAATGCTACGCTTTAAAAAAAAAAAAAAAAGATTCATTAAATTCAGAGGTACAAGATAGCCCTAGTGTTGGAAGGGATCCTGCAGCTGCACCTCTGTGTTATAAATCTCAAACTGAATAACCTTTCTGGCGAATGCTGTCATTCTACGTTGAATCACATTTTTTTTTCACTTCATCACAGCACATTAGCAGTCCAGGAAGCTCCTTTTCCCTGATACTCATGCTCGCTGCTGCTTTTGTCTTGTGCCACACCCAGACGAACGCAGCGGGAGACTTTTAACACTCGGAGGATGAAAGCGCCACTTGTTCCGGCAGCAAGGGAGTGGCAGACGAATTCATCGCCCCCACAAACAGGGGCTGCGTCTGAGCACATCTCAAACACATTACTGCTGTTCCCTGCCGCCACGCGTAACAGCAAATCAACAGCGCTGCAGCAGCCATCTACATACTCATCTACGTGAATCTGCAGCTCAGACGCCGCTCCCACCAGCGGCAAGCTTCACATTTACACACACATCACAGTCTGATTAATAAAGCTTGTGTTACCCTGCATCTGTTAATGCCTTCTTCTGTTCTGTAAAATAAGAATAACAGAGTTCATGTTATTTGCTCCTCCCTTTGTTCACCCTTCAGAATTGTCCCAGCAATCTTTGGTAGAAACGCACCAATCGACGATACTAAGTAGCACTGATCTTTGTCATATAAACACAGCTTTTGGTAACGGTCACCATCGTGAGAAGCTCTCCTTTTTATGCTTAGACATTTATGCCTATCAGTGCAAAACAACATATTGTTACCCTGACAACATTTATCACAATCAGAAACAGTACTTTACTTTTGTATACTGTATTGCTTGGTACAGTATTGTTTTCCAGCTGTCAGTGAACACATCAATGCCTGCTGGCTATTATTCAGTTTCACAAGGTCTGCTGAAACAGTGGCATCTCTCAGTGAATGGCATGGTGCTTTTGTCTGTATGCTCATATTTAAGAGTTAAAGCTGTGGAGGCAGGTGGCGAGGCATCCATTAATTAACACAGCACGCCGCGGGCGGCCCCACATCTATAATTGGAATCTGTCTGGAGGTGCACAGAGCAATTGATCCTCAATCAATGATTCTCAGCCTTTCGTCAGGAGGCACCAGCGATTCAGCAGTGAAATAGCACTAAAAACATGAAAGAGATGTTGAAAAAAATAATGGAAGTGTTATCTTTGACAAATAAATCAGGGCAGCCACAAAGCGAGAAATGAGTGATTCATTTGACAACGCCCACCACACACACGCGCGCACACACACACACACACACACACACACACACACACACCACCATCACACACCTGTGCCTGCAAAAACACAAAAAAAGGGGAAATGATCAAAACACAATCCACTGCAAAACCCTCTATAGCCACACCCACATGTGACAACACACTGTCTTTTTCAAGGCAGGCTGCAAAATGTATGCAACACATGCCAAATAAGGAGTAGACTTACCACAAGGAGTTCAGTGGGCATAATAATACAGTTAAACAGAATATAAAGCCAGCGTGAAATAATCTGACATGCGCCATTGTGAGAAATGTCTTGCTTTCATAAAAAGACACTGTATTTCTGTGGTATTAGTAACAGGCATATTTATACTTGAATATTGCCTCTTACATTCATGAAACTGAAGCTGTAATTCAACCTATTTGCTGATATCCTCATATTTTTCTCTATCATAATTGTTCAATTTTGGCAATGAAAGCCTATACTAAGCAAGTGTGTGCTAAGACACCTGGAGATTCATTCATCATAAACATTCATTTTCATTCCTCCTATGAGTTACACAGAAACAAAATGAATTTGACCAGTCTAAATACCCTCTGTTTAACTCACTGACACACCATACACCAAAGTACCAAAGGGACACATGATCTGCAGACAAAAAGGTTGATCAATATCCTATTGACCCAAAGTCCTATATGTACTTATTCTGACATGACCCCTAAACATCCTGTTGCTGGAATATCTTTTGTTCTTAGTGTCCACACCATAATCAAGGATTTTTTCCTAGTCAAATAAGGAAGATTAATGTCATCCAGCATTAAACAAAGAAACAATCTGAATCAAAGATTTAGTAACATCAAACTGCTCACCTTGCCTCACAAAATTAAGGACGAATGAGTCAAACTGAACAGTGGCACTTCTACACAATCTTGCAGAGATGAAGGCTGGTCAAAAGGGGCCGTCCTTCTTTGTACTAGACCACACACACACATTAAATTCTGGATTTGAAAAAAATCGAACTTTCTGTATTGTAAGAACCTTATAAAAATTATACACATAATGCAATATATTACAATAGAGTAAAACATATTCTGTTTTTTATTTAATCATAAAATTAAGATCAGAGGTGGAAAAAAAGAACTCAAATAGTTGTCTGGGATTATCTGTGATGGAGAAAATAAGATTCAGCACTCAAAAAAGGCAAGGAAACAGTTTACGTGGCAAAAGCGCCACCTACTGGTAAAATGCAGCACATAAAATAAAAAGCAGTCTACATGCCTCAACTCGTCAGATCAGGTGAAGTGGACTGTTTTTCTCACTAAAACTGATGCAACTGAATGAAAAATTGCTGTTTTGTGAAATAATATAACCTGACCTAAACAGGCAAGGAAACTCCTGTGTTACAAGTTGAAATATGATAGAAAACAGCCACACTCAATAAAATCAAATGTTAAACTACTTCAGTGACCTTTATGTGCATGCCTCAATTGCTGCAAATAACATGATAAACCATTTGTTGTGGGTTTTAAATAATTACATTACTCTTGTAAATTTAAAATAAACACATCATTATTATGAGTGCTTGCATGAGCTTTTCCAGGGCCATAACCCCCTCTCAGTTTATTGTGAAATAAACACAACTGACAACTTGTGACATGTGTGTCATACAACAGTGTACCTTTAAACTCTGTACCTTTTTGCGAGATTATAGATGGTTGGGTAGTGCTTTACGCAGGTGGTACTTTTTTTTTTTGGTAGGACCATTCATTGCATGCATTGGAAGTAACATATGGCTAAGATAGAAGCTCAGCAATTTCTAAGAATGTTTGGTTTCCATTATTGAGTTCATATAATACAGAATGTTTGGTACATTGCAATTAGTGCAATTAAGTGAGAAAGAACACAGCCACAGGTGGTGATGGAATCAAAAATTAAACTGCATTTCAGTGCCTTTGGAACTGAGATACTGATTTTTACCATCCTTAGCAAAAAATATTTTGTGTTTTGATATTGACTTCCACATCCAGGTCCTGCTAATATCCACAAAATGTGAATACTGTAATTGAATGAAATACTTCACTGACATTGTAATATCTTCATGCTTTCTGCAACATGTAATGCTAGCACTGCTGAAGCTGAAACAGCCATAGCGAAATCACACTGACAATATTAATAACATGTGACATGGGTGTGATATACAGCAGCACAAACTTAAACTCTATGTCTGTTTGCATGTTTATAGATGATTAGGTAGTGGTTATGCACTAGCAGGTGGTATGTAGTTCTTTCTGTAGGACCCTTCATAGCATGTGTTAGAAGTACCACATGGCTAAAATGGAAGCTCAGTTGATAGAGAGTGACATAACCTTATGTGGCCCTGGCATCTGACAGCCCTTCTCTGTAAACATTAGGCATTTTCTCTCTTTCTCTTATAAGAAGTATTGCAAAATTAGACACATAAGCACTATGTAAGACAACATTTTTACATTCACATAAAAATTTCAAACTGTAAATTCTTGTATACTGAATCCTGAATGCAATCTGATTTCATTTCATTTGAGAAAAAATGGAAACTGTAGGATTTACTTTATATTCATATACCAAATTTCTGCTTCCAGGTGTGTGACCATATGGTACAAGATGCTCTGTGGCTATCTGTCTTTCTCTACACGGTAAGAAAAAGTTTAGTTGACTGAATGTGAAAATGCATGGACAATCATTTTTCAGTTCAATCTGGATTAAACACAATGTACTCTAAATTACTGTCATGCTTAATCCCTGAAGAGTAATCACTGCCATTCGGCTGTTCCTCTTCAGTAAATGTCATTATGGTAATGCATTGTAATGAGCATGCTCCTGGGCAGTCATTCCATTTTTAACACTACTTTGTAGGCTGGAAGCAAAGCCTGAGAAAATGGTTTGACGGCAACTAATCAGTTGCTGTTGACATTTATTATCTAAAAGTCTTGTTCATAATTATTCTAATGGAATTTTGCAATTCTATGATGAGCGAGATAGGAGGATAAATGATCATTTGATCGTATATCACTATTATTTACAAAACTTCAGGATATTTCCCCAATCGCAGCTAAAACTAGACGTAATACCACCGACTGATTGATTGGAGCATGAATTAATTATAGGGTTGGAAGAAGAGGTCATGAACAGAGGAAATAAAGGGCATTAGAAAGAGACTACTGTACTTAAAATACATTATGTTGAGCACTGAATTAATAGGCCTATAGACTATATTTCGTTACAGAGTGGTAGATAAGGTGATTTACAATAACCATTTGGCCCATTTGCAATATAGGATTGACGTGTTTAACTCATACTTCCATACTGAACTCATTGTTGAATCACCCACTGTGGATGTTTGAAAATCACAAGGAAGAACCACATCAGGTAGCTACAGAAATTCATGGCAGCTTTGACAACGCTGTGTTTAGCTATAGATTGTTGCCTTCCGTTTCATCACTCCGTGGTTGCATCTCAACTGCCTTCTGATTCTGTTTCGACGTTGCTTTTACACCTAGCAGCATGCTGGCAGTCAAAAAGTATCATCGGGATCTACCGATTCGAACTCAGCTCTAACATCATTAAATATCAGCACCTTTGTATTTACTTACTTCACTGTCCTCAGCGATGAGATCAACTCCAGGATGCCGTAGCAGGCAGCTAACTACTGTTCCCATGGGTCCCCTGGCTTGTTCGCAGATACCATGCCAACCTGTTCTGATTGGTCCACAAATTGTCCTCACGTATATTTTAGGGATGGGTCCATACATTGAATAAGTTGTCCGGTCATCGTGTAAACACCAGCATTCTAATTCCTGGATTTGCTTTCAAAGTAAATTGTTGTTCTATATTTTCAGTAAGGTAGTGTAGATGCACCCCGCTATGTTAAAAATGTGTATTTATATAATTCCCCATTTCGAACCATTATGCATATGCTCAATAAAATATAATCTCAGACGACCTGTTACAAAAAGGACACAAACACGGAATATAGAAACAACGTTATACGTCTGTTAATGACAAAATACACAATAAGATGCCCGTTATTATTGAAAGGATTCATCAATTGAGCTTGAGACTCATCACAATTGATAAAAACATAATGCATTGAAATGAGGAATAGCTTGAGCGCAAAACCTGAAATGGGCATAGAACAAATAAAATTACAATATAATTATTATACAATTATAATGTTATTATTATTATGCAAACAAAATTATAAAATAATGTAATAATGAAAACACATAAATCAACAATCAATCAGTATGTAAACTGCCAAATAAGCATAGCTTAATCTATGTAAAAATGAATAAAGCATTTCTGCTTCATGTTGCAATGTTCTGCTGATGATTACTTTCTGAGCACTGCATCCATGTGCTTCTAATGTCTGTATTCCATAACCTTAGGAGACACAAATAAACTCATAATTGTCCTCTTTAATTTACTATATTGGTAATACACATGCAGCCAGTGACATATGCCTAAATTACAAGGATGCCTTATGTGTCTGGCCTTCCAGTGAAATCGCATTCATGTGCAAGGATAGTCAAGGATACAATGATATAGACACAATATAAAGAGTGTATGAAAGAGGAAAGGTCTAATGTGATATGATATCATTTTATTAGAACAATACTACATTTACATTTAGGAAAAAATGCTTTTATCCAAAGTGACTTAGAGTGAGGTAGAGTACAACACAAGCAAAAAACCATAAGAAATCAACAATATTAGAAGCACTGCATGACCGGGTTTCAATGGTTGGCCAGACAAGATACTATAGGTGCTAACAAACACACAAAATACAAAAATGTTACATCCTATAGATATAAATTTCACACATACAAACACATTCAGCTCCATTTAGCAGAAAAGCGTGTGCCACGCTATCATGTTGGGCAGTCAGGGACTTGAACTGTAACCTTTTGAACAAAAGTAGCACATAATGTAATATTACATGTCCATGCATGGCAGAAAAGAGTTTTCAGTTCCATCAGCATGCAAAAGGAGCGAGCGCTGATGCTCTCCTTACATTTGTATTGAGTTATGTTTACTCATATTGATTTATATAAATTTTACATTTACTTCTTTTTTGATAATGATGTTATGGGTACTGTGTGGGAACTATATGAGAGATCTAAAAGTTTGTGGTTAATTGAACCAATTTGTGAAGGAACATTCAGGTTGCTATAATGGTCCATTGTGGATAAATGAGCCTACAGTAGTGTGTTTGCCATAAAAAGTGAAACCAATAACTGGGGTAAATAACTTTGTGTTATGTTTCCATGTGAAACATATAACTTTGTGTTATGTTTCCATGTGAATGAAATCATACAGTATGTGGGATTCAGAAGGTACATACAGCCTTCTGTCTGATCCAGAAGATGGCGACATACTTCTTGTAATTGTACAGTACTACTGCATTAGAATGCCTAATATGATCTGAGAAAAAAGTTATTGCTGGTACATTGCATTACTGAAAGTTTTTTCCTTGTCATCCTGTTTTTTGTTCTTGTCAATGTTTTTAAGAAGAGTATAAAATGGAAAATACCTGTAAAATATAGTTACAATAGTTATTTTCAATTTTATGCAAAATAATAAATGTACAATTTTGAATTAAAAGGCTAGGTTTGTTGGAATTTTATTCAAATTCTCCAAACTGCTTTGCCCATCGATTGAATCCGACTACCATACAACATTTTGCAGTCAAACACAACTTTGAGAGACCAGGGCTCAGATGTTACACAATATTTTTAGTAACATTTAATGCTAGTAAAATTCCTCAAAGCTTAAAACTCACTCAAATGAAGCTACTATTTTGCATAATTATAAGGCACAGCCATTTCAATTTAAAAAGATATCAATAACCACAAAAAACTGAAACCTTTTCATCTGAGAATGGCAAACTTCTTTCTAAAAATTGGGATATAAAAATCCATACAAGCCAACCATTTAACATATTTATTATAAGAAATGTTACTTTTTGTGCATGTGCACTACAGACAATCCTTTTCATCAGAGATATTCCTATTCTTTTTATTCTAGAATATACAAAAATGGAAGCTATGAAAAATGACTTTTGAAATAAACAGATCTGTATTGGTAATTATTATTATTTAATAATATTACATGAATGGTGTAATGTATTTGAAATATTGCAGATTATCGCAATTGAGACTTTCTTTTTATTTAAAATTGTGGCTCTAGTTGATTCTTTTGGAAATGTTTGCGAGTTTGCACACATTTTCATGCAAAAATGCTCAACAGGGCATGTACAGTATATAGGGTCACTTTGTGTAAAGGGCCGGAGCGCTCGCAAAGGGGAAGTTAGTCTCATGGTCTACAGATCAATGCGTGGAGTAAATGTGGTGGAACGGGTGGGTCTCTTGTGATCTGTAACGTTTCTACTTCAGGTATGCAGTGACAAGTCTTACGCATGTCAAACAAAACACTTCGAATCGTTTTTGTCTTCTACATACTCTAGGTGAAAGCCAGACTTTGCCTTTGGCTTCTAAAATGGCCATACATTTGAAGTAAAACACGCTCAAGTCCCGCCTACCACAGCGGGACCAATGAACCTACAGACATGTGTTGTGTGGGCCAATAATAACGTGAGGTCTGTTGCGGTTCGCTAGCTCTAGCAAGCAGACTCTGGCCGAGACGGATACACAATTTGGAAATGGCGGCTGTTCAGGATGGACCGACCGAGCCAGAGAGTGCAAAAGAAATTAAGACAGAAACATTGAATGATGCGACAGGAAATCACACTGCTGCCGTCGGTGGTGTTCTTTCAACGTCTCCGGTTGCTACCACGTCGGTTGGAACCCCAAAACCTTCGCCTTTAGTAGGAACCGATGACCAGCAGACCTTGCTGGCTGTTTTGCAATTCCTTAGGAAGAATAAATTGATTGAATCGGTCGATACTTTACGTCGAGAAGCTGGTTTAGCGGAAGATGCAGACGATTCCCAGACCGCTGAAGGAGGGGCAACAGGAGTGGGTGCTGGAGTGAATCTTGGTGCCGAAAGCGGGGATGCATCACTCTTCAGCCGCGTGTCAGGCGCTACCGCCGCCCCTTCAACCACCATAGCTCCGGCGCCTCCGAAAGGTAGCTACGCTGTCTTGTGAGGTTAATTTTACTGGATCCAGTTCAAACATTTTAGTTGTTCCTTGAATGATTAAGTGTTTTGTTGACAAATAATGCAGGTGAAAACAATGCATCAAGGCGTGTGTAGCTGGGTAGAGCAGCCAAAGTGCAAGTATAGCTTGTTCGACAAGCAAAGGTTAACACCTGGAGTAGGAGTGTTACACCAGAGGCATCGGTCACTAGCTGCACATGTCTGCATTATGTTTGAATTGCAGTGACGAACTAGACTCATTTCATGTCCACATTTGAATGCTAGGAAAACATTTTATGTTTGACTGCCTACCCTTGCATGTATGGGTTTGTTTACAGTGATGTCTGCACCCTTAGGTGGTGAGGACCAACCAGACGTAAACGTCGTCCTATCGGCATACAGCCAGCAGGGGGACCCAGCTTTATATCAGGTTTATTATAGTGGATTAAAAAATTTCATCGAGTCGGTCTTGGACTGTCACCGAGCTGAGCTCTCCCAAGTGTTTTATCCACTCTTTGTCCACATGTACTTGGAACTGGTCTACAACAACCACGAAAATGAGGCTAAAGCATTTTTTGAAAAGTAAGTTGCATGCTTCAACCATCCTGGCTAAATGTGTTATCGTTCAGTTGTTACATTACATTACATGCATCTAGCAGTACATTACATTACATTACATGCATCTATCCAGAGCGACTTCCAGCACAATAGAACATAAGTGTATCCATTCAAGTTAGATGAGCAATAGTGTCAGACCAGGCTAGCAACACCCACAAACCAGTGTGTGTGAGCATAACACCATTCAAGCCCTACTGCAAGTTAACGTGTGCAACCTGAATAGGCAAAGTACACTAGAACACAGAATCCACAGTGCTATATGTAAATAAAAAAACAATTCTAGAAGTAGCAGTAGCAGGGGTGGGAACTGAGGTGGAACCAAGATGCAGTCTGAAGATGGTGGGTCTGAGGGACCAGCACAGACAGCAGTTGTGTCTGAGAGAAGCGACTCTGTCGGCATGGGACAGTCAGTTGCCCCATAGATGCAGAACGTAGCGATCTTGACGGAACATAGGGTTTGAAGACCGGCCGTAGGTATGAGGGGGCTGTCCCCGGTCGAATCCAGTACAACTCATTGCTAACATTTTACCTGGCTTCTCCTCTCTAAGGTTCAGCGGAGATCAGGAGTGTTACTACCAGGACGATTTACGCGTGCTCTCTGGGCTGACCAAGAAGGAGCACATGAAGGGCAACGAGACGCTGCTGGACTTCCGCACCAGCAAATTTGTCCTGCGCATCTCGAGGGACTCCTACCAGCTGCTGAAGAGGCACCTGCAGGAACGGCAGAACAACCAGATCTGGAACATCATCCAGGAGCACCTCTATATTGACATCTTCGATGGCATGCCGCGCAGCAAGAGTCAGATCGACAGCATGTCCGGAAGTCTGGCGGGAGAGGCCAAGCGCGAAGCCAACAAAGCCAAGGTGCCAGGGTGTCTTACGCAGTGTATAGAACATGCACTGTGGAAATGATCGTCATAAAAAAACAAACTAGTTCAGGTTGACCCGTTGCTTAGACAGTAGAGTGTACGTCGCTGTAATGTCTGAGGGAAAACTGGCCATAATAAGATAAATGTTAATGACGGTCATTACCATGATGATATATTATCAAAAGACAGGGAAACATTGTAGCTACTAGGTCGTACTCCCCATGTTTAGTTCTGTGGGTAAACCGTGTAAACCTAACTGTGGTCATTCTTTGCTATGACTATAGGTGTTTTATGGATTGCTGAAGGAGCCTGAGATTGAGGTTCCCCTTGACGATGAAGATGAGGAGGGGGAAAATGAAGAAGGCAAGCCAAAGAAAAAGAAACCCAAGAAGGACAGCATGGGCTCCAAAAGCAAAAAACAGGACCCAAATGCTCCCCAGCAGAACAGGTATCGCTGGAACCCATGTCTGCCTATGCAGACAATATGGCATCACATTATATTGTATAATATATTGTGAGTAACCATTTGTGAAATGTAACTGAATGGTTATTTTAATATTGTGATTGTCAGAATACCACTTCCGGAGCTGAAGGACTCAGACAAACTGGATAAAATCATGAACATGAAAGAGGCCACCAAAAGGATCCGCTTGGGTCCTGATGCCCTGCCTTCCATCTGCTTCTACTCCTTCCTCAATGCATACCAGGTTAAAGACAGGGCATTGTTTGTTTTGTCTCCATTAACAAGTTGTAACATCCAGCCAGACGTTACGTAAATAAGCATGCTAGTAATGTTGTCGGCAGGTTAAAAAAAATATAAGTAGTCTGGAAGGTCGTGAAATGTATATCATATACATGTCATGTCCAGCAATCCTGTCTTGACTTCATAGCCCTGTGCTTGCTCTTTGAATTGTGGATAAGAGTCACAGTATCCTCCGTCTTTCAGGGGCTAACAGCTGTAGACTTCACTGATGACTCCAGTCTGATCGCAGGAGGCTTTGCAGACTCAACAGTGCGTGTTTGGAGCGTCACGCCCAAGAAACTACGTGGTGTTAAGTCAGCAGCAGGTAAATAATGACTCAGCATAAAATTAAAGACTTGACCATATCTGTGCTGTTGTTATGTCATAGTATGTTATTCATGGATAGATTCTTGTTAGTAGTTACAGGAGGGATGACAGTGAATCCGTTGATGTGGTGGTGCCGTGATTGGTAGCCCCCAAAGATGAATTACTTTGATATTTTCTAGGAGTAGTTGTGGCTTTGAGTTTTGTTAATGGGTGTTGCCTCTGTTCTAGATCTGAGTCTAATTGACAAGGAGTCAGATGATGTGCTGGAGAGGATAATGGATGAAAAGACAGCCAGTGAATCCAAGATCTTATATGGACACAGTGGCCCTGTATATGGCATCAGTTTCAGCCCTGACAGGTGAGGTGGTTCCCCAGCTTCTCCATTCTGCATTTGTAGACCAAATTATGTTCTTCACATAGGTATGCATGTGACAGAGGATGTCATTTACTAGAAAATAGTACAGGAAAATAGTATAGGGATGCAGTACATGCATCAGAGAGAACTTGTATCCTAGTTGATGGACAGTGTCATAGAGGTCCATCATGTTGTTTTCCAGAAACTACCTGTTGTCTTGCTCAGAGGATGGAACTGTGAGACTGTGGAGTCTTCAGACATTTACATGCCTGGTTGGCTACAAAGGACACAATTACCCTGTCTGGGACACCCAGTTTTCTCCATATGGCTACTATTTCGTGTCTGGGGGACATGATAGAGTTGCTCGGTAAGAATCCATGATTGTTTCTCATTACACATTTGACTTAAGTCAAGGATTTGGTGAAATGAATACAATACTCTCTAATGCCCCAGACAGATTCCTGACTTTTGGGTGTTGTCTGGAAAGCTGTGAGCTTTTGAGTCATGCAGTGGGATCTGAGAACATCTCAAGAAGCAAATAAATTGTGCATCTTGTGTGCTAGGCTTTGGGCAACGGACCACTATCAACCATTGCGCATGTTTGCGGGTCACCTGGCTGACATCACCTGTACCCGGTTCCACCCCAACTCCAATTATGTGGCCACAGGGTCGGCAGACCGTACCATTAGGCTCTGGGACATCCTTACCGGCAACTGTGTCCGAATCTTCACTGGACACAAGGTATGATGGCACCAGGGGCAAGTTGTCCCCAAGAGTTAAGACCCCTGGGACAGGGAGTTCAATTTCAAAAAGCAGATGATTTGTGTAATTTCCAAGTTTCACATCAACACTTCTCATGGTGTTTATTTTCAGGGGCCAATACACTCTTTGGCTTTCTCTCCTAATGGGAAGTTTCTGGCATCTGGAGCCACAGATGGCAGAGTCCTGTTATGGGACATCGGCCATGGCTTGATGATTGGGGAGCTCAAGGGCCACACTGACACAGTCTATGCCCTGAAGTTCAGCAGGGATGGAGAGATCCTGGCCTCAGGTCTGTCCTTCTTTTGTCATTTGGTGTCAGTTTGCAGTTCAAATACTACTGTGCAGCTAGGCATTCATCCATCCCCCGGATCTGAATTATTGCCTCTCTGCACCTTTCTGTGGCATCAGTGTTCTCAACTCTACTTTTAATGTTTCTAGGCTCCATGGATAACACGGTTCGGCTGTGGGACTCCGTAAAAGCTTTTGACGACATAGAGACTGATGATTTTACTACAGCCACTGGTCATATTCACCTGCCTGAGAACTCCCAGGAATTACTGCTGGGAACATACATGACCAAATCCACACCTGTAATTCACTTACACTTTACACGCAGAAATTTGCTTCTTGCAGCAGGGGCATACAACCCTTAGAAATGTTTTTTTTTTTTTTTGTATGCTTTTTGCATATTTATCCCTCTAAATACAGATAGAAGTTCAAAAGAAATGTACAGACTGGACACTTCCTGCATTAGACTGCATAGATCCTTAACATTTTTGTTGATAATGTCTATAGTAGGAGTGTAACTTAGGCATTCTTCATTAAAAGAAATGCCCTTATTTTCCGGTTAACCTATATCTTCAAATTCTTACATTTTTCTCAAGATTTCAACTGAAATCTGGCCTTATCATCCAGATGTAATCACTTGCCATTTCCCTTAGCTGTATGATACTGTGATCCAATGCACAGAGTGCCTCTTGGAAGTAAAAAGCTGTGCTTATTTTGTTACACATTCACTGCCAGCAATATTCCTTCAGTGATGTCTGCATATGTATATTCTTTTATACAGGTGCATACTGTGTAAATAAAACACATTTTCTATGTTTCATTGTCTTTATTTAACATGGCATAACCACAATGTTCAAGTGTTGGCATCTTCATAAAAAGACATCTAGCAAACTACTCATCGCTCTATACAACAGAGCACAGCCAGGAATCCCTGTTGAAAAGAAACAAATGTTAATTCATCTGGAGTCAAACTAGATATAAAGCAGGTATTGTGGAAGTAGTATGTAGTAGTAAGTCTGAATGTGTATCAATGTATGGAAAATAAAATCTTAACCACACTAGTAAACAAGGTGAGGCTCAAAATGTACACAAAACGTACCCCCATGACAAAACATTCAGGTACAAACACTCACCACTATTTAACTTGCTGTAACCTGCTTCTCTTTCTTTGGCTTCAACTTAAATATAAGGACAATTGCAGCAATCCCTGCATAGGTAGCCAGCACACACTGGAAACGGGAAAGCAGCAGATCCATTAATTTCATGTCACATAATATTCAAAGACAATGTTCTTTTTCCATACTCGATAATAAACCACAAAGTCAAGTTACTTTAAAGGACAGAGGATTCACCTGTAATATTGCCACCTAAGCATGTGAGGTCATATGGACAAATTTAATTTGTAGGTTAGCGTCAGATTGCTACCCATATTTTCTGTAGCAGAGCTATATCTGCAGTTGTACATATACTGACATACAGATTTCTATCTCTAAGTAACTTGTTACTGTTAAATATCCAATTTTGTTGAGTTTATACATATGCTCATATACACAGTCATGAGCAAAAACCTGTCCCAATACATTTTCCTAAAATGTCTCAATGGAAATTTTAATATGTGCTCAGCGCAGGTCATTCCTTAAGATTTTCCAGTTGTTTGTAACCTGTTGCTTATTTAACGCCTTTTAAAAACTGAACCGCTGTCCTACAGTTTACTTACATTCCTCCTTCCTGTAATGGTGTACGCATTGAAGTACTTCGCCAGGCCAGTGAACTGGTGTTGAGTTCCAGCGTCGTGCCCTGCCATGTTTTATCTGGTCCAATAATTGATATTATGATTATTAGGGAAAAACATAACCTATTAAAATCTCTGCTACGGTGTAAACACATGCAGGAACAACGGGATTCAGTACCTCGCTGAAAACCCATCTTCCAACAATTCTAAATTATTAGTCATTATATACTTTACAAACTTTGCTGTACAGGGCACGCCCAGCTAGAAAATCCTCGGGTTCATACCTTATGAAAAATATTTCCATCAGTAGACAAGAAATAACGCCGCAAATGTCTTAAAAGAACATTGCAACTATGAATTCATACATTTTCATCTACCGCTGAGCTTACATAACGTTAGCCAACGTTGGCTAGTTAGTTGACTGGGAAACTTAAGTAGCCAAAAGTAGTGACCCTGATTGTAATTTACGACCTATGTACTCACACGACAGCCAACCAACCAGCTAATAAGCACTACCCAGCTAATGTTACTTATGTCTCCCCAGCTGTAAGGCGCTCCATGTGCTAACTGCATTAGAAAACTAGCTGTTTACACAAAATCAAAGCATGATAGCCAGCAAGCTAACATCTTGTCAGCTAAAGCACCTATCCTAGCCAGCTAACTGTTACCTTGTGTTAAGAGTTGCTAGCAAGCTAAAATAGTTGCTAGTTTGCTATTCAAAGACCGACCGGTTACAACCCATCTGTTGACGTGCAAAAGAGGAATATTATGCCTCAGAAATATTTTTAATTGCATCTCCGTTAATTTTTTTCTTGTTCACACAACTTCATGCTTACCCTGCCAAACTCGACCCTTGAGTTTGAAAAAGTGCCCTTCAGAAGCAGACGTAAAGGAAACTGTTCAAAGGAAGTCCTGCCTCTGCCATTGCTTAGTGGTACAAAACATATGTCATTCACTAAAATGAAATCTCTTATAGGTCGATGTAGCGCCTGCAATATGAGTTGGGTAAAATGTTGTCGATCAGACTGGTTTGGATAAATGTCAATCATTTGCAAGTCGTACAATGAATGGCTACATTTTACAGTTTCCTTTCTGTTCAATAATTGAAACGCCTTTCGCTGGAGGCAATGTACTTCCGGGTGAAAACATGGCGTGCTACACACACGTGAATTAAACACCAATTTCCACGAAAGAATCGGAGGAATTAAGGTAATACAGACATATGTATTTTGATTGTATACTTTTGAGGAAACAAATCCGTACATACTAAAGACGTTTTACTGTGTCTCTGTACTTGTTTGCACGGTACATTGTTTAGATATTTATATGCCTAGATGAATTTTAGTTCAGTGGCTCACGTTTTGACTTCTTGTTGACCAGACACCTACCTAGCTAGCAAGCTAATTTATAATTACATCTCTCTTGCTGGCTTTATGCTTAGCTGAGTATCAACTGTACTTTGCCATGAATTTTTCGAAGTACTTGTCGAGACATGAGCACAGTACATACATGATAGTTAGCGGGCTAGGTAGCTTACTAGAAGGCAGTTGAGCGAAGCCTCTAGAAAACTTCCACGCACTTCATACAATCTTGAAAGATTCCTATAAGCCTAGCTGGACATTTACCTTTAAGTATTTTGCCATGCGTCTGTTTACCGAAAATGTACTACTTTGCTCCCTGTTTCTGCAGAACATACCTAGCTACAATATAAAAACATGACATCAATGGAGGATGATTTTCCGCGGGGGGGCACAGCCAAGAAGCCCTCTGGAAGCAAACCTGTGAAGCAGCATGTTGAAGTTGACAACCTGTTTGAGGCAAGTTCGAAGCCAGACGATGACCTGTTATGTTTGTTGTTCTACTAAAACTGTTACACTTGAATTATAATGAAACTACTCTTTTTACCCCTTGGTTTAAGCTGGCTGCATCTCAGTGAAGCTTACCAATGGGGGGTGAGCTTCTGTAGTAATATTCACTATGAGTATTGTGTTGTATTCTCATTTTGCAGACCCGTGAGCCAGAAGACAAAAAGAAAAGAAAGTTGACAAAAAAGGGGGATGAAAAGAAGACAAAGAAACAAAAAACTGGCAAAGAGGACACCCTGAAGCTCAATGCAACCACCAGTGTGGACATTCTTCATTTGAAGGTAACTACCTATCCTACGTCGGACCTGACTGCCTGATTGCCTATGATTGCCTGAACTGTTCCAAGAAAAGTATGTCATCGTTGGTTCAGCATTACAGGTTAAATGGCTTTGTTTGTTTGTTTTTTGGCTGTATTTCATCAGAAAATATGTAACTGCAAACTGTCTGCATCTGTCTGCATTGTCAAAATGTATGCATTTCATACATCTGAATTGGGGTGTAATGGCAAGCTTGCATGTAATTTCAGAGCCTCAAAGTGGGAACTCTTCTCCTGGGCTGTGTGAGGGAGGTCACTGACTTCGAGGTGACCGTCAGTCTTCCCAGTGGCCTCACGGGATTCCTCCGTGTTGCCAACGTCTCTGAGTCGTACACCAAGGTCCTCAGCGAGCAGCTAGACAGCGATCTTGAGGTGAATGCCACACTGATGTGATGGTTTACTGTAGCCATTAATGTCCACCGGTAGGGATGTGGAATGTGACTGTCCCACAACATCTCACCTGTTTTTACCTGTCCTTAGGAAATTGTGTCTCTTCCCAATCTCTTCTCTCCTGGGATGCTGCTCCGATGTGCAGTGTCCAGTTTGGGCACCACGAAAGAGGGTCATGTGAGCCTTCAGCTGTCAGTCAACCCCAAGGAAGTGAACAAGGGGTTAAGTGCTGGATCACTGAAAGCTGGCATGGTGAGTCAGAGTCCCTCTCCTGCCTAATTGTGGACCATGTGAGTTTTCCTGATGTATATGCAGTGACATGTTGCCTGTAAATTCAAGGGTGTTGTTTTTTAACTTGAACGGGAAATACAGCATGCTAATTTTGTTCTAACATGCACGCTCTGTTTCATATCTGAAGTAAATGCATAAAGTGGATACTGTAAAAAGGGCATGTTTTGCTGGTTGGTCTGTTTGGTTGATTGGGTTCCTGTTGCTCCAGATGCTCAGTGGCTGTGTAGAGAGCATTGAGGATCATGGCTTCTTGGT
The DNA here is from genome assembly GCF_013368585.1 of Megalops cyprinoides. Taxonomy (NCBI): domain Eukaryota; kingdom Metazoa; phylum Chordata; class Actinopteri; order Elopiformes; family Megalopidae; genus Megalops; species Megalops cyprinoides. The sequence continues at coordinate 60,841,474 of NC_050583.1, read as the reverse complement.
CGACATTGGTCTGAGTGGAACTAAAGCTTTCTTACCAAAACAGAAAGCAAAGGATTCAAAACAAGGTGAGATGCACCTGCAACAGTTTTTCTAAAGTGCAGTTTGGTATCCCTGCAGTAAAGTAATGGGTAAAAAGTAAATGGGACATTTTTGATTTTTGTATCTGTTTGCATGAGTTTATTTTATCAGTGGTCAAAGTATTTCTAATTTCTGAACCTAACACTAAAGCTACAGAAACCAAATTGATTTAAACAAGTGATTTGCTGCAGATGATGTAGTTCCTTCAGTGTAACACATCTGTTATTCCCATGACATTTTGAAAGTTTGAATCTTGTCCTCTGATGGTGTTAGAAATATTACTCTTTGATGATGTGGCGTTATTGTAAACTGGCCTGAACTGGATGCTGTTGCTTTAGCCGAGCTCAAGGTGGGCCAGTATGTGAACTGTCTCCTGGAGGAGGTGAAAAATGAAGGCCGTATCGTCCGTCTGTCCGTGAACCCATCAGCCATCGCTCAGGCTTTTGCGGAAACCCAGCATGGCTGGACCCTCAGCAGTCTCCTTCCTGGGCTTTTGGTCAAAGCACAAATCAAGAAGGTAAAAGATCTGTTCTGGTTGAGGTTCTTAAAGAGTCCAAAGAGTGACGACAAGGATATGGTCAGTTTCATCTTATTGTGATTGCTTTGAGTGGGCAGGTATGTAACGGTGTATAAAGGTATACAAAGACTTGAGTGTCATTATGTCCTCAGTACAGTACAGTAACTGTTCTTTTTAGTAAAACACAATTGTCTTCTGTTCTCTGATTGTGCTTGCTCTCTTGGAAATGAAGGTGACTCCACATGGGCTGATCTTGGAGTTTCTGTCTTCCTTCACGGGCTCTGTGGACTTCCTGCACATGGACGCAGACAAAAAGTCAAACTACAGCGTTGGCGATAATGTATGAACCCCAATGTAGTTACTCAGCTCTTTTCAACATAGTTATGTCAATATTACATCATACACATACAGTATGTGCCTGTGAACCAGCCTGTTACATTTTACATTACTTTTGAAACAAGTTATGACTGAGTCATAACTTTTTTTGTTAATACCTTTAAAGTGATGGAACCTGGTGTATCATGCGTGCCACCTTGTAGTACATACAGTGTCATGGATTAAATTTGTCCTGCAAAGTCACAGATTCAGTTAATTTAATTTCATTTTCACTGCAGTTTTCCTAGACATAAGAGACCCTGTTTTACACCTGTTTTATTTGGTGTCACGTTGAGATCTTCATCTGCAAGTAGGCGTGATATGCTAATGGATCGTCAGTCTTGCTCATTGCTTCCTTCATATGGTTGTTTTGTTTCGCAGGTGAAAGCTTGTGTTCTTTATGTGGAGCCCTCCACGCGCACTGTGGGTTTGTCACTGCGCAGTCACCTCCTGCAGCCAGGGGGCATCCTGGAGCCAGTGGTGAGCGAGCGAGTCGGTGAGGTGGCGAAGGACTGTAAGATGACATCTATGCACCACCTCTCCGGAGCCACTCTGGAGCTACCAGACGAGACGCCCGTCTTTGCACACGTGAGTTGGTCTTCCACAGCCTTGTCATCACAGTTACAGTCTGCTCAGAAGAGGCTCGCAGGATGTATGGGAATCTGTTGTGAATTCCAGGGAGTATAGTTTCCGTTTATTGATTGAAACCAGTTGAGGACTAGTACAGGGTGAGCAAATGCAGCAGGCCACTGAAGTAATGCTAAATAAACAGATAAACAGGGCAGCCTTTTGGAATTGGGGAAAAGAAATATTAGCGGGATTACTTTTTAACGTTTCTGTGCATTCCAGAAAAATCACCTGAAAGAGCCCAAAGAATCGCTCAATGTCAATCGCGTTATGGCCAGGCCAGCCCACGACTGCAGGATCATGGACTTCAGCCCACTGGAGCAGATTCACCTGGTCAGCCTGCGCAAGTGAGTCCATGCAGTGCCAAGCACCGCAGCCAGGAGGCGCTGTGTCACAAAATGCCAGTTCTCTGACAGCGACACAGCCCTGTGCCTGACTCTGTCCTGTCTATTACTTTACAGGAGCATTATCGAGGCTCCCTTTCTGAGATACCAGGACCTTCAGGTTGGCCAGGTTGTGGAGGTAAGGGAATACATTTCGCCTTGTTTCTGAACAGGCTCTCCACAGAGATTGTCTCACTTTTGCTCCACTACTGATACTCCGCATCCAGCTACCTAGATTTGAATGGCGGTGAACCCCAGAATTGGATCCCCTTTTTGCGACTGCTTTGTGGACTCTCCCACAGGGCACAGTGACAGCTCTGCAGAACTTTGGGATGCTGGTGAAGGTGACGGACCATATTAAAGGGATGGTGCCCAGGACTCATCTGGCTGATATTGTGTTGAAGAATCCAGAGAAGAAGTACAGTGTGGGGAACAAAGTCAAGTGCCGGGTCAGTGAATGAGTCAGCCATTATAAATGGGCGACGAGGTGCAGAAAGCAGATAGGGAACAGTCATTTAAAGCTTAACTCTACAGTGCAGTTCATCCTGAGCATGCAACACATGTCAGCTGAAACCCATGGAGCCATGTCTATGATCGGTTTAAATCATGTTATGCTGGTTTTTAATAGTGATTAGATGTTTTGTGTTTATAAGACGAGATAGCCAGCATCAGATGGAGCCAGCTTCTATTATTCTATTCTGCTTTTGAGTAAATTTGGTCCTAGAGATTTTGACTGTGGTTTTTACCATAGATATGGTAATTGTAGTAGTAATTTGTTAATTGCAGGTGTCCTTACAATGGTGGTGAGAGCTATAATAGTTTTGCCATATCAATGGTTCCCTAGTGGTAATTGCCGTCTGCCTATTGTGCAGGTGTTGTCAGTGGATCCTCAGATGAGAAAGCTGGTGATGACGAGGAAGAAGGCCCTCGTGGAGTCCACTCTGCCCCTGTTCCGCAGCTACGCAGATGCCAGGGCCGGGCGCATTTCCCATGGCTTCATCGTCTGCGTGAAGGACTTTGGCTGCATAGTCCGTTTCTATGGCAACGTAAAGGGTCTGGTCCCCAAGCATGAGCTCAGCACAGAGCCAGTGGTCGTCCCGGAAAAGCTATTCTACGTCGGCCAGGTACGCGAGGCTAGGCGGCTAACCTTCACTCGGTAGAAGTGTCTTCTCAAGCGCAAGCTGATGTATAACATTTGCATTGAAATGTATTTGCATGTAATTTGAACACAGCTTTGATAAGTGTCTCTGTCTGGCTATTTGAGACCAGGTGTTTGCTCTTAAGGCTTTTGAACATTCTAAAAGGCTTGGTGTCGATTGGCGTCCTGTGCAGGTTGTCAAAGCCAAGGTCCTGACATGTGATGCTGACCAGGAGAAGCTACTCTTGTCCTTCAAGGCTGTTGCAGGCGGGGAGACAGAAACTCCACAGCAGCCACAATTTAGCTTTGAAGTTGGAAAGGTAATGGTAACGGTTGGAAAATGGGCAATGCTAACCAGTAACAAAGACAGCATGGTGCTATTTGTCTTCCCCTATACTTTTTCGATAGGCACTTTCTGTGTCACATCAGAGTTTAGAGGTCACTCATCTGTCGTGTACACTCTGTTTGGTAATTTTCCTTTTTCGTTATGTGTTGTGTTGTGTCAGTACGTCACTGGGAATACTGCATCAGGTTTAGAAACATTTCCCATAGGAATGGCTTAGTTGAGGCCTTAGTCTTACTCAGGAGCTGCAGTGTTTACTGATGGTCTGTCTGTTACTGCTTTGATATTGCAGAATGTGGATGCAACGATAGTGAGTAAGGTCCTCAATGGTCTGGAAGTGTCCATTCTCCCAGAAGAGATGCCCGCCCTCCTGCCCATGACACATCTGTCTGACCACGTCTCTAACTGTGCTCTGCTGTGGGAAGCACTGAAAGAGGGGGATATCGTCTCAAATGCTGTTTGTCTCACTAAGAAAAAGCAGAACATTGTATCCTTCGCAATCTCCAGCTTTGACGGTGGTTTTCATGACTGTTGTTAATTACGATGATATTTAGTTGTAAGCTTACATGTATTGTAGGGTAGCCTTCTGATATAAAACTTGGGAAAAAAAAGGATCTTGTTCAAGGGTGGAAGTGGGCACAGGGCTCTCTTTTCTGCGACGACTGGTCCTTGACCCCATTTTAAAGACACTGACCAAGAAGCCGTTAGTCAAAGATGCACTGGAGGATGGCGTTGTGGCCAGAGAGTTTTCTGAGATCCAGGTGGGGATGCAGCTGACAGGGTGGATCAAGAACATCATGCCCTACGGAGTGTTCGTGGAGTTCCCCTTCGGGCTTGTTGGGCTGGCCCCCAAATCGGTAAGTCTCGATGAGTTGTCTACGCAGATGCTGTGACATTGAAACATTACACTTAAATGAATGATTTTACAAATGCAAAAGAACAGGTACTGAGCTGTCTTGTAGAGTGTAGAGTGCTGATATCCTGGTAATTTGCACCCCGCTAATTTTTGCATTCCTTTGCAGGCCATGAGTGACAAATTCATCAGCAATACCAACGTCCCCTTCCAGATGGGCCAGACAGTGCTGGCCAAGGTGACCAACCTGGATGAGGAGAAGCAAAGGTTTCTGGTGACTCTGAAAGTTTCAGAAGTCAGCTCTGAGGAGGCTCACAGCCAGGGCAGGCTGGCTCAGGGCCTGCAGGAGAGGAAAGCCGTGACACAAATGATAGCCAGCAGAGGTAGGAGACTAAAGAAACACTGCCTGGTGCCAAAAGAAACCCAACATCTGAAATGGCCACAAAAGAAAGTGTCTAGTTACCTCTTTCTGCTTTGTATGCCAGTGCCCTTCAATAAGTAGGAAGTATATGTAACCTGTCCTTTACTTAACCTTAGGCAACAGAACCTACCTGAACTTTACTGACCTAAGCCAAATTGTGATGCAGATTTTATAGTAGAGGGACTGTGTCTGTGATGCACTGGTTCTGATGTAGGAAAACTGTTCTTGTCTGTTAGGTTAATTGGGATGGGGCTGCTTTGACTGTTGTGTTAGCAGCTGTTATCACAGTGGAAAAAAATTCCACGTGTTACTGAAAGACATTATGTTATCTGCAGTGTTTAAAATGACTCCCCAACTGTCTCTTTCCTTTGCACATCTGTAGAGGACTCTGAGCTGCTCCAGTTCCTCTCCACGCTGACATTAGGGCACAAGCTGAAGGTGACAGTAGACGAAGTGAAGGAAGATGGGACTGCAACGTTTGTGGCAGACCAGCACAAAGGGGCAACCATATCAGCTACAAAGCACCACATGGCTGGTGAGCACATGCTGGCTTAATCTCAGGCATCAAATGCTGAAATCAGTTTATGTTTGTGGGGAGTCATGCTGTAATTATTCTGGCTATACATTCTTGCTGGTCTTTTGTATTTTAGGTGTGACCGTTACGCCGGGGCAGATGGTCACTGCTGTGGTTCTTCATGTGGATTTCCCCTCCTCGCAGATCCATGTTTCCCTTGCGCCGCGTCTGGTAGCAAAGAAGAAAACTGTATGTACAGGCTGCACTGTCTGCTGTTCACAGTCTGTCTTTTCTGTGATGGTACAATGCTTACGTAAAAGAGTTCTTTTATTGTGTGCTTCCAGCTTGAGGCAGATTCAAAACTGTCAGCAGTGGTGGAGTACGTGGACCAAGACTTCGCTGTCATCTCCTTGGGCGAGACCAGCCAGCTGACGCTGATTCACACAACCAGTCATTTGAATGAGTTCCGCTTTGAGTCTGAGAAGCTGTCTGTGGGAAAGACCTTGACGGTGACTGTGAAGGAGCCCAGCTGTGAGGACCTGGGAGGGCTCCCCCTGGTGTCCTGGGGTTCTGCAGCACCTTCAGCGACCAAACGGGAAAGGAAGGAGTCAGACAGCAAAGGGCCCAAAGGCCCTAAGCACACCTATCACCATGGCGACACTGTTAGTGGGACAGTCAAATCTGTCCGGCCCACCTCAGTTCTTGTGACCCTGGATAATGGAGTCATGGGCTCCATTCACGTCTCTGAGATCCAAGACGTTGTGGCAGCAGGCAGCTTTCCCACGTCCTCTCTGAAGGTTGGCAGCACTGTCACGGCCAGGGTCATCGGCGGGAAGGAGGCTCACAGCCACAAGTTAGTCTTTCATTTAACTTTTTATCCCTTGATCTGTGTGGATTCAATGTAGTTTCTCAATGCAGATCAGCAGTGAGCCACTCTGACTGAATGAGGTATCCAACCCTAGTTTATAACTATCAGTCCAAGCCTCTGTCAGTAGTTTTACCTGCACTTAATTTTCATTAGTTGACATGTTTATGTAACCAGGAGCTTACACATATTCAGTTTGTTTTTCTTTATAGAACATTGGATTAAAAAGTATTTAATATACCAGAGATCGATTTAATGAGACCATAATTGTTAAACTGTTGAGCAGCGAGCATGGAACCTCTTAAAAGCAAATGAACAAATAATCAGAAATATTGGTAGGCTTTGCCTTTCATGGATACAATTCCTTTTATGGATAAAATCTTGTACAAATCTTGCACACATCCCTCTAAAGTAGTCTTTTGTCTGCTTTTTCTGCAGGTTTTTGCCAATTTCGCATCCGAACTTCACTTTCACAATTCCTCAGCTGACAGTTGTCCCGAGGTAAGGATTTTTTTTTGACGGTGCAGTGTGTTGAGATTGCTGTATTCTAGCATGTGTTGTAGCAAACTTAGCATTGTAAACATATCCATCCAATTAAATTCATATTGGCCCAATGTGCATTCATGGAACGAAGCCTGCACCGATGGGCAGCTGATATGACTTCACCTCTACAAATGTGCGGTCCTTAGTTTTCCTGCAGTTCACCTGACTTAACAGTTACTGTATTCGTCACCTCAGGTTTATGTGAGGTCCAGGGAGAAAAGTTTCACATTGACATCAGTGTTACTTGAAAAGTGAATAAAATGAAGTAGAATCAAGAGTGTTCCTTATTGGCTCATCGGTAATTATGAAGCAAACATTCTACCTTTGCTTCTCATTGGTTCTCAGTGTGAAATTTACCAAGGGCTTTGTTCAGTACTGAACGATTGTAAATATTTTACTCCCTGTCGACAGACCAAGCCTTTGCCTTAAACTCACTTGCCTGTTTCCTCACAGTAAGATGAAGGAAGGCGCCAAGCTGAAGCAAGAAAAGACTGCAATAAAACTGAGGAGTTTTCAAGCTGGTCAAGAAGTCACGTGTTTTGTATCTAAGGTAATAGAATGTAGGCCTGGTACCTGATACCCTAAATTCTGGACAACATAACCCTGTCCTCTTTGAAATTGTATCAGCTTCTCAGCTGCTCTCAGCTACAGCAAAATATCTTTCAGGTGATTGGAATTCTAGACGTTCATGCAGTTTTGGATACTCTTTAATTAAGAAATGGCGAGCTTAGTTGGGCCGAATGGCCTGTTCTCGTCATCATATGTTCTTATGTTCTTATGTAGGTTTCACCCAAGGGCAGTAATTGCTGTTGTATTTTGCCACCTGTATTTGTAATCATCTGTTGATTTTTGTCTTTTTTTTTCCTAAGTATGATACTGTAAAGAATTGCCTGGATGTAACCGTGACCCCGTCCATTGATGGCAATGTGGAACTTCTGGCAATGACCCTTGATCACAAAGTAAGATTATGTAGTAGGAAGTCTCTGTTTGGCTCTGTGGTTCCCACTGTGTTGCATTTGCTTTATACGGTTTGAATCAGTAGCTTACAGGATAATGCTGACTTGAAGATGTTTACATTTTATTGCCATCTGTGTGTTTTAAGATACATGTTTAAGATGCTCTATTTGATTTTTTTTTTAATATAATGTCTTGATAGCTGGTAATGCATCAATAGCTTTTGACTGAAATTGTTTCAACCTATTTTCCTAATTCTAAGGAAATCAAGCACCCAGAGAAGCTGTTTAAAATGGGCCAGGCACTGAATGCTCAGGTCGTTGGACTCATCCACTCGAAACGCCTTTCTCTGTCTCTCATAGGTAACACAGATCTGACATGCCCTTCTCACTTTCTGTCCCTGTGTGTCATAAACGATCTATCAAACAGGAATCATTTGCATCACATTATTTAATGGTACATCAGTCATGAAGGGCTGAAGATAGATTATGATGCAGTGCAGTGTTTCATTTGGACTGTAATTTGTAATGTGTCTGAGAGAAGACTAGTAACTGTACCTCCTTTCTAAATGATTCATGCGCAGTCTGGGGTGGAGAATTTGGTTCCATTCTAATCAGTCTACACCAGGACTCTCTAATTCTGCACCTTAGAAGCCTTATGCTGTGCCTGGGCACCAAACTGTTGAATTACATTAATCATTATCTTGATGAATCAGTACAGCTTCCCTTAACGAAAGATCTTGAATAAATGGCTTACAGCAAGCAAGTTTAGATACTTATGAGTACAACTGCCCAGCTTTTTAGACTGTATTCAGAGGTGTTAAAATGGACCGTCCCTGTCTCTAATTTTAGTGTCCCTATTTCTGAGATGGCCTTTTCTCTTGTTATCACAGGTGCGCATAGCCTAACACCAGGGACGCGCACTGTTGGGACCATCCTGAAAATCGTACCACACATAGGGCTCATTGTGAAGTTGCCCTTTGGGAAGAACGGCTGCGTATCGGTAGTGGACCTCACCGACTCCTACAGACCCAATCCTCTGAGCCATTACCAAGCTGGTCAGTTTGTCAGGTTAGTGGGTCATGTATCTTTTCTTTGTTTGTTAGTTTCCCCCAGGAGTTTGCTTTTTAGCCCGTAACTCCAGCCTGATGGTAGTAGTGTATGTGCTCTAAAGTGTAATGTATTAGGTATTGCAGAGTCAGCTTGTTTACGTAATTTGTCTGTCAAAACAATGCACACTGCTCATGGTGTAACATGAGGTCTCCTTTTCATTTCCTTGTGAATTTGCACAGGCCTCTATATCAGTCTATGTAATTGATTGAAGGTGATTGATGCAAGCTGCCGTCTTTTAGGTGCTGCGTGGTTGGAGAAGATGACGGCAAGCTTCAGTTGTCTTTGCGTCCATCCAGGTATGGTAAAGCTATGTCCTTTGTTGTTAAGCATAGACAGCACCACTGCAGTGTTTGAATTTAAAATACTTCCTGCACCTAAAAGGCACTAAAAATGAAACGGTTTTGATATAATTTTGTGTGAAACGGTTTCCCTAAAATCTGTTAATACCATGTATTTGGATGCTGTGGGTCTGGGCATACGAGTATTGTTTTTGAGACAAGTTCCTGTTTCCTGAAGGACAAACCCTGACAAGGCACCCCCTGTGAAAGATGCAGAAGTATTATCAATTGATGATCTGAAGGAAGGCCAGCTTGTACGTGGCTACGTAAAATCTGTGGGAAACCAAGGTGTCTTTATCAGGTACGTTTACATATACGTGTTGAATTGGAGTTTATTTTATATGGCACTTGGGTTGAAATATGAGCATGTGTGCTGTGTACATGATACCAGTCCATCTTTTATTGTTCCCGGGGTACCAATTTTTAAGTCCATCTTGGCCTCACCCTTAACCTTTCCATTTCCGACTGGTCAGGTGGCCAGCAAGTCCTCCTGGACTGTTACCCAGAGCAGCACAAGGCAGTCTATCAAGTATCACTTTTAACCAGCGGTTAAACATTGTTTGTGCCATAGGCTTTCCCCGTCCATCACAGGCCGTGCTGAATTTCAGCAGGTCACCAGCTTCTTTGTGAGCGACCACAGCCTGTATGCCAAGCACATTCTCCCCAATGCCCTGTACACCACCAAGGTGCTGAGGTAAGAAGACACCAGAGCCTCATTTCCATTTAGATGCAGTTCCGGCTGCCAGGATAAACAAATGCTCTGTTTTATTATTAGCGTTATTATTACTACATTTTCTTGTTATGTATTTTCTTGGTATGACTTTTTCTGTAGGGTGGACAAAAAGAGCGGTCAGGTGGATTTGTCCCTGCTTCCAGAGGACACAGGGAAACCAGACGTCCTCCCAGAATCCCTTGGTTTGCCACTGCGCCTGAAAGGGGAGGCGAAGGAGAAGTACGATTCTCGGAAACGGAAGAGGGCCCAGTCAGAGAGCGAGCAGGTGTGAGGGGTTTGGACTGCGTCATTGAACCTCTAGAGGGGAACACCCCTTCCTCTGAGTCACCACTTACTGTAGTGGCTCCCAGCACATAGGCCTCTCTATTGGTCTCTGTTCCAAATTGCTTGATTCCACATTGCTTGACAGAGGTGTCATTAGTGTCATCTTGTAGTGTATTGCTTCAAAGCTTCACAATCAATTGCATAAGAAGTTTAGGTGAGAAACATGGAGAATGTTTTCATTGGGGAAAAAGGGAGTGGCAAAAATGCTTTAAAGATACTCACATATTACACATACTAACTCTGTCTCAAACAATGGGACATACTTGAGTGATGTTAAAAAAGAAGCCAGATATTTAGACTGAAATGACATTTTTTATCTATATTTTTGTCCGATCAGCCTTCAGATGCAGGGAAATGCGTATCCAGTGTCTGTTCATAAGAAACTTAGTAGTAAATTGTGCTTGCTTTTCTTTGCTCTTCCTTTAGGACGTACTAGCTGAAAAAGATTTGAAGAGAAAGAAGAAAAAGAAAGGGGCGAAGTCTGAGGAGGATGACAGTGGGGTCGAGGTGTATTTCCGGGAGGAGGAGGATGAAGAGGCAAAGCCCCAAAAGGTATTTAACGCTGGAATTGGACTGGAGAAGAGGTCACACATGACTATGCTGCATCTCAGTGGCCTGTTATGACAAGTTCATGAACTGTTGCACGTGAATCAATCGTGACCACATCATTGGAAGCATCAGCCGTGTGTTACAGCATGGTAAGATTCATTCAGTGTAAGTCACAAGCACAGCAAGAACAGGGACGTAGGTACAGAATAGCACACAGAAAGAATATGGGTGACCGTTTAATATGGGAGACTGGTGGTTGCCTCCCTCAAACAAATTTAGTTGGTATTTCTTTTGATGTTGATTCCCACACCGTGCCTCTGCTTCCTGCCTCAGAAGGAGTCTCAGTCGAACCAGGAGAGCCGAGCGGGCCCAGCAAGGCTCCAGGTTTCCGGAGGCTTCTCCTGGGATTTGGCCCTCAGCGCTTTGCGACCGGCCACGGTGGGACTCGGCGCAGACTCCAGCGATGGAGAGGACGAGGAGGAGCAGGCCAAGGTAAGAGCAGGAGTTCTTTTCCCTCACAGCGCTAGATCGCATAGGTCCCAGCACACATGCAGACATGCAAAAATATGGCAGCTTCTGTAGCATGATACCATAGTACCTTGTGAGGAATGTTCTGGAATGTTCACATTGTCCAAATCATGACAGATGACTGTATGTTTTACAAGGCTTTTTTTTTTTTTTTTTGAAGAAATGCACATGGAGTTTTGAATGACCTTTTGAAAGTCAAAAAACTTCAGACCAGAAAACAAGACCTTCTTTTTCATGTAGAAAAATGGTAAAAATGGAAATGGTCATGTGACCATATTTCAGTTTCAGGTCATTAAACTCGAAATCCTGCAGACTCCTTCACTGATGGGCTCTCTCTCTCTTTTTCTCTGTATGTCTCTCTCTCTCTCGAGCAGCCCCAGAAGAAGAGCAAGAAGGAGAAGGAGCTGGAGAAGCGGCAGGCAGAGAAGGAGCTGTCCCAGCTGGAGAGCGAGCTGATGGACCCGAGCCAGCGGCCCCAGACCTCCGGCAGCTTCGAGCGCTTGGTTCTCAGCTCCCCCGACAGCTCCCTGGTGTGGCTGCAGTACATGGCCTTCCACCTGCAGGCCACGGAGATCGAGCAGGCCCGGGCCGTGGCCGAGAGAGCCCTGAAGACCATCTCCTTCAGGTCAGCCCCGCTCCCGCGGCATGGCAGATGCGTCTAGCCTTTCCCCCCCCCGCAGAGCTTTTTGCGCACTGTATATTTACCCGCCCTTACCCCTCCGCACCGCCGCTGTGTGTTTCGCACGTCGGCGCGTAATGTGGCGCGGAGGTGTCAGTGACGGAGCGTTCCGTTTGCTCACAGGGAGGAGCAGGAGAAGCTGAACGTGTGGGTGGCCCTGCTGAACCTGGAGAACCTGTATGGCACTGAGGAGAGCCTGCAGAAGGTGTTCGAGAGGGCGCTGCAGTACTGCGAACCACTCCCCGTCTACCAGCAGCTGGCCGACATCTACACCGAGTCCAACAAGCACAAGGTGATCCACTCTGGCTGTGTGCACTCTCTCACCCCAGGCCTGGAGAAAATGCCGCCTCCCCACTGGCCAGGATTCTGTCTTGTTGTTGACATGCGATAGATTATGTTGCTGCTATAGCGCAAATTCTTCATGATTGACCTCTTAAACAGAAGATGCATATGAAACCAGAGACAGTCATTTTGTCTCATAAGTCCTTTGTTTATGTGATACGTGATGTTGAGGGAAAGTTTTAAATGGGCTGTGCTGTGGATTGATGAGATAAATGGGATTGAGCTCAACCATCTTATGTGATTTGATGATTTGTGCAGTTTAGTGTACTATACGTAGCTCTGTACGTGTGTGTGTGTATATGATGTGTAGGGTGTGTTCTGTGCTTACCTGTGTGCTTTGTGTTGCCACAGGAGGCTGAAAGCCTGTACAAGAACATGGTGAAGCGCTTCCGCCAGGACAGGGCGGTATGGCTGAGCTACGGGGCCTTTCTGCTCCGCCAGGGCCAGAGCGACGCTGCTCATGCCCTCCTGCAGCGGGCGTTCAAGAGTCTCCCAGACAAAGAACGTAAGGCACTCAAAATCAACAGACCTCAGGAGGGCATCTTTCTTTTCGGTGACCATGGAATCTAGGTTTTATTTTTGCCCAAAGAAAGTGACGCTTGCTTTAATTCACAGCTCAAAGTTAACAACAGAACGTGTTGTATTAGTGTGGAATATGGGCCTTAATGTCTGAAGAAATTAAGAGAGAGTTCAGGGTTCCCGTCACCATGTGTCCCACAGCATTTCTCTGATCTTGCGGAAACCATGCTGTTCTCTCTCCCCTCCCTAGATGTGGACCTGATTGCAAAGTTTGCACAGCTGGAGTTCCAGCACGGTGACGTGGAGCGGGCCAAGTCGATGTTCGACAGAACGCTGACAAACTATCCGAAGCGCACGGATCTTTGGTCCGTCTACATTGATCTGATGGTGAAGCACGGCACCCAGAAGGAGGTTCGGTGAGTAGCGGCCAGATGCTGGGATTTGGCTTCTGTCTGACAGCTGAGAAAGGCAGCTCCTGGGGCTGTGTTGGGATATGCCTCCTGTCGATTTCTCTTCACCGATCCAGTAAAAGATCAAAGACGTGCCACTCAGTCAAATGAATGCCTGATCTGTTGGCAGTCATTTCAGAGTCTGCTTTTTCTCTGCTGCTAGTATAAATGTATTTATGGGACAACAAATACTTAAGCTTAAGTCAGTGAATCCTCATGTGACATACTTATTCCCAGCGAGGGCAGCTTGATTTTTATCAAGGTTTCGACATTCCCCAGTCAGGCATTCTTCAGAGCTTTCCAGAGATGCCTTGTAGTCAGAGCAGATGCCTGGCCCCTGATATGTTGGAGTGCTCTCATGTGCTTGAACATGTCCAACGGAGGAGATATTCCACAGCAAGCCTCAACAATGCCAGCGTGTGATCAGCTGCAGAGTGACTCACAGGCAGCCCCGTACTGTTAACCATCAAGTCTGCTCATGGCAGCAGATCCAGTTTTACCCAGATCAGAATCAGTGTGCGTCTGTCCGTGTGCATTTTCACATGTGCTGCACATCCAGTTGTGTGAGTCTGTACAGAGCGTGCGTTTTGTGTGCCGGTAAATACTGTGAATAGGCTAATACATGCTGGTAGCATGCAGTTCCTCAGATATTTCAGTTCGCCTATCTTTTCTCCTTGTCTTTGGATAGGGCTGTGCGATATGATGATATATATCGTGTGACGATAGAAAAACATCTGTCGTTTCATATTATGCTCTATCGTTTATTTCGTTGTGTCGCAAATCACACACTTTACGGCAATATTTTTCGTCATTTCGACGGCGCTTTCTTCCACACTGCACGGATGCAGGCAGGAAAGTGAACGTGACACAGAACTATAGTTGAAAAGTGTTTTCTATTTACCTTTTTATATTTTGTACATTAATATTTTATATTCTGTTACATGCTTAACCCTTTTGCACGTAACTTATTTTTATGCTATGTACCTTACCTTATAACCTATGTTATAACCTTACATGGTTTGTTATGTTTTCATTAGCGTTATTAAGCTTCTCATCATTTTCAGTTAGCGCTTACTATATTTTTTAACGTTAAATCATTGTTTCCTCAAAGTTAAAATTAGCTAGAATTTTTCCAATCTAATCCAATTTAATCGCACCTACGTGCAAAAGGGTTAATTGAAAATTTGCACAAAGGTTCTAAATAAAAGGAGAAAAATGATCAAATATGAGTAAGTATGTTTTATCTGTAGAGTGTATAATTCAAAATGTAATAAGAAATACACCTTTCCATGTGGTTGTTTTATATAAACAATTTATTCATTGAATTTACAGAAAATGTGCTATATCATGATATGTATCGTTATCGGGACATGAAATGACCTATATCGGGATATGAAATTTTGGCCATATCACACAGCCCTACTTCTGGACAGTTTACCTACCCATACTCCGTGTTGCTCACCCTGTACACAAATTCATGTCTCCTCTGATTTGCTGATTTCAGAGTGCATATGACGCTCGCGTCAATGACAGCCAATGGCTTGGGCAGTCAACCAGGTTTGGCTTGTTGTGTAATCTTGCCTATACCTCATTTAGCGGTGGTCTCTGACCTGTATTTTGCTCTCAAGATCTTTATCTTCCTCTAAGATGAAGAAGGCTGTTGATAGGGTAGTTGTCACCCAACGTTGCAATTTCATCTTTATAGCAGAATCTGCTGCCAGAATAGTTTGCCGTTTAAAATTTAGTGTAGGATGGCATTGCGATATTGTGCATGACATGCAGATTATAATGGCATATATGACTTCTGCCAAACCACTGCCAACAGGTGACATGTATAGGAATTTTATATATCGATCTGAATCAGTTTTCTTGTGTCAGATGGAAAAAAAATACAAGCTTGATTAGAATTGCAGAAAATCTGAATTTTCACATTTCATAACCTGGCGTGAGCATTGTATTAGAGAAGCTGTCTGTGTTTAAGACTTGAAAACATTGATCCAGCACCTGTCAGTTTCAGAGAAAGTGGTTGTCACTGCTCCAGTTCAGTTAAGTAGATATGCGTTTTCCATCACGATGTTTCTCACTCTGATCGGTGGCTCTTCCAGGGAACTGTTTGACCGTGTGATCCACCTGAGTGTGGCAGTGAAGAGGATCAAGTTCTTCTTCAAGCGGTACCTGGAATACGAGAAGAAGAACGGCACGGCAGAGACCGTGCAGGCGGTCAAGGAGAAGGCGCTGGAGTACGTGGAGGCAAAGGGTTCAACGGCTTCCAGCTAAAGGGACTGTGGGTAAACCACGTGCACAAACCCCACCGTGGCCTGCTTGATGAATATCATCATATCATAGCCATTTCCCTGCTCAGCGTTGGCCTGTGCAAAAATGGCTGCCATTTTCTGCATTTGGGGTCCCAGGCACAACTCTTGGCGTGCTCTCCTGTGTGCTTCCCACTGTCATGTAATTACGAATGGACTATATTTGAAAGTTTTCATCATCCATTTTTATCTCTTTTTTTTTTTTTGTATGGAAAGCGAATTCAACTGACTGAATGGGTTTTTGTCCCCTTGATGTGCAACTTCATTAAAACATTGCAACATTGTCATTAGTATTGCTACTGTCTGTGGTATTTAGCAAAAGATATTGTGGGGCTGGAATTACTTTAAATAGGTCTATTATGACTTGTTTTTAATAAACCAAATGATACTATTTGTGGTACACCCATTGCTATTGTCCATTTAATAACATGTTTTCTTTCTATTTGCAAACCAGCATTTGTTGTTGTTAAAAAAACAACCCAATACCTTTGAGTGTTATCCACTGTAAAGGAAACAAATATCACAAGACATCCATTGACACACTGAATTAGCTGCTATTTTGAGTTTTACTGAACTCCCCTTATGTAACTGCTTTTTATAGAAGACTCAGTTGTTGGGCTAGGAAATAACTACCAGGTCACAAACAGCAGAATTGGCCTCCGCTGCAGATTTTGACAAGCGTAATAGTATCAGCATGTTTTGTTGAATGTGTGAGTCACACATAATCTGTTATTTAACCTTAATTTGTGTAATAGCTCAAAAGAAGGCCATGTGAATTAAGCATTGGAAAAACTTCATGGGTGTCAGCGGTCTTCAGTAGTCCGTGTTAAGGATACACGCTTGCTCGTGGCTTTGTTTTATCTGTTATGTGGATTTCACACAAGTTGGTTTATTTACAGTGCTTTAGAGACTTCAGAGCAAGGGACGTGTCATTGCTGGGGTTGCTCTGTTGTCAAACGTACCGCATGTTTAGGTGCATCTTGAAAGTAAAGTAGGAAGTGGTTTGTACCACCAAAACTTTACACTTTATTTGAAATTAAGTAACAATACAAAATGACTAGAAAGAGGTAACTCAGTCTATCTCCATTAAGTTATTCATTGATAGGGGGGGATATTGAAGCCAGTTACTTCTCTTTACATACTCCCTTTAATTGGCACTGGGAAGGATCATCCAAGAGTTAAGATCTGCCATCGTCAAGTCTTTGAGTAGGTATACAGAGTGTCCCCATGCAGAAGAAACATCCAAGTCAGTTTTTAATCGATGTTACGCGCCAAGTCTGTCTCAGTGTTTTCCAGGTAAGCCTTGACGGGTAAAGTCAAACAAGTACAGCCCCAAGTTCTTCGTGTCATGCGTTGGGTATGTGAAATTCCTCTGAAAGATATAGGGGTAGGGGAGTATATTGGGTTCCTTGGTCTGGAATTTGTCCTCCCGTGACACGGTTTGAGTTCCACAAGATGGCTGCCAGGCAGTGAGCCTCTCGCCTCACACCTCCTCTGGGTCCTGGGGCCCCTCAGCGCCCTGGGGGGCGTCGGGCTGCAGCCTGCAGATGGGCTTGTTGCACATGGGGCAGACGCTGCGGATCTCCAGCCACTTTACCAGGCATCTGCGGCGGGAACAGGAGAGAACAGGCTGCATTACGCACAAGAGTCCATAATGAATGTATTGCTAGCCATTTTGCGTCTCTCAGAACTGGTCTAGATGATTCATGTTGGATGTCTGGGAGTTTGTAGTTTGCGCAAGGAGAAAAGCAAAATTCCCAGTCAAAGCTGTTGTGGAAGGTTAAGATGGGTTTTTGGCTGTATTCGTAAAACGGCATTTCTTGACTAGATAAAGAGTGTTTTACCCATCCCATTTCCTCCAATGGTTTTACAACAACAATTCGGACTTACTTCTTATGAAATGCGTGAGAGCAGGGACACACCCCGAGCTCGTCTCTGGTTCGGAACTCCTCCAGGCATACTGCACATGTCTGCTGCAAGGTCAGAAAGAACTCGCATTGTTTAGATGGCCCATTTATGTGGACACTGTGAGATGTTACCTTTATGATAGTTTTTGTCTTTATGTTGCATCTGATGTCAACATACATTGATCAGTTTTCAGAACCATTAACAGTCACAGTTAAAACAACTCAAAAGTTGTCTGAGCTCAACTTGTATGAGCAGTCTGATTACTATAAAATCAATGCAAAAAAAAAAAATATATATATAATAATATATATATGTATATATATATATGATTTTTTTTTCATAAAAAAAGCCAGCTGGTGCTGTACAATGTCAGAAATACTTACTCCCAGAAGGCTTAGTTTTTTTCCAGCTCCTTTTAGAACCACCTGTTGAAGAGAAAAATAATGTAGCTTATATATTCTGCAATGTTAAGTTCATTTTGGTCATATGTAAATCCTATGTATAATTAATTCTTGCACACTTTGTGTGATCAGTTATGCATCTCGTCATTATTTGCTGTTCTTTCAGTAATAATATAGACAGCAGGTCCAAAAATGATGGCATGTTACAAATCCATTAGACACCTTGCAAACATACCCAATTAGTTTTTATATTTGGGTTTTATAGATGGCATAAAAGTGAGAGAACTGAAATTGCAGACGTCAGGGCAAGAAATGCAATAGCATTTTAAATCTTTTGGGATCAGTCTTGTACAATTCTAAAATTACTTCATTGTAGCCGTATTGCTCCCTTGTCCCCTGTCGTCTTAACCTGCAAAAAAAAAAATTACGCACATATTACTTGTCAACAACGGCAGGAATGATGATGAACAATAGATTTAAGCTTATATACAGAATATAGCTTGATAATATCAGGTTACATCATCCGTGTGCTTGCGGCCAGAAATTTCCGAGGTGATGTAGTATATTGAAGGGTTTCCAAAATGTATTTGTCTCCGTGTTGGTTCTGCTTTGTCATTTTTACCAGTCATGTAGAAATAATAAGCAGACGTACAGCTTTTTGGCTTAAAATATGGGATTCGGTTAACCTTTCTGACACAGACAATTGAGTATGTCAGCGGTGATGCATTAGTAAATGGTGTTATTAGATGATACCTGTGTGGTTGTTAGTAATCTAAATCCAAGAGCTGAGAAAGTTGCTGTCTCGGGCAATGGCCACCTCGGTGTATCTCACCTGAACAGGTAGCAGCAGAATATCATGCTCAGCATGAAGATGAAGAGGCCGATGCCCAGGACGATGACATACACATTGAGGGGGAGGTGGTAAATGTTGTCCGACGTCATCTCGCAGTACTTGTCTGAACTCTGTAGCCCCAGGCCGCACAGGCATCCTGAGAGGTTGGAGTGGAGACTGGGTAATCGCAGCTCGCAAACACCTGTCTGAACATACGTTAAACAGCTCCTGCTTTTCAAGAAGTGCGCTCCCCCTGCCACAGCTAGTGAATATGCTGCACTAATCAGCTCGGTGTACCTCATAGAAAGTTCTGATAGGGCTTGAAGCTGTAAGTGTTCTGATTTGCTGGCTTGGTGTGAGTATTCTTAGAGCCATGGAACGTCTGTAGCTAGCATTACAGACACAAAAGGGAACCGAAGGAATGCAGGCAATGACTGTCTGGTCATAATAGGCCATATCTGTGCCTCAGTTTTGTTTTGTTTTTTTGTGACAGGCTTCATGGTATATACAGTGCCTTTGCGTGCAGTCAACAGTTGCCAAACACACGCATTACACATTGTCAGCCTGATTATGACCTTGGTTTGCTCTTCACTACTGGCACTTCAAGATTCCCATCCCATTTATCTCTGTAATGCAGGCAGAGGGTGAGACAAAGGAGTGAGCTTCTAACAGTCGCGTACCGACATGCTCCTGTCAGCAAGCTGCTCTGTCCACACAGGTCAGAGGCCACCAGAGGACAAATCCCTCTGCAGACAGTTTGAACGCGCAGAGCCATGACTACACCGAGGCATGTCACAACGTGACAAACAAAGGTGTGTGCGAAGTATCTGAGGCGTGAATTCTCATGACGGAGGCAATGCTAAGGTTATTCTGTTAATCAGACAGCTTGGATATGTTTGTGTGGTTGTGAGAATTTGAATACGGTTATCGATGACAATCGCCTTCTAAGGAGACTATTGGTTCTCCACAGCACTTTAGGCAGACTTAGGGTGGCGTTAGACATATAGCTTCTATTCACACGTTTGAAAATCAGGGAGCATAATGTTTATGTTTATGAGATACTCACTCAATGTCCTCTGAGGATGAGCCACCTAATCCTGATCTCAGAGTGCTGCCATTCTGCACAATATCCAGCTTTCTTTGACTTACTAAAACTCTCCAGGTTAAACTGGTTCAGCTATAACGATGAAACTGGTTAAATAATGAAGTGGGTTCTGTCTCTGAGATCAGCTTTAATTTGACTGTATATTTCCAGATAGTAGATAGAGCTTGCCAAAATAACCTGAATAGCCTGTCTGGGTGTTGGACATTTTCATACTTTCTGAGGCCTAGAATGCAAATGCACAACACATAAGCTCACTGGTGTTATTGAAGGCAAAGTTTTTAGTGCCATTTTACTTGCTATACATGATAAAGTAATTCCCTAGAGATGACAAGGTGAACTTTTCCTAGCACTGCAAACACCATGACATAATGCTTGAAAACATCACACGTTTAGCCAGTCTGCTTATGAATATAATGCCTGACAGACTAGTGAATCAAACAGGCGTACCTTAAAAGAGAAGTATTTTCACCCAACAGGAACCTATTTTTGCCCTCAATACGCCAATGAGAGCCTTTTGTGTAACAACGGAAGTTTCTTCACAAGGTGCCATGGGCACATTGTCCAAAGTTCAGAGCTAATAAGCGCTGAGCAATCCCTGTTTGCACGGCAAAATATCAATAATAATAAAAACTCTGGGTAAATGTTTGGGGATTAGCGATAGCATATGGCATTTGGTCCACCCTCGGTCCCCGCACGGCGCATTCACAAAGCGAACGCGTGTGACGGCAGCATCCCCTCCACCGTGCCGCCATCTGCTCCAGGCAAAGGGGGGCACCCTCCGTCCCCGCTGCCGTTTTCAGTGTTGTCACTCAGGAAAGAGGGCACCATTTGGGGGGAAACAATGATGAAATAGCCTGCCTTTCACAAAGCCCATAATTTTGTTCCATGGAAACAAAGTGAATTTGGACAGCTCTACTTCTGTCAGCCTGAATGTCTACCCAATCTCATTTGAAACAATTGAGTCGGTGTCAGGGGTCTGCCTGGGCTTTCAGTTGTTGGGGGGGGGGGGGGGGTGGGGGGGCTTAGATGGAAAATTTACGGAGGATGTTAAGTGAATCATTCCATTCGCTGCTTAAAAGAGATCGCAGGCTTTCTCTGGAACATACAGCGTTAACATCTGCGAATAGTACTGTTGGACAGCATATAATGAATGGGCTTTGTTGGCAGGCTATTTTTATTTTTACTCACCGTTACACCACTGGAATGGGTGCATGAAATCTGACCCCAAGCAGCTACAGTAAATTCAGCAGAGTGATGCCAAAAGCAGCCCCATCCAGGTGGCGGGGATGGAGCTCAGGCCAGGCCAGCAGTCAGCCCTGGTCAATGGCTGCTAGACCACTCTCTGGGCTACGACCCGACTGCACACCAAGGATGACAGATCCCAAAACGCTGCACGCCGAAACAGTCAGAGCTCCGCAACCATGGTTTTGAACTCAGATACGCACCAGTGTTTCACAGAAATGTTGGATGAAACGATTCACATGTTCTTCAGTTCCAGTCATGTAAAGCCAGTCCCTGAATGAAACACCTGCCCTCTTGCAACAGATATATTATTAAACACTCAGACTTTAAAAACGAGAGAATTTCGCGATGATTTTTGTTTTTTGTTTTCTCCAGGTCACCAGAAGAAAGCACAGAGCATAACAAGGGCGTTTTAGATAATGGTATTGTCACAGAAACATACAAATTGCTAAAGGTTCACAGTCCACAGGGAGTAATTGCATTGAGTGGTAAAACACTTCCTGTTGTCAGTTTTAACAGAGCGAGAAATCTTTACTGTCCAATGGGGTACAACCACAATGAAAACAGTCAGAATTCCATTAATCCCAGCAAGCACAGCACTCCAAATACAGTCACCTCTTTGTCTTCCTTCAAAACATTTTTCACAAGCCTCACCCCGCCTCTGTCTTTTCCTGCTGCTCCCAGATCCTTTTGCCTTTTTCCCCCCGATACCTGTCCTTACAGATGTATTCCTATTTGCAGGGCAGAACACGTTTCTCCCAAAACTGAGACAAAAGACAAGACTGGATGCCACGCAGCCGTAACCGTGTACCACTGAAAACAGCCCTCAAGCTGTGACTGGCATTTCACTGGTGTTTTTTTTTCCCCTTTTTTCCCCTGTAACCACCATCTGGTCCTTTTATTCCAAAAATCAGGGAGGGGGAGAAAAAAAGGACTGACAATGTTCACCCACCTCCAGCAGTGAATGTCCCAGTTGGATTTCCACAGCCTCAGCCCAGCTTCTTCATAATGGTGGCGATCACAGCTCCTACTCAGTTTGTAAACAGATCCCTGCTCATGTGATTTGCTGTCTGCATCACAGCTCTCCTTTCACCCCCTCCTTTCTCCCTCCCTCCCTCCCTCCCTCCCTCCCTTTCTCACTCTCTCTCTCTCTCTCTCTGTCTCTCTCTCTTGCCCTCTCCCTTTTCCTCCCACCCCCTTCCAGCTGTAAAGCAGAGCTGGCAGCAGCCACAGCCAGGCAGGCGCATTGGGCCTTACTAAATAGAGTCTGGGAGCGTCTGTGCACTGTGGTGGTGACAGGGAAGGGAGGCGGATCACATGTGTGCCGCTGCCCTAATGAGCAAAAAAAAAAAAAAAAAAAAAAAAAAAAGAGAGAGAGGGAGGGAGGGAGGAGGTGAAGTGGAGTACGGGCTCAGTTATCAAGACCAACAGATAGCGGAGCTTCAAAATGCTCCACACCGAACCTGTAATGCAACAATGGGGTGGCGTCACAAGGCGACAGCTTTTCATTTCTCTACAGCCTGACTAAGATGCTTTGAACTGAACATATATATATATATATATATATATATTCTCATTGTCTCTTTTGAATGAATACAAGGCCAGGCGAGAGAGAGAGAAAGAGAAAGAAAGAGAGAGAGCTTCAACAAAGACACCCACCTCCCCCACTCAGAGGCCTGGCCAGCATTAGAGACAACAGCTGCTGGCTTTGCAGTGAATGTGTCTCCCAGATCCATCAAAGGGAGGGGAGCAACACAGCAGAGGCTTTTGCACCCCTCCCAGGATTCAGTTAATTCCATACAACATTGTAGGCTACTGCCCATATGGATATCTGTGTGCATTACGTCTACTGAAAATGTAATTGGAAGGACAAATTTCTAAATAAAATATTACCAATATTTCTGAGATTAGACTAGTCATATGGAAATAAAACACACGTTTGTTTCAGATATATTAAGTGCTTAACTTTGAGTAATACTGATAGCAGCCACCAAAATTTTCATATTGTACAAGAAATTTAAAAAGTAACAGTGAATTTCTCAAAATTAGACCTGTTGCAGTTACATTTACTCTGGGAAAAAGAGATTTCAGCTGGAACAACATTGCTCATCTTTCTCCTCTTTTTCTTCTTTTTATACCACTACTATATACTACTATACAACCACTAATAATAATAATAATAATAATAATAATAATAATAGCAATAATTTATTTTATCAAGTACCATTCACAAACCCAAACTTCTTTACAGCGATAATTAAACAAGAGAAAAAAATTCATAAAACATAAAAGTGAGACACAAAAGCAAATCAAAATAAATGCATTCTCTGAGGGAACTAAGTATGAACTGGAAAAAAAAATTGTATTCATCATGTTTTCATTTTAGTTACAACCTTTGTTCCCTTTCTGTCAGAGGTGTAAAGCTTTTTTTAACAGAAGTTTTTTAAAGTTACAAGTTTTTTCCAAGTGATTCGAAAATGTTTGGTGATAATTAATATATAAATTCTTAAACAATCTGTTGGTTATCGCTTTGGCTTTTTGCTTTGTGTTTCACTTAATAAACCCCTCAGACATGGAATTTGCCATCAAACATTTTGATCTTTCTTATCTTAAAAGTATACTTAATTAGCTTACTGTTTCCCCTAAGGTCAGATTGGGGAAGAGCATTGCTGAAATAATGTTAAAAATTTATTTTAGAGCCATCTACTGTATCATGTGTTCAGAGGTATAAATGGGTAACTTTGTTAATGAGTCTGACAAGCTAAATGAATGTGTTCTCCAAGCAAGGCCTAATTCCATTCATTAAGAAGATATTAGTGTCAAATAGTGGGAAATCCTAGAGGTAGAGTAAGCTGAAACATCATGTGCCACAATGTGGTGATTTCATCATCTCCCTGGAGCTGTATTCCCATGGCCTTATGAATCCAGCTATTGTTAAAAGAGCCAAAACAAACCATTAAGCAAGCTATTGGTGTCACTTATATACCTCTCACCTCACTAGAAAGAACAAACTGCAATATCACAACACAACAAGCTGAAAAAATAATTAAAAGAATAATTAAATAATAATAATACAATTAAAAGAATAAATTGTTAAACAGAAAATATAAGACCATCTTGCTACTTTGGGCAGATTTTTCCAATGGCATTTGATCGTTCAGTGCAAAAAGACTCTGGCAGTTGTCTTCCACCACAAACTTGACATTATACTCCTTGTTCAAAGCTATGAGGATAACATGCAAAG
The DNA here is from genome assembly GCF_013368585.1 of Megalops cyprinoides. Taxonomy (NCBI): domain Eukaryota; kingdom Metazoa; phylum Chordata; class Actinopteri; order Elopiformes; family Megalopidae; genus Megalops; species Megalops cyprinoides. The sequence goes on along the minus strand of NC_050583.1, from coordinate 60,817,246 downwards.
CAATTTTATACTGCCAGGAACTGGGCATGGCAGTAGTACTATAGGTACTTTCTTTTACAAACACCCGGTCCTGGATCATTTTACCCAACCCCAATTCCTACCTCCAGCCTTTATGTGTAAGAAGGTTTAAACTGATACAAATTCACAAGGGGACAGAATAAGCCTATACCCATGGCTGCCTGCAGTGAGCTTGAGAATGAAAGTAGGGACAGTCCGCCCCCTGCTGGTAAATACAGAGAAGAGCAACTCTTTATCTGACCAGGCTGCAAAAAACCTAATGCTATTACTTACTGTACTTAGCAGCATAGCATGGTTTACATGTGACATACACATCCAAACACTTTGTGCCTCACTGAAGAGCCGAACAAACGTGTCTGTCCTGGGATTCAAACCTTCAGAACACCAAGCACTCCACACAGCCACCCGTGACAGCCCTCAACCCTATGGTCATTTATATATATCAATGAGATCAACAAGGGAATTTGTGTTGGTTAATTACCTGTTTGAATCATTACATATATGAACAATTGACACAGGAACATTACTATATGCTCTGGTGTGGTATAGAATTACAATGGGTGCCATCAACATGGCCAAATAAAGAACTATGCCATGATAAATCTAAGATGTAAAATGGCATGTATGGTAAACCTGTTAATGTGACTAAGGGGATAAGAAAGGACAGTGGGGAGAAAATTGAAACCTATTTTTAAGGTAAAGAGTCTGTAATCCATACATTTTCTTAGATGTGGTACAGATGACACAACATTGTAAAGTGATTTTGAACAGGAAAGACTCAGTAATTAGGTGGGCTGTTGTGACATTATACACAAGCATATCTTTCTTCTAAGCTTCAGTTATAAACTACATCTAATTGTCTGCAGTAAGAACTGTATGTTATACACAGTACTTATGACTGCATTTGACCTACATGTGACTCCATTTTCTACAAGCAACAAATCAGAAAAGTATGCAAATAGTGACTTTGTTTCTTTTCTTGCATGCAAATGTTATGGCTGTGAGCATGTATTTGTCCTTGTTGTGCAAATTAGAAGGGGATTGTGCTGGATCTTCCATTCTATCTGATCATTGAATATTTTGCAGGAAAGCTGGAATTGACCACAGATGCCAGTGTTTCATTAATTTAATGTATTTCTTTCTTTAATAAAAACTGTGCATGTTTGTATAACAAATTCAAACTCAATATATGATCATGCATGATGTACGATGTATATCATGACTGATTGGCCTTTCCTTATTGTTGTACTGACATCTTTACGAAATTCAGTATTTCAAGTATTTCAAATTCAGGGAGTTACTTATTCTTGTTTCTATTAATCGTTAGTTTTATAGGCACAGTGTTGGTCCATGTTAAGCATTCTTCTGATTTTAGTTTGACAGAGAGGTGTTATAAGTTTTGTCTCTAGAGAATTTGTCATTGTCAGTATGATGATCACTCTAAAACAAACATGCACTTTAATGTCAATTTTATTTAGTTAAAACTGGCTTATAAACATAAGTTCTACCCAAGAGTGAATAAATACCTATTGTATGACAGTAGGTAAATAAAACTCAAGCATTTTCACAAATCATAAATATGGCCTACATTTTTAATGATGACAGTTAATGACCTATCCCCTCAATGGCAGTTCAGAGGTTCAAGCCAATTGCCAAAAGCTAGCCAGAGAATAAAAATCAATACATAAATCCACAAATTGTGGAAATAGTTATATGTGTGCCAAAGGATGTTCCAATACTATGTTAGTTTTAGTCAGAGTGAGATTACGGTGGAGAGAACAAAGACCACTCACAGACCTTGGGGTTTTGTCATTGTGATACCACTAAGCAGAAATATTATACTATAATATAATAACTACAGTTAATTTTACAGTATTCATTTGAAGGTCATTCATCAGATCCTCAGAAAAAAATGTATTTCCATTCTGAGAAATACAGAGTACAAAGAAAATTCAAGAGAAAAATTGATTTTTAAGTGTTTATTGATGGTAGTGAGCAGACAGAATTTAGGTATATCACAACAAAAGAACACCCTTCTATGATTTTAGGTCACCACATAAGCTTAATATGATGGAAAATACTCTCTTTTTTCTGATTCTCTTTGCATAGTATTTTTATTGTGTTATAGTTTAAGTAAGGTACATATAGTTTGAGTAAGGTATACCTAAAACAAAATGAATGTTTATTGCAATAAGAAATAATAGAACAGATGGCTGGTCATACAGCTTTACGTTCAAAATTCATCAGTAATAAAATACACCCATCTCTTCAGGTCTGTAATCGTGTTAGTAAGGGGATAGTGGTATTGATGATATGGAGTGGATCAGAAAACATGGATTTATGAATGCTGTATGAAGATAAAGGGTCTTAATACAATAAGTCAAACACAGCAAAGATGTATTCAAAAATATGAGGCAGTTTCACCTAACACAGCTACTAGCATAAGACAATGTCACTTGAGCTGAGTTTTACAGCAGTGGATTGCAACCTTGCTTAGGTGTTCAGAGCTTTCACCTACAGCCCAGAGTACTATCTTGTGATGACACCTAGACAGGTTCAATTCGCAGCATGGGTACACTTTAATGCTTGCTAGGGTGTTACAGAACAGCAATTATTGCATAAACAGCAGAGCATATTACACAGTTTACGTTTTAATGTGCTATGTTGATGTAATTAGACACTACAGATGGAAAACAGCTGCTGAAATAGTTGTTGGGTAGACTACATAGCATCTCTGTAAGCGTGAATTTTCAGTCTCACTTCATTACAAACGGTCAGATCCACTCCACACAAATACAGAAGCTACTCTGAATTACCTGAGTGACTATGATTATGTGAAAGTACCTTGTTAGGTCCTTTGTACTATTATATACAGTATATTATATTAACAATCCCAGTTATGGGGGTGGCATATTTACCTTTTGTTATCAGACCCTGTCATTTTCAATATTCAGACCTTGCTATAGTAAGTTACCCACTCTTTCTTTGGTGGGGCATGTGCGTGGTGTACAGAACCATTCATGAAACCATTTGCATTGGCATCTCCATTAATGGGTGGGTCCTTTTTTAGGTCGAGTGATGGTTTGCAGGTGTGCCAGTTCCAGAGAACTTTGTTCATGTCATCCTGGGCCCGTATCCCGAGGAGCTTCTCCGTGTCGCTCTTGCGTTTGTCTTCTTCGTCATCGCCATCGTCCTTGTGGGCTCGCTGGCTGTGGAAGCCGCACATCTCTCCGCTGATGCTCTCGAAGTACTGCTGAATGCACACCTTGGCAAAGCTTTTGGCATGCTCCGTACAGGTCTCATCAAACATCTTGCGCTCTATGTCGATGTAATGGGACCAGTACTTGGTCTTGAGAAAAGCAGCTTGCGTGAAGCAAGGTCTGATCGCTCTCACCATAAAAGCAAGAAAAGTCAATAGCAACAGGAAGAGCCAGCCGAAAGCCTGTGAGATGCATGAAACATTTTGATAAATTTTATGAAATGAAGTGTAAGAAAGCGACCATATTACAGTAACTACTTAGAACAATACAACTTAAAACAATGCCTAGCATATATTTCTTTCACATATACAACCACACCAAATCTTAGAATACATTGGTGGTTCCCCCAAACTCTTAACATGTTACTTTTCTCAGATGGATGCCACATAGATATGCAACATAAAACATGTAAAAAAAAATTACATAATCGTGGTAAACACTGGTTAACTTTGTACACTGTAGTAATACTCTAGCAACACTACAGCAACACACTCAAAACTGTTGTCTCAGAAATGCATTTGTACCTTGTGACAGCTTGGCATCGTAAACTATCTGCTCAGAAATACAAGCATTATCACAAAGTTGTTACAGTGATGAGATCCAAGGGCTCACCTGTGATACACAGCGAAGGTACCTGGAAGCCGCATCTCGCGATATAATTTCGTGCCCATCAAAGATATGCTTGCATGGAATTTTGGCCAGTAATTTTTCGAGATCCGCATCTGAGAGTCCGTGATTGCTTTTATTTCCAAACTGATTCACGTCCAAGGTGATGCTAAACGCACAAAGGAAACTCTTTCCGTCCATCAGTGTCACGGATATCCAAACAACAGGCGCTATCAAAGAACGCTGCGAAATGGAACATAACATGTAACGCAGTACCGTCGGGTCTTTTTTACGCTTTCCTGCTGGCCGCCTCCACTCTTCTGCGAGCATTGACACGTTATTGTTCAAGACAAACCCCAGTAAGAAAAACCAAATCGGTGGAATAACTAAGATCCCGATCCCATATGCGTAGTTGTACTCCGGTAAACATGGACAACTGAACTCAAAAGCAGAATATAACTGCGCGCTAGCAAGAGCCATAATCCCACAGATGCCATTCATGAACGATTCTTGATTGGACTGCAAAAACTGGAACATCATACGAAATTTATCCATTCTGGGAGATCTTGTAAAAGGTGAAAGGACAGGACGGAAGTTAAATTCAGTGTTCACTGATGGTACAACAGATGATCAGACCTAAGTTATAAAGACATATAAAACAACCATAAAATATGAATTACACATAAACTTGTCTACTTTCATGCAACTTTTAAATTAAATTTACTTTCAACATGCCCTTTGACAAAACAAATAATCATTGTAAATATTTCCCTGTTCTTGGAGTCTGTAGCCTTGGCAACAATTTCGAAACATGAGAATTCTGGACATGCAACAAGCGTTCCTGATGTATACAGAGCAGTTGCACAAATACATGTGAACAAGGTAGACTTATCCAAAGTGAAGAAGAGCAGAGTAGAGGCTCCTATGTCCTTCACAAGGAGTTTGTATTTTCACGATATTGCGTTATTCTATATGACATCACCTTTTTACATATTAATGACAGTTTGAAAAAAAAAGTAAAAGACGTAAAAAGACGGTGGATTGGGGGGGGGGGGGGGGGTTATTCATGTCTGGCTGAATGTTCACTCTCTCCAATGGCTATTGACCACAGTATAAGCGTCAACAATTTTGACCACTCAACGAATATTGGGCGAGCCTCCTTTTTAAATCAAAACATAGAGAGAGACGTAAGTAAGATCGCAAACTCCAAACTCCAGTAAGGCAGACCATATAACAAAAACCATCAGCGATTATGTTTCTTTTTATCATAAAGAAATAGGTCGCCACAATGGTGCCATATTTGCAAATAAACAACGCACTACGAAAGGAGACTCAGTGTCATTTCAATTATTCATAGTATTGACCCAATTTGATGTATGCCGCTTGAGTATTTTACAGGAATTCAGTACATGATATTTCAAACCTGTAATATAAATCAAATCTCTGATGTAAGCAGACATTTCTCTTAAAAATACATTATCAGTCTTTTCTATGTTTCTATGAGCAGAGAAGAGGTAGCTCTCAAATTTGCACATCTACTGTAGCCATGGAGATGCAAAAGTAGGTAAGGAAAATCCAGCCACATTCAAATGACTTCAGGTCCATGTAAAATATTTGTTGATGGATAAAAGTTAAATTTAATTACCCTTTTCACCTGTATAGAATAACAACCATGTGAAGAAGGTGAGAATTAAAATGTCTGTTTGTCTCTTTTGAAAGGCAGTTTAACACACACAAAACAAGATTTGTATGTATACTGCCAAAGTTAAAACTATATGTTTGTACACATGAGAAATCTAGAATTTCTGAAACACTAACAAATGAGTTGCAGCCATTCATAAACAGATGCATCAGATATAATTTTGAAAGCCAGATGGTCAGGAAGAAATGACAAAAATGGGCCTGTAAGCCAAAGAGAACAGATGCTAATCCACCAAGAAATTAGATAGAAGTTGACAGAGCACACTTAGCAAATCAAAGAAATATTGTGTGAAATGAGGATGAGAGTGTGCATGTTTGTGTGTATGTGTGTGTGTGAGAGGGAGAATGCATGTGTGCGTGTTTGTGTGAGAGAGAATGTGTGTGTGCATGTGTGTGAGAGAGAGAATGCTTGTGTGCGTGTGGCTGTGTTTATGAGAATGAGAGAAAGAGAATTTGTGTGTAATTGTGTGAGAAAGAGAATGTGTGTGTGTGTGTGTGTGTGTGTGTGAGAGAGAGAGAGAGAGACAAAGAGAGCCCATATGTGTGGGTCTGTGAGGGACTGTACGCATCCCTTCCTCTGTCAGATGTGGATATCCAGTACTTCAAGCTGCGTCAGCTCTTTCCCCTCTCTTTAGATTTGCTGCAGATGTTCTTTGACCTGCTGTACAGAGAGGATGTGATCAAGGAGGATGCCCCTTAAGAAGACCCAGAAAGACCTGGTGAAAGATGTCTCTCTAAAGCCTGTGGTGGCATCCATCACGTGGCAATAGGAGTCTGACACAATCTAAGACCCCTCCCCAGAACCCCCTTTGCTCTGCCTGCAGAGATCAGTATGCACGGCGATGGATCAATACTGGCTACCTTGTGTCCTCTGAAATTTTTTAGGTGCAGCCATCACAATTTTGGTCCTACCTGGCAAATCAAAACTTTAGTCGCTTTAGTATAGTTCAGTGAACTTCCAAATCAGTGCCCTACCCTCTCTCCATGGGTGCACCTGTAAACTGTAAACTCACTGATTTGAAGAACAAAAATACATATATACACAGATATGCAAAAACACATGGGAATTGTTATGTGTTCTCGTTTATTGCTTTTGATTATTGTAACCATTCTGGTCCAGCGAAAGTCCAATGTTACCCACGTCAAGAAGTTTACAGTAATTAAATCTTTACTTGGTGGTATATTGCCCTCTTGTGGTGACAAAATTACATATCACGCCTATGAATAAAAAAGGCAAACTTCGATACAAAGGTGAACGTTACAATGCCTACTAACTTTGTAGGCAGCCTCATACAGGCCAGCTTACAAAACCCACATTTGACTTTACAGGGGACACTGAATTATCTTCTATAACACGTATTTCAGACTCATTTATGCTTTTCATTTGGCGCAAGGATGTTGAAATCTCTTGGTGTTAACATATTTCTCTGTTTTATATGTTGTAGCTGATGCTGTGCAAAAATTAAAATCACACTTTAACGAGTCAATTCCAAGTTCAACCAAAGTTCGATCAAAGTTGGTTAATGCTGAACTACGTGCAGCTCTCAATGACATCTATAAACATGTACTGTATTGGCATCACCAGCACTTCGATATATTAAGCATCCATTTCCCCCGAACAGGAACGCCCTGCCTCTTCCTTTGTACAGTGTTTTGGCAGGGGTCGCGTAATGTTTGATGTTCCTTACTTACAGCGAGTTTGGATAAAGACTAAACAAAGCACGCACACAATGCAGAATATGCTCCAGTAAAGTCCCTTTTTATGCTTACTGGACACACGCTGCTTTCTTGAAGATGTTGTAGCTACGCTCTATTTTAGTAGAAAGGAAATGTACCTTATATGCTTTACGTTCAGGAAATGAGTACAACCGACATGCATCTACGTACTAAAAAGGAAGAGACATAACTGCCTGTTGTCAGTCAGTCCTTTCCCTTTCTGTTATTTCCGCTTTTCTTACTGCCAAAACCGATTTCATCTGAAAGTAGGCACGGGCCTGCCAGAAGGTTAGTATATTTTTGTTCTTGCATTTCTTCAGATTGTACTTTCATTTCCACTTGCATACATCTTTCTGAAATGTATTTTGCCTGTTTGTGGTCATGACCATTGCTGACTTTGTGTATCAGGCTGCAATAAGAATTTCCGCTAATGGAGAGGCAGTGCAATTACTTTGAGTGAGGGCCATCTTAGGTGCTGGAGCTCCACTAAACCAAAATTTAAACTTGTGTCTAAACGCCATTGTAGTTTTTCAAGAACACCAAAGTCGTGTACGTAATCCCAGCTCCGATATAAGCATGTCGTTGCTGTCATGTTTCATAGATACATCAAGAACCTTATTCAACAATATGGGTTGGGTTTATGTGATGTTGATATCGTCCTGCAGTTCAATTTTACCTGTATGGACATCTAGACATTTTCAGCAGTATTTGAATTAAAATGAAAGGAAAACTATAATGAATTTTAAAAGCTAATTCAAATCATTGTTTTAGTTTGTTTAAATTTTCAAGAAATCCAATGTACAATCAATGACTTTTGACAGTTACTGCAAAAAAGATACTATTTCCATGACTTTTTTTATTTACAATTTATACAAGATGCATTATTAATATACTTTATATTTTTCTACACTTTGTATATTTATACTTCATGTATTAAATTCAACTGTCTTGTGTGTTGCTGTTACCTTAAAAGAAAGCATAGAGATGCATGAGGTCCACTGGCGTTCTTAATGATTCAAACTGGCAAAGTGAGTGTTGCAGAGGTGCGGGTGTGAAGGTGCAAATGTGTCAGTCGACAAGACATTATTCACTCTGGGGTTACATCCTGTTCAGTGCTACTCACTATCTCAGAGATAGGTCATTTCCCCATGTGTTCTAATTCCAAATGCTGCTTTGGCAAATGATAACATGATATTGTTCCCTCACACAAAGTAACACCAGCATTTTCAAAGAAAGGATTAGTCTCCATATAGTTGACCAAACATTAAATAGAAAGTTAAAAGAGAAAATTCCTGTGCATTTTCACCCTCAATATGTACTAATTCCAACTCACTTGAGTTGGAATGTTTTTTTTTTTTGTGGGATAGCTCCACAGGATGAAATTATATGGGTCTTATGTGAGTGATTGCCACAGCAGCCAGGATCACAAAGCAAACTATAGTTTCCCTGTCCATTTTTCTCCTTTAATACAACATAGTCAAGTTATGATGTGACAACTATGTACACTGGATCATGACAGAAGTACCACACTCACAACTTCAGAGCGGACTTAAATTAGATAAAATGAATTAAATAATATTAGTTACTGTAGGTTTAGTGTAAGTAATGTACTTCAAGTTATACATTGACAGCTATTGTGACGTACGATAGCAAGTTAGCATTGCTTACTGTAGGTAGACAGCAAATAGTGCAAACTGAATGGATATCATCTGGTGACAAAATGAGGTAACTATCTTAGCTAGCAGGGTTTTTTATTGAAAGAACCAGATTTTGCAGTTTTTTTCCATTATCTATAGTGGCTGCTGTTAGTTTGCCAGGAAGGTCGATCCTTAGCAGACCATTTACATAGTCTTGATTACTTAGTTTTTGCAATTTATGTAAAATACATCTTAATGTGGATTTGATAAAGTGTATTAATAGGTAATATTATTACCTTAAACAATATTGCTGTTATTAGTACTGTGGAGTAAAATGAGTTTTACACTGCTAAGTTGATAACATTTTTTGTTTTTCTCAAAACCAAATTTGTATTATGTGCATTGTGGATACTGAATACATTTTTAGAGTACAAAAATAAGTATATTTAGTGATCTGAGAAGTGTTTGTTAACCAGGCTATTATGGCAGTGTCCTGCCATAATTATCTGGAAAGGATATCTCTGAATTCCTGAAATAGTGAAGATTAAATGACACCATGCATGGCAGTGCTCTATAGTTAGAATAGAAACTTTGAAACTTGACTTTGGAAATCAAAGAGTATGGTATTGTTTCAGGTAAATCTAAATTGATGTCAAGTCACAGAATACACTGTAAGTGCAACCCCATATATACCCCATGGTACACATGACAAAACAATCCTCTACTTTTAAACCACACGCTTTGATGTTTTTGGCTGTTAAAAGTTAAGTGGGCTGATAGCACTTGGTTCCGAATGAAAGAAACAAAACAATCAATCAAGTTATTGTCCTAAACATTATGTGATTAGCAAGAGCAGGCTGAGGTTCCACCATTAGCAGTGCCACACTAAGATATATCTATGTATAAATGCAATCTAAGTGAAATGCCACATTTTAAGGATTAATCAGATGTAGTGATGACAATTCATCTGTAAATTAACATTACATTTGCTTACCAGACACTATTATCTAGGGTTGCTTCCATATCTTATGATTTTTACGTTATTCATTAATACAGCTAGATATTTATTGAGGCAATTTGCAATAAGTACCTTGCCCAAGGGAACGACAGCAAGGGCCCATTTAGGAGTCAGACAGCCTTTAGATTCATAACATGGCTATGGATCACGATCCCACACTATTAATTGTGCCTGATGACTGCTCATGGGTGGTGCATTGCCATACTTGCATACTGTGATATACTGTGACATACATGTGCCATTCACATTGACAATTTATGACATGTTTCCTTACAGGGCAACCACCGAGAATGCAAGGTCTCAGGATATTGCTTTTAGCGGTACCTATCATTTATAACAAAGTTTACAGAGTGGGAGATGACTTACCCAGTCCTGTGATGGTGGATGTGGAGCAGCTGCAGAAAGAGTCAATTTGGACGGAGCAGGAGCTGCCTCAGAAAGACCAGGAGCTGCCCCCCATAGAGCCTGATGTATCTAATGTAGACCATAATCTTTCTCAAGTAGACCACGACCTGTCTCAAGTGGACCAGAATCTGTCTCAAGTAGACCAGGGCCTGTCTCAGGTGAACCAGAATCTTTCTCCAGTAGACGAGGGCCTGTCTCAGGTGGACCAGAATCTTTCTCCAGTAGACGAGGGCCTGTCTCAGGTGGACCAGAATCTTTCTCCAGTAGACAAGAGGCTGTCTCAGGTAGACCAGAATCAGTCATCTGTAGGCGAGGACCTGTCTCAGGTGGACCAGACTCTTTCTACAGTAGACCAGGAGTTGTCTCAGGTGGACCAAAAAACTCAGGAAACAACTGTGGCAGACATCTTCGGCTGGTGCATGGGCATTTATGATGGCCTGTTTCTTATCCTCTTCACCGTTAATCTCCTGTGGAAGAAAATCCAGAAGTCTGACTCACAAGATTCTACTCATGGGGAGGGCATCTTTGCAGATGACTCAGTTTCTACCAAGTCACTTATCATGGACAGTGGAGTCCTGTGCAGCTTCTATGAGAGAACAGTCCGCATCTCTGCCCATGAGCAACAGAGGGTGCAGGAGTTTGTGGAGGGCTTTGCTGATGACTTGTTGGAAGCCTTGAGAAGTGTCTGCGACCGGGACACAGACATAGAGGTTGAGAACTGCATTGGAGTAGGGAGTGTATATGAGTCCTGGAGAGTGAGCAGACCCCTGGTCTGTGATCTGATTGTCCCCTTTACCCCACCAGAACCATACAGTTTCAGTTGTCAGCTTTGGTGCAGCCCTCCTAATGATATCCTTCCAGACAAACAGGGCTGGGGTACAATCAAGGTTGTGAAAGCCAAAGAGAACAGAACCAGCTGCCTCTGTGGTTCAACTAACCTGGGTGAGGACATGCTATGTCTGCTGCATGGCAAAAACGAGGCACCCAAAGTCAGTGGCGGCTTAGAAGACATTTTGTGCTCAGAACACACTCCATACTTAGCCAAAGACCGGGTCATGAAGTGGTTTCAGATTGCCATAACAAAAGCATGGGGCCAAATTTCCCACAAATATGAGTTTGAACTCACTTTCCGCAACCTGGACTCTCCAGGAGCTCTAAAAGTCAGGTTCAGGTCAGGGAGGACCATTGTTTTCAACATCACTCCTGCTGTCCAGTTTGAGAATTCAGATGCATATTTTGTTCCGCAGTTCACTCTAATTAGAGACGACTCTCCAGACACCTACTGGCCCCTTTCCTTCGCTGTTTATGAGAAACACTTACTTAAATCTTTATCCAAAAGCTTGCCAGAAAACACCTGCCACATGCATTGCCTTCAGATTGTGTCTTTCCTGCACAAGAAGCAAACAGGTTTGACGGGCCGGAGCTCTCTGAGTAACTATCACCTGAAGACAGCACTGCTTCATCTGCTCTTGGACAAAGAGCCCTCAGAATGGGCTGCTGGCCACCTAAAGGAAAGACTGTGCGACCTTCTGGGGTTCCTTGGGAAAAGCCTTCGGGAGAAGCAGCTCTATCATTCCTTAATTGGGAATGCTCAGGTTCCAAAGGGAATTGGCATTCCAGAAACACTCAGTGCGGCAGTACCTCTCAATCTTTTTCAATCCCTTACGTCACAGAAAGATCTTTACGGCAAAACAGTGATGCACTTTCAGGAAATTCTCAGAAATGCCCCCGTGTTAATACAGGAGTACGCTCCTGTACTTTTTCAAGGGGACTTTACTCAGCATTCGTAATAACAGATTCAGTACTAGTTTACAGATTTTCACAGCTAAACACTGGTAAACACAGCTAATAAATTGGATAACTACAACCTATGGGAATATTTGTGAATGGATGTGCTTTTGTTATGGACCAGATGTTACATCGCGGTAATGTTCCAGCCATCCTCTGTAGATTGTTGTTGCATACAGTCTTATATGTACTCGAAAGTGTGCATAACCAAACAGGAGGGTCTAGTAGTGCACCAAGAAGCTTCAATTCGGTGTGTAGTCATAATTTTGCAAGTGTGACGTTTCGGGGGAAAGGCATACATCTTTGTCTTCACTTCTGGTACATATTACAATCAAACTCTGAATATTTGATTGAGATACACAATATACCATCTAACAAGTGTACTTACTAATAACTAATAGCTGACAATGTCATCTAGCTAGAGAACAGCTTAGTTGAAACAGTTAGTAGCTTGGGAACTGCTCTGAAAGATCTTGTAATACCCTAACTTTATGCAGTAAATTTGATAGGACGCAAGATGCTGGCAACGTTGTCGGCAATCTTGTATGGAATATGAAGCATTTCAAAATAAAAGGTTTAGGTTTCTTAATGTACAGCTCATATTTGCTTTCATAGCTTTTGGCTTTACCTCTATGTTGTGAACATGTTTACTGTAACATACCAGTTTTTCCTGGTTAGCTGGGCATTTTTATATCCCACCAGATAGGTGTTGTGTATTTAAGACTCTCATGGACAGTGTGCTTCATTGTGTGCTTCTCTTTCTAGGAACCAGTGTTTACACCCAGGGCACTTCAAAGTAGATTCCATGTGCATACTTGAACACTCAAAATGGTGTCTACACTCTAGGCTTGTTTGCGTAAAGTGATGTCATCACTCTACAGTTCTGTAATTTAGTCCTCTTTGAATATGCATTAGCACCAAATTCCCACAATAAAGAGAACCATTTCTCAAGGGACTTGTTCTTAAAAAAGGAAGGAAGGAGGAGCAGTTCAGATGTGTTGGAATCATTTTCCCTCTGTACACAGATGCTGTAATATTGACCTGATTGTAGTGAAGGTACTCATAACTACAGTAAAAGGTTCAATACAGCAGAACAATAATAACATCACCAAATGCTTTAATGCAGGAGTTGCTGACCAGGCACAGAGCAGGGGACAGAATTTACCTTTGCCCTCCCTTTATGTATTTGTCTTTGTCAAAGGATCGCAATAAATAAGTGAAACTATACATCCATGTATTCATTTGCATGTGAAATGCTATATACCTGACATGGGGGAAGTGATGGGGTGACTTTTGCCTAACAAACATTGCAATTATGTTGGGTCTATGTTTTCTTTGAAATAACACACAGTATGAAGATTCCTTGAGTGTCCTCATTATCTATGCTACAATAACATTATGTTTCACAGGACCCAGCAATAGCTTTAAATCATGATATTAATCCAATGTGAAATCACAGCTCCCCCCCCCCCCCTTTACCTCTCTCATTACACCTCTTAATGCCTTCTAGCAAGTCACCAGGTGCTTAGGAGTTGCAGAAATAACAGCAAGACACACATATCATTCATCATTTGTGCTCCCAGAGTTTAACATTGGACTTTAAGTGCAAAATAAAGTATGAGTGCTTTACAATATGTTGTGTTTTTGCACTTGTATCACACTAGAATTTGAAATTCCAATCAGTGTGTGGAGGAGGGGAAATTATATCTTTAAGATTGGAGGTAGATTGCAAATTATAGTGGGACTCCGTTTATATTGTCAAAGTTGCCTAGTCACACACTAAACAAAACCCCTTTGGCAGTTGCTTATTTTGTAAATGAGACTTCAGGTCAGAAACACCATGCTTTTAAATTTGAGCACCCCCTAGTGGCCTGGTGCATAAATACAAATTTGCATTTGGTGTAAAGAAAGTTGTAATCACAGCGAATATTTAATCGGCAGCCACAGAAGAACAACAGAGGATTTTTGAGGCACTGGGAAACCAATTATAGGTTAACACTGAAGTTGTCTTGAGAATGCAAACACTTCAACAAAACCCAGTGCAGCCCCAGATCCCTTCAGGGACGGTCCGTTGCTTTCTCCAGTTTCACTTAGTCATAACCATAACTGGTGCATGAGTGTTAAGAGGTCATGCCTACAATAATATTTTCAGCTGTCTATTGCCTTAGATGCCAGTACTCAGCTTTCCATTTCCAGCAGGTGATATGAAAGTCATGCTGAAGTTGTCAAATCCTGCCATAATTTTGTTTGAAAGTGCACATTGCCACAATTTCTGTACATCAGCAAGTAGCGGTCCAACAAAAACAGTAGGCACACAGAACTGATCAATAGTTTTATTGTTTCTGATCCTAAAAACAGTGACAATATCTAGTGGGGTGGGGGGGGGGGGCTGGTATCTGGTCCAAAGAGGTTTGCAAGTCTGCCTTCAAAAATCCCAGTCCCATGTCGGTACTCCATGGATCCATTCCCCTTTTTCAGCACGTGCTTGAATAGGAGTCTCCACACCGCTGGGGCCGTGATCACTCCCCATTTTCCAAGACCGGCTGGTGGCCATTTTAGCGGTTCCTGCAGCTGCAGCCAAACAGTCATTGCAAGTATGTTAAGGGGGGTTGGGGGTGGTGCAAGGGAGTTTGCACGCGCGCACACACAAGTTAGCATACTCACAGGCCGATGGGCCGGGGCATGTTGAGCTACAGCAGGAACAAACTGAAGGGCTGTCGTACAGTTCCTCCCACCTTGAAGGACATAATGGTAAGAAATGGACAAGGCATACACACCCCCCCCCCCCCCCCCCCTTTAGCAATATGGTTCTTACTGTGATGACGTTTTATTGAAGGTGCAGGCCTTTTGGCTCGGAGTCGCATTCGCTCCTGTAACAACCTTGCAGTGCATGTGGAGGCCCTGGAACACACCTAGTTTTACAAAATCCATTCAACATTTACATGCCCAGAGTTGCGCTCAGACTTACCTGTGTACTGCTCATGTCCTTAAAGTGGAAGGAGCGGATGGTGAACCTCAGGATGGTCCGGTCCACAGAGCGGTGGAACTGGGAGAGGCTCACGTTCATACTGTCCACCATGCAGCTTAGATCAGAGACATGTGGGTTAACTTTCAGAACAGTGACGATCCACAGTTAATTAAATAAAAGCAGAATGTTTATTACCCAAAGTTCTCGATCACAGTGAATCGGTTCACAGAGTTCAGGTCATTAGAGGGAGTGATGTAACAGTGATTGACAAAAACCCTCGCGTCAGGAGTACCAGGAAAGCGAGCCTCAAAGTACATCAGGTCACCAAGCTCATAATATTCCCCAGGAGCGAGTGGATTCCAATCATCTGTATAAAAACACAAATTACTATCATTTCTAAAATTACTGGACACAGCCATTGCCAAACAGCAATTAAGAGGATACCATTCAGGGCGGCTACTGAGGGACTTGACTTTGTTTGAAGCCGGAGGAAGAAGGGGCGTCCAGTAACAATAGGACGCAAGCCAGCTTTGAAAACATGGTGAAATCTGAAAGAGATGAGAAAATTGGAAAAAAAAATGGTCGTAGATAAAACGGTTTTCAATAGGCAGCAACTTACCGATGGTATCGGCACAGAACTTCCACGGCCATGGATGGGGTCCTTATGATATTTTCCCATGTAGACGTAGGAGTATAACGAAGCATGTTGGACATCACAATGCTATCGGGTCCTGACTGGGGGGCGGGAGGAATAAACTCAGCAACACGTCGTTTGCAAAACTACCTCAGACAAGAAGTGCCATTGTACCTGGATCTTTAATCCACATGTTTTAAGATCATAGAGGAAATAATAGTATTCTTCGTCATCTTCGTTGACTTTGCACGTCCCGAAGTACACTTCATTCCACGGTTCCGGAGATTTCAATACTTCCTTTTTGACTCTCACATACATCCTGTCCAGGTGGCACAACGCTTCTACCGTTTTAGGACCCGCACTGACAGGCTCGGGAACAACGCTAGGTAACAGAACCTCCTGGCCTTCTAACGGAACCTGCGTATGTTTTATTGCAGGCGTAAACAGATGTTTACGCACCATGTCAGCTTTAACGCGCAAGGATTTCGGTAGCTGTCGAATGGGTGCGGTAGGGCTGATCGTTGACATTGCGGGTAGTGAGCTACCAGGCATTATTATGCCTACACCACTCTTGTACGAAGCATAGGGCTTCACGTATTGCGCCTCATCCATAGAGTACCAATCAGCAGGCATCTCCCAAAGTTTCCTGTTCTTCCAGTCGTCATAATTTTGAATCCCATCGACAAAGAACGGTGAACAGACTAACAAGAGACACAGGCAAATACAGATCAGCGTCATGGTCAACGACCAAAAAGTCCAGGTGATAGCCAACCACTGCTTTTGTAAAAGGAAGCAAGAGAACCAGTACAAACAGGTGCAATGGATTGTGCTCTTATAGAGCAGTAAAATTGCAGACACCTGATACGGGTTTCCTACTCTCATCAACCGACGATCGATTGACGATCATCAATCGTAGCACATTGTTCGCTGTTAATCATTTCTGGTTCACTTCTGGCCATTTCTGGTTTTTGTTAATTTATTTTCATGTGTTTATATTGTGGTCTGATATTTACAGCCTGTGGCATATGTGTATTCGTAATTACGATTTTAGAATACAAAGATGCTGAAGGAAGCGTTGCAAATCATTTGCAGAATACATACTACACTGCATCTTACGTCAGCTGTCATCAATTTATCTGAATTATGGTCATGAGGTAAGAAGGCTAGTTTGTGTTTTGTCCAAATCTGTCCACAGGTAGGATGGAGCTGTTGGTTTTATATTGTGCTGGATTTGGGATCATTGAGTGCTATGTGATACAGAAAGAAATCATTGTCTTCAGACAGATTACATAATATTCTGCTTTATGCTGATCTGTTTTTGGGTTGATTTCAGCAATTTCCGCAAAAATGGTTTATACAGAATGTCCCATGGTGTGGTGCAGGCTGAGCGCCAGGAGAAAATACAGAGGGGTGCACAAAAAAAGTCATAAACGCTATGTAGACATTGTGATATAAGGAGACGACTGGGGGTGCACTGAGGTCCGTCTGGATGCAATGCACCCCTAAGCACCCCCATAGTGCCCCATTGGAACCGACAGTTTTATAGAAGGCTTGTCTCGCTGCAGTAACCTCTGCAATTTCACAAGCCCACTGACATAAGACAATGAAATTCAATCCTCCAATACACTCGGCACACAGCCAATATCTATTTTTCATACTCCAAGTTACATGACATTCTACAGAGGGTAGGAGCTACTCCACTGACACCATCCAGGCAACTTGTAGATCCCTGAAACATTGTGGAGTGCCTGAGAGCGGTGAAACGAGGATATGCTGACTGACATAGCCACCTCTATCTGGAATGAATCTAGTTTGTTTCACTGCTGTGGGATTTTGGTCATTGCTGGCAAATCAACAGAAGCAGTCTCAAATGTGGGCCATAGGGTCCAGCCTAATGTTGGCCTTTTTAACTGTTTCAGTGACAGAGCTGAATCTAATACAACACCCAGCTGAAGGGAAAGCATTGCATTTAATTTTGAATGGGTGTGCTGCAAAAAACTAACAGGGACAGATTTGTATTGCAGTTCCTTCAGAATATCAGTTAGTGGGTGACTGATCAGCTTTTGAGTTGTGAGATATCAACCAAACCTTGTACCTAATTCTAGGGGTTTGGTGGACATTCTCAAGTTAACAGAATTGCATTTTAAATTTTATTTTTTAACAGGCAGGAACTTTTTTCTGACTACAGGCCTTCCCTGTGTTTGACATAGTAGGAGATGGGTATTCTTTTGTTGTATTTGGTAAGATGAGTATTCTTATGTAGTAAAGTTACTCCCCTCTTCATCTCACTTCATTAGATTTCTGTCATCGCTTGCATCAAGTTCAAAACCTTGGTGCTGACATACAGGACAGTGAACGGGACAGCTCCATCATACCTATGATCGTCCCTATGTTCCATTAAGATCACTACACACTGCAACTATGGCGCAAATGACTGTCCCGTCCTGACATAGTCACTTCTCTCAGACACGATTGCTGTCTGTGCTGGTCCCTAAGTGGTGGAATGAAGGGGTGGGGGTTAGGACAGCGGAATCACTGGCCATCTTCGGATGCAGACTGAAGACCCACCTCTTCAGACTGCATCTTGGCTCCACTTCAGTCCCCCCAAACACCTAGCTACCTCTAGTATTTGATGTGTATTTTACGTGTAGTATTGTGATGTGTTTTGGATTACGTGAACTAGTGACTGATGTATTATAGTATACTTTGCCTCTCTTGCCTAGCCAGATTGCTCAAGTTAACTTGTAGTAGGACTTGAATGGTGTTATGCTCACACTCACTGGTTTGGGAGTATTGTTAGCCTGGTCTGACACTGTCTCTCATTTAACTTGAATAGATACAATTTATTCTATTGTGCTGGAAGTCGCTCTGGATAAGAGCGTTTGCTAAACGCATGTAGTGTAATGTAATGTAATATTTACCATAATTGTTTGAATTGACTCAAACAAATAGCAGCCGTATTATTTTTGATACTACTTACTAATGAGTTTTTGTTTTTTTCAGTCAGCTGGTCCCACTATAGGATTATCCACACAGGATATTTGATGAAATTTGAAGGTTTTGGTTGCTGGTGTTGGAAAGAAGAAAGAAAGTATGAAAGAGGGAACACAGCTAAGTTTATTCTAACCACCTCTCCAGCAAGTAACAAAAATATGGAGAAACTTGATTTATAAAACAGACAGTGATTACATTAACCTTTATATTTTGACTGTCAGGACACCAAAACAATGGATTCATGAGATTTTCATGGTAACATACATTTAGGATTACAGGAATATATGCAATTGACCTGATCAAAGCCTTAATTCGAAGTCCATAATTTGTGAAATTCAGTGTTTGGTGCTCTCAACTAAATAGTCATGAATTGATCTGTAAAAGGCAAAATACTGACCCCTGCTGTTCAAAGACTAATACTGCATTAGTTGGGTATGCGGATATAGTAGCAGTGTATTGAAGCACCTATTTTCACTTAAAAACCACGTAAAACAGAATGTAGTCAGAGTCAGAGAAACTGAGTCAGTAAAAGTCTGTGGGATGCCAAAATATGTTAAGTTCTCTATGTTTAAATTTTTTTTTGCATTTTTTTCCTCTTTTCACCCAATTTTTAGTGATCACCACACTATTAATTACTTGGAATAGACGTTTTTTTTCCATAATTTTCTGCGTCCCTTGACATTTGGTGGGATAGTGTAGTTGGAAAGTTAAGGGATGGTTTGCGTTTAATCAGAACAGCCATGTAAAAGCTAAAAATGACATCAGCTTGTTGTTTATTTAGTATATTGTTACATGGTCTCCCCTTGTTGTATGTGGCCTTGTCTTTGGACAACTGGAGGAGAAATTAGAGGTGACCGGAGAGGAGGAAATCTGTACCAATCACACCTACCAGCTTCACCCAGCCACGTTAGCAGCTGAAGGAGGTCAGTATGGCTAATGTCTTCTAGCTTCACCAGAGCAGTGTTATTTTCAGCGGTACACATAGAAATTCATTTCATTAACTTCCATGCTTCACCTGTGGTTTCTTTGATTTGAGTGTCAGTCACGCATATACAATCAAAGTGGCTCAATGCTGGAGACAATGTACAGCCTCACATTCCTCACTTTGAATCATGCAATAGTCAAATGAGATATGGAACAGCTGGGAATCAATGCAGCTGGAACGGCAACCATGGCTACAACCATGCTACAGATAGTACCTAATATGTATATGTAATTCCATAATTAAATATTACTTTTTGCAGTCCATTTTCCTCTTTTGGGATCACTGCATTTTTTCTATGCCTCCTTATGTGGAGTTATCCTTGTGCAAATGTACAAGCAGGATTTGGGAAAGAAAAAAATTGGAGATTGTAGATTGTAGATTTTTTGTAGATTGGATGATTTGTGAGCTCTTGCCTAACATGTGGACAATGTGGCAGCTGAAATATATACACTGTGGTTTTGTAGATCTTGTCTAATATTAGCATGAAATTTTTCACTGTTCACTGTGTACTGTTTTTTTTAGGAAACACGAATAAAGATACATATCAAAGTTTTTTTTTATCGTATTGATCATGTCTCAGGAGGAATTTTTGCTGAAGGCCGTTTTTAATGTCAGGAATTCAAATCCCACAAACCAAGAATGTCTCTGTGTGTTTGTGTGAGTTGTCATTTAAAAAGCTGCTATCAGTCTGCATGAGAATAAGTATTTAGTTGGGCTTTTAGTATGGGTCGTTTACTAGGTGTCTGATTCATATGTACAATATGGTAAATAATCATGGAATTTTACAGAAATGATGCAAATAGTTTAATGATTTAATTACATAAACCTTATAGGCAAGCACTCTAAGACTTCAGATTCTAGGGGATTTCCGTATGGGTCCGTATTTAGTTTTGTTGTGTTGGAAGAGTGACGGCAATTGATACTAATACTAGGCATGCAAGACCTGCTATCTCTCAAAAAGTTTATATATTTGTACTCTGAAGTTCACACAATTTGGTTAACACATCACTTGGTCCTTGACATTAAAATGATTCCCTTCATTAATCAGGCAGGGGAGAATCACACAGGACTTGCTGGCTGGCACAACATGCCTGTGAGCAAAGGTTCAGACATTAATTCTTCAGCCTTGACAGCCCACCGGTCCTAAGTAGGATTTACAGCTGAAGTAAGGTTATCCCCAGGCATATAGTATAAGGAGATATTAAAAAGTTATCATGAGTCATGCTACTCACAGTTGCAAAACTCACAGAAAAGGTTACTTTCCCTTATCGCGATTTTTTTTTTGTCATGTCCCGTGTGACTCAGTGTACCCAGGGGATCGAAATCTCCCAAGGCTGTTTAAGAGGAGGTGTGGGATAGCGTGAGGTAAGGACTTACGCAGCTGCCAAGGACAGAATAAGAAAATGTTTGTGTTTTTTAGAAGCACTGAATTCAACACAAGTCTTCCCCAGACAAATACCAAACTGACACAAACGGTTCTGACTGTTCATACTTGTCAAATACAGTGGTTGTATGCTCTGTGAACAGTGGCAAACGTTGTGAAAGTTAACCTGCTTTTGAATGTATGTGGTCAACATTCACATGTTGCAAATGCAGGACCCTTCTCTGTTTAGTATCAAAGCACTAGTGTCCTAAGGGCCGGGGTGTGTCCATTGGTACAAGAGCACTGAAGTTCCATCACTGTGGTGATTACAGACTTGAGATAATATTCATGAGACCCATGGGATATATACAGATAGGCTGGAGCAGAAGGAATATACACTGGATGTGAATGAGCAGAAGAACTCTGACTGTGGCAGGTTAAAACAGAGGTGGACCATTACAGTCTCATAAACATTACATGCAGTCACAGTGGTATTGCAGGATTTCAAATGGTTCAACTACTTCTATGATTTATAAATCCCCTTATCAGACTACCTACACTAGACATTTTTCAACCAGAACATGAGATATTATTCACTGTGGAGGTATTGACTATAACACAAAAAGATGTTTTTTGTTGCTTTCAAAGGATGATGCCACCTGTGAGTCACACTTTATTTCTGCTTGTGTACACAGGGTAATTCACGGCCATTTGTCAAAATATTTTTCAAGTGTGTGTGTGTGTTTACCCATAGGCTATGGAGTGAAACTGAGCTGGCCAAGCACTGCCTTCGTAATGTTCTTCAAGATGGAATGCTAGGATTCTGTGAACATTTGTTTTATCAAGAATGGAAAAAATCACATGTTTTTCAGGGTATGCAAATCTTACAAGTCATACCGTCACCTACGTTGCCATAGATAAAAACATATGACAAGTAAATAAACAGTAAGTAATAGCAATACATTTTAAAATGCCTTTTTCATATACCTCTGCCTAATATGAATGGTGTTCTTCCTTGGCCAATGGGTGAACATCCAAATGCCTTACAGGATGTTGAACTTACAAATATGTGCTTGCAGAAGTGGGTATATAGTGGTTATAATGGGTACTAAGTTTGAAAAGGACCCAACAGACAGACAGTTCTGTCAGGTACTATTCTCAACCAATCTGGAAAAAAAAAAAACATTTAGCACTACTTGGTAAAAAACAGCTTGGTGTGCTCTTGCCTTAAGGGCCAGAGAAATGGGACACCTTGCACCTACGCATTCACCATTAATTGCAGGAACCAATCTAGTATTTAACTCTGACTGTGGGTGGAAGAGAGCAGCCAAGATTCATACGCCAGGGTGAAATTCCCCTTTTGTACACAACACTCATGTTTTCACTCCACCTTTCACAACACCTTTTCCCTCTTTGTTATGGGTCACGTCTCTATTCTGCACCTACTCGGCATTTCATATTTATCACAACTGCTTTTAGAATAAAGCATCAGGAACCTTGAAATATGGATTTTTCAAATAATTTTCAGTTTAGAACATGAGTGTGGCAGAATGTTCTTTTCAGAATGACCCAATTTTGGTAAGCATTCACAACAAGAATAGTAACTGTGCTGTCTACTGGCTACTGTTTTCTGGCATCAAAGCTTTTTTTTTTAACAAGGGGATTTGCTTTGCATATTGGAGCAGAGCAAGCTCTGACTAGATAGTTACTGGCACCGTTATAGTCTCCAGGTACTGAACACACTGGCAACAGTCTACGAGTGCTATCAACAGGTGTTTGTCATCCAACCACCATTCCAGGAGTGCAACATGGGCACACACAGTAACCCGAGGGTGTGTTGGTTTGAAATACCTTCCTGAGAATAACACTATGAATCATAAGTATTCATTACTGGAAGTGGAAGCTTGGAATGCAAGGTTTGAAAACAAGTACATGCCTATGTTGTGGACTTCATGTCAATATTTTATGACAGCAGTATAACATATAGTGTATCTTTGGGGTGTGTACACAATATCAAAACAATGTAATAATATTGAATAATATCCATTTATGCGCTAATGTAGAAATCATAATCAGTTTTTGTAATGTGATATCATTTAAATACAATCCATAATCACTACATTCACGACAGAGCATGGAGTGCTTCATGTTAAATAACCACACAACTGCAAAAGGAGATTTTTAGGAATCAAATCAGATCCCCAGCAGAGAAACAGCACAAGGAGAAGGAAGGTAAAGGGTAGATGGAAAGGATTAAACTGAGTGGTAATGTTACTGTGTGGCACGGTGTCTCTTGCTCTCCAGCCAATTCAACCTGAGCATCATCCTACTACTGAGTTCCTGACACTTAGGTTTTGATGGTCACTGACATGGTGAGCTCTTAAGCATTATTGTTTATTTGGCTTGAGAGTGGATATTGCTTTTCCTCATACTAATTCAATTGTTATCCAACTTGTAGATGATTACTGAAGTTTACCGAGCAGATGTTGCTGTAGGCGCCTTGGTGCCCTAACGTATTTGGCTATATAACTCCCTCCCTCTCCACCTCAGCTGATGTATGGTGAGTATTCTGGTGGGAAATGGCTGCTGTGCATCACCCAGGTGGGTGCTACGCATTCCTTTGAGGACCATGACAGGCTGAAAGGCACTTAATAAATGTAAACTATCATTATTATTGTTGTTATTGTTATTAACCTGGCTGCAAGAAAATGCCTCTGTCAGGCGAGACCATTGAAGGAAAGAGGGCATTGCGTGAGGGGGACTGTTTGGAAATCTGTTCCATGGAAGTATCTCAGAATCAGTGTCTCATTCAGTGGAATGACCATAACCTTCACGTCACTTCATAATATTCAAAACATCCAACAGCTTGTTTGCAGACAGTTCTTTGGTATGCCCATGGCTATGCAATTTGCCTGCCTGAAAGCTGCTCACTCTGAACAAACGTCTACCATGAATGACGCTGGCATTTTTCCCAGCTTCACCATGCCTCTTGCCCTGTGGTGTTGGCAGAGAACCACAGGGGTCCAGCCTGCACAAGCTTTTCGCACATGATGGAAATGTAAATCCTCTTGTAAATCCTCCTCCAACAGTCTTCCTTCACATTCCAATGCGGACGTTTTAAAGCATTGTCACACATGAAATATTTGTCATTACACTTACACATTGCCCGTGTGCCTTCCTTTTCAGCTGCATGCAAGAATGGTGATGGGACAAACAAGTCACAGAACTGATAGCATAGAACCAAGGAGTGTGCAAAGGTAATTTTAGGAACGCATTAGATGTAAAACTGATTTGTCTGTACATATATGAAGTATTTGACTTGAGAGAGCAGCAAATATAGTATGCTATAATAGTTGTATGAGTGGTGAAGAATTGGATTTGGTCCTCAATTTCAATATCTTGCACTATATTCAGCAGCATCCAATTCAAACAAGGAGTAGGGTCAATTGTTGTAATGTAGGGTTTTCTGCAGATGGGAATGGGGGTAAGAGAGACTGACAAGAGATTAAAAAGCATCACTGGTGATCTGATCAGGTGAGAATCAATATGGTATGTCATATAAGACTGAGGTCCATCTTCTAGTGAATTAGTAATTTGATGGGCACTGTACATTCCCCAAATTAATCAATAACTCAGGGGCATCGGGGTAGCATAGAGGGACGGAGCAGGGCTTGTAACTGAAAGGCTGCTGGTTCGGTTCCCAGCTGGGCCATTGCTGTTGTATGCTGGGGCAATGCAGAACGTGATGCAGAATTGCCTTGGTAAATATCCAGCTGTATAAATGCATGTAGAACTTGTAACATGTAGAACATGTAGAACTTGTAACCTATGTAAGTTCCCCTGGATAAGAGTTTCTGCTAAATGCTGGTAATGTAATCTAAATCATAATCTAAGAGTGGGGAACACTCTTTTTGGTTTGGACTGTTACAGATTTAGCCTTGGGGAGCTCCTCAGCTGTGATAGGGTGGCCTTTCCGAGTCACAGTCCAATCATTATAGCTAAATTTACTTGCATAGTTTTGTATTTGGCATAAACTACATGATCAATCAACACTCCTCATACTTTCTGTTGACAACAGACTTAAAACTGTCTGTCAGACACTGGAGCCAGGTAGCTCTGGAGACAAACTTTGAGTCTCCTTGGTCTACAGACATGATTTCATTTCATACATATATATTCTCTCCTATCCATGTATACAATATCAGCTATATTCATGTTTGGCATGTACAGTACATTTGTAGATTTTACTTTTACTGTCTGCACGCACAAGTACCTTGGTCGTATGCATATTGAGCTCCCATTTTCTGTTTTACAATGTCTGTGTCTTATTTTATACTCCACTCATTTATTTGGCTCCTAGCTGTAACAGATCAGTTCATGAAGGGTGCAGTAGTCCCATCAGGGTAGAATTGCCCTGGGCTCAGCCACGACTTTGTCTTAGCATGTTCTGAGTTCTGCCTGGTCTTTGTTGACATTGATCACTTTGGGACTCTGCTGATTTGCCAGACTGTCTGCTTTTGCACTCTCTAAACCCCCTTTACTATAATAAGTATGTGTGTGCAATCGTATAAAAATGTGAATCTGGCTAATTTTTTCTACCTGAACATTTTTTTAATTAAGCGCTTTAATCCTGTGTTGTACAGAGCAAAGTCACACTGTTCACAAATAATACATTCTATTCCAGTGAACACAAGGGTCACATTTATTCACACCTTTAAGATTTTTTTTTTAATAAACAACAACAAAATCCAATCTACACCAATGTTCCATTTTTTCACTGGGAGCTTCTGGAAATATATGTATAGTAGGAAATAAGATAAAAAATGTTTCCCCTCACTCAGACTTTGTATGTATAAAAGGTATATTTCATACAGTTTAAGAAATATTTGTACATGCATTTTTCCATTGGTGCAAACACACCTTCAACATTTTTTTTGTTATGAAAGAACTTTAAAAGGACTCCATGAAGCACATTATGTTAATGTAGAATAGCTGTTGTCAAATCCGGGTCAGTATTTGTTTAGTATTTGGCCAGTTTTCAGTCCAGTTCAGTTAGTCCTTGTGGAGCACAGGACCATGACATCTCCTCACCAGTATGTCCGGTTGTGGGGTATTTTTTCCAGCTCTTTCCAGGTGTATCCTGGCTGTTTGGTGTCTGGCTGTAAATTTCCCTGGCAGGCTTTCTTTGGCCTTCCCATTTCCCTTCCCTCTTGGGGATTACAACCTGTCAAACAGTGTGTATGCAGCATATGGCCAATCCAGTTTCATTATACTGGGGTTCTGAAAATGGTCAGTGTGAAACCTGTGAAGAAGCATTACCTTCTGTGTTTACCATTCTATCTCACATATTATAACACTACAATTACACCAATTTTGATCCATATTAGGATGGATGTTATTTCTCCCTTTCCTCAAATTATCGAGTTATCACAGTATTACTACAATCCAGATGAAGATATTCTCACTCAAACTTCATGTGTCTCAACAGTATTCCTCACATATGTTGAGAGATTAAGTATGTTTATGTTTATACTGTCTTTCTGATACCATCTCTACATCTCCCTGGCAGCCTTTCTGTACCATTCTTCTGCCAGTTTCAGGTCAATGTCTGTGAGTGTTTATGCAATATATAGCCAATACCGTTCTATTTCTTTCTAAGGATTTTTTATGTTATTCAGACTGGTTGGCTCTGAAAGCATGGGTCCCACTTGCTAATGTACTCTTGCAGGTAGACCTTTTGAATTGTACATAGTATTTGTAAAAGTGATGTGATCTTGGCTCTGACCATGAGAAGTGTGAGAGGATGATGAGGTTGTCTGCAAGGTCAAAGGTCAGTTGTCTCCTTAGTGTCCAGTGGATCCCATGTAGTCATCCAACTGTTACTGCCTTCATGACCCGGTGATTAGCGATCTCTCCAAGCGGCCGTAGCAAGGAACCCTGTCTCGCCCCATTCCAAACCAGGCACATACGTCGTTAGCTCATACAATCACCATTTTCCATAAAGGCATAAATCAGACTGACATTGTGTGTCAGGCATACATGCACATGCAGAATTCATGCACAGCTCTTACTTAGAGTGTGTTCTTTTTCCTTCCTGTGAACGTAAATAGCTATAAATGTAAGGAAGCCTAACCAATTCTATGTCAGTAGTGCAGTGCATCAAGTCACTCAACCCAATTTAATCTCTTCACCAAAATAATTTTCAGTTCACCCTACAATCTTTTTCTTTGTTTGCAATGACTTTTAAAAAAATTACAGAAAGCATATGTATGAAGTTGCATTCTTTCATTCAAACAGTGCTGTCACACATATACTGTGAATAACAAGCTAACCCATGAATTGCCATTACAAAGTGTGATGAGATTATCCCTCCCCTGCTATTCTCAACACCCTGTTTTCTCCTGTAGGAAGGTAAGGCATAGCGGCAAATTTCTCTTATATCTATTTGTACTGATAAAGTAACTGCTTTTGTTATGTCATTTCAGAAAACCATCTAATGCTTGAAATGAATTTGTGAATGTTTTATAGCTGGTGGTAGCATAAACGAGTACAATATTTTGTTTTATTAAGACAGTCAAATTCAGATTATAATGACACTTAATGATCATGTTAAATAAGACTTGTGAATGAGTGGTTATGAGTTATCTGAATAATCTGTCCCCACTCAATAAAAAAGTGCCCCCAGCAGGGGTTTGCACATGAGGTAAGCATGCTATGATCATGTGACACATGCAGGGTGAAATCAGGGTTATACCTGTCTTGATGAGTTTCTCTTTATGTAATTTTAATTAGTGGATAGGCTTCTCAGGTACTTCAGCAGGTTGTTTTTCCAAATGGTGTTATTGTCTACACTGTCATTTATTGTAGACTAGTTGAATTCCATACACTTTTCTGCAGGTAGCTATAAGTTTGTGAAATGATCAGAGTGAAATTTCTCTCAATTAAAGCCTGCTTTTTGTTGTTAAATCATATGTCTGTTGTGTTAACCTTCATGTCACAATGAATATAATTTCCTGTGATGGGAGACAAATGATTCCTGTAATCCTTGTATTGACTCAGGCTCCCTTTCCTAGATGAGGTGCCCCTCTCTCCTGGTGGTCTACATACAGTCAGTCTGGTGGATTGGCTCTGTCAGAGGAATATCAGCAGGATTCTCTTAATCCTATTTCTATTTCTATTTAACATAAAATGATTGAGAGAATTATGTCTCCAAAATGCTCCACCTATTTGTTAACTTGTTCTTGTGAGCACTGGACCATCTTTTTGTTTGACTGTACCGATTGCTTTGTTGGATTTTCTCTACAATTGTTTTGTAGTTGTTATATTGTATTTTTATTGCTTTCTCCTCTGCTTGTCATGATAGTTTCTGTCCTACTCTGTCCTATGTTTTAGGGTCAATTTTGCCACAAAATAGCCTTAATAAGATTGCTATGAGTTTGATATGATTACCTTTGAAAGTCTGGATTTTGAAATCATATTGAATTAATGGTGTAGATCATGTAGTGTGTCAGTTGCTTACAAGCAAAGCAAATGTGAGTGCATATGCGCTGCAAGGCCAAATGACCATGTAACAATGAAATGTTCCAGCAGCTGAAGAAATTAATTTGTACAACAGTAATCATGTAGAAAAATGAGAAGAATGAAAATGAAAGGAAAAAGATGCAATGACAACAAATTGTGAGCCTCAAAATACATCACATCTTGCAAAGAAATGAAATAACAAGAAGCTTATTATCATGTGGTGAGAACATGGGTATATTTATTTGATCAAATATTTATTTGAATGCACCATCCTAAGGTGGTGACACATACTACGACTCCCCAGTTTTGAAACATGTGTGGTATGTCAACTCAAACTCCAGTGATAGTGTATAAAGAATGGTTGTTTAGTGGAGTAAGACAGGTGAAAAAGCTATGGGGAAGAGGAAACAGCAAAAGGA
This sequence comes from Megalops cyprinoides, assembly GCF_013368585.1. Lineage (NCBI taxonomy): Eukaryota > Metazoa > Chordata > Actinopteri > Elopiformes > Megalopidae > Megalops > Megalops cyprinoides. Next base: position 60,788,213 of record NC_050583.1, on the reverse strand, counting down.
GTGGATCACTATGGAAATAACCCCAAAACATCTGAGAGGTAGCCCTAACAGTATGAGTTTTGAGGACTGAATCTATGGGCTGAATGCTTGTCTGTTTTCATTCATCTGTTTCCACATGTTGTGAAGGCCTTCATTACCCTGTTTCCACGGTACGTGTCTTACAGTATTTGGTACTTTCTAAAATGGTTCTTCAACCAATAACTTCCCTGTTGTCCCTGCATCCTTGAGACACATTGTATCCTGTTCTTGTAAGTAGTTCTGTCAAAGGTTTTTTTTTCAGTTTCTTCTTCAGTTTGTCAGTAACAGGTGATAATCAGTTAGTCAGATAGGGGATAGTCAGATAGATGTTGACAGTGCTACTTGGAGTGATTTTACTCAACTTTCTGCTGCTCAGCTTTTGATTGTTAGCTTGCCTGACCAAACCTAATTAACTGAAACCCCCTGAAAAATTACCAGGAAAAGGATCAAGAAATGCTATACTTCATCTATGCATTTTCTGTGCCCTAAGGGCTAAGATGTGGAATGAAACTTGACCCAGTTCAGACTTGAATATACTTGTCTGTCTAATATTTCGTGCTGCAGGGTATGGGGAATTTTAACTTTTTGTAATATTCACTCATTCCACCGGGAGCTGTTAGTTCATGGTAGTAAATTTTGTCTAAGTGAACAGGAGGCTGTTTTCCCCCGCCCATATTAAATAGGTTTATACTTCGTCGCTAGCTAATCTATGATACAACACCCAATAGATGGTCAGACATATGAGAGAAGGCCTCCATTGTTAGCACAGTAAAATTCAAGAAAAGAAGGTAAAGGACATAAAAATCTCTGTCTGCAGAGGTACGAATGGTCTGGCAAGTATGCTGTTTACAGTACAACCCCCAAGCGACATGTCAATCTTAAAAGAATTTTAAAGACTAAACTGAATATAGGTAAACCTGTTCAGACAATGTATATGCAGACAGTTGAAAAAACACTCAGAATGAAAGCAGTTCACATTTTGAAGAACATTAGGTGACAAAAGGTAAAATGATGTACAGTATTGGAATACAAGATTTAAATGTCTATATACAATCAAAGAATTAAATAGAAATCAGTAGTTCAGAGTGCTCCCTAAATGTGAATAATGTATATAAAGATAACAGATCTGGGAAATGATCTAACTCAAAAGGAAAACAAACCAACAAACCAGACTAAACAAGAAAACAATTATGTTACATTTTACTAAATGATCATCTCTCGTTTTTATTGTATACATTTTTGTTACTTGTTTTCACGGGTTATGACAATGGAATATAATTAAAAGCTGTAATAATAATTATTAATAGTTATAATTAATTGAAGCGTATTTGTAAAATGTGTATTTAAATTAAACTCTAATGATAGATTGATCACTCATGAGTTGGTTTACTTCTTGTGTCAGTAGTTATTTCTTGTCATATCTTAATGCCATGAAAATCTTTTAACGCTGTCCTGGTTCCTGGGCTTGAAATTCTCAGAATTTCAATGAAAACAGAGGTAACAAAAATTCACAAATTCTATGCAAAAAAATTGTGAATCCATTTGTGGATATTGCTGAAATTCCCAAATTAAATGTATGATGCAACAGGTGGTTTTCAATTTCTATATAAACAAGAACACAATTCTACATTTTACATGTGGTTAACTGAGGTATATTTTGGGTTTGAATGTACCAGAAAAGAACAAAACACAATTTCCATTGAAATTTTATAATCACATACTTCATACTTCAATATAAATGGCTAACCCCCCCCCCCCAAAGTTCCTAGATAAATGTTGACTTATGACAAAATGAGCTCAAAATAATTTTTTGTTCTGGAAGATCAGGGAACTTTAACAACAAAAACATTTGTGTGTCAAAGTTAGTCAAAATCAGGAGATCCAATTATTACTGACTGTGTTTCTTTCCCTCCAGTGCAAAGCCATTTTATTCAAGGGCTGGATGGTACGAGCTTTCCATCAGTACTATTTGCACGAGAGATGTTTTCAGAGATGTGAGACACGAGCACATTTCCATTTGTCAACTAGACAGGCTCTGCATTACATGTCTCCTCCTCAGCCTGGGCAGATATAAATAATGCCACAGAAAAAAAAAGTTTATTTTAATATTAGAAATATCATAATTACAACATGTCACCCATGCTGATTTTACAGTCTCAGATGTGTTGCACTACAAAAGGAAATGAGGACCATTGATTTACTTTGTTTCAGCAGGCCTGTTTATTCAAGGGTAGTTCATCGTCATGTAAATACAGTTAGTGTTATTGTTATTGTTATCAATAATATCTACTTAGACTCAATTATAGTGCCATGACAACATTATTATTTTTTCAATTGTAACATCCATTGCAACTGCAAAACATGAAAGTTGAACTGGAGCAGTCGGATTAGCCTATATTATACACTTGTGTTAGTAACGTTTGCAGTGATCAGACCTGTAATCAGAATTAATTGACAGACATTTGTGGTAAGTATTAACAACCGTGTAATTGTCCAGCACAAAGGACTATATTTGTCATAATTATGTGTGGCTATAATGATGGGTGTGTAGAAAAGGTGCTTGTGATTTCTTTGATGTGGTATATAAAAGCAGAGATGAAATTGCAAGTGCAATAATTGAGTAAGTTTTTTTGACTGCTTACATTTTTACGACTCATCTTAGCGATGAATCAGCTGTTGTGCATGAGAAACATGTCATGTGGCACAGATTTACCGCTGCAGTTTTTTTCACAACATGTTTAAGGTATGAAGATTTCAGGCATGTAGCATAAACATGTTTGTCATATAGTTTTTGCAGGTAAAGACTGCGAAACGTTGAGTGACGAACACAATTAATTGAAGTCCCAAAAAAAGATTCAGAATTTCTATGCAAGCCAAAGAACTGTACCCCTATACCTTCATTGACAGCAATACATAAAAGGAAATTCTTCAGTGATTCATTTTCAAAAGAGATGAATAGCATTCAAATTACATATTATTGTTCATTTGTGTAGCAAATGGTGAGTGAATTGCTAAAAAATATTGTCCTGTACTGATATTTACAGAAGCACTTTAGCTGAAGTATTTTGCTAAAGGGTAAAATTAGAGAGTAACCTGTAGCTGTAAACTGTAGCCAGGCAAGGTACAGACTAGCAGGTAAAGCTAATGAGTGTATTAAACCATTACAACCAAACCATTACGTTAAATCATTACAACCATGTCATGAGAGGTTCCTTTAGGGGGGAAGTGTTTCAGGTGCTCAGGTGAGAGTGGAAGAGCTGTGTATGTATATATATATAGAGAGAGACAAAATCAAAATCAAGAAGGAAATTGTTCAGTAATTCATCTTCAAAATAGATAAATAGCATTCAAAATTATTACTCATTTGTGTAGCAGGTGGTGCTTATCCAGAGTGAATTGCTAAAAAGATTGTAATGATATTTACAGAAGCACTTTAGCTGAAGTATTTTGCTAAAGGGTAAAATTTGAGAGTCCCATCTTGTGTGGGACTCTGTAACCTTCTGGTTACAAGTCCTGCTAGTCCACAGTGCCATCCAAGTTTGTCTTGACATTCACTTTTCCCTGTTCTTCAGTTCCAGCTTTAAAGATAAATCGAAAATACTCAAGTCAATTTGAGGCCAGCAGAAGGACAGAGCTGGATTTTAGAGTTGGAATGGCAGCATTGCCATCTTTCAGCTTTAGTTATTTACATTTATTCACTTGTAAGTCGCTTTGTACAAATACGATACAATACTCCTCCCCTTTGTTAATTCAGTGTATGTTTTGGAGTTGTTGTGACAAGGAGCAGGGTGAATGCAAGTGCAGAGATGACGCAGGACACAAGAGGTTTGGTTCAAAGAAAATATAGTTTTCTTTACTGGAGACTTGGGAGAGACAAAACAGCCTTGGTATGAGAGTTCACACATTCTAAACACGGCAACTCAAGACTGAGCAAATAGATGAACAAAGAGCAGGGCTTAAAAGAACAGAGAACACAGGCGAAACCAAGAACTAATTAATACAGGAGAAAGACATTAACTAAATGAGACATAAAATACAGGAAGTTATGAGGCCCTCTGAAAGCAGTAGCTATATCCCTGATGGTTGTTGGAGGCTTTTTATTCAAAAGTAATCAAATACAAGCAGTTTGACTATAAACTAATAAATTCTGTGCATATTTTCCAGTTTCAAGAAGCACTTTATTCAAAACTAAATAAAAAGGTGCAGGCCTGTTGTAAACTGATCAATTGCATTTAGAGCTGAATTTACTGTTAAGGTTATGAAGACTCCAGAATTCATTCCCCCCCCCCCCTTAAAACACAACATCCTCATTGCAAAACAAAAGTCCTGAAATTGATACCATGTGTTTTGTGAAAGAGTTGGTGGTCCCTTATCCCGTAATGCATCAGTCTAAGGGCATAGGCTGTTTTGCAGAATCAGAGCATTTTTATGTGAGAGGAATCATGCATGGGCAATGGGTGATGCGCTGGTACCTGCCATGGGAGAAGAAGGGGGATGGGGGGGAGGGGGCAGCAAATGCCTCAAGACAGCAGGTGTAAGGCTTGTGTGGGCAAGAATCCCTTAACGAACATCTGTGACATGTTTGCTCAAACCAATGTTTCTGTTTGAGTATGTGTCATAAGAAAGGCGACTTAATATTCATCGTTTTTTGGATACTAGTTTTTCAATTTCTGTGCATTCCTGAACAAAAATACATACTTCTAAATTATGTGGCTTACCACCTAATAAATAATGTGACTAATGGTTACTCGAGATGTGACTCAACCCAAGCTTCAGATGTTTCCAATTAGTACATTTGTCATTATTAGGAGGTCATAAGATGTCACTCACCTCATCTAAACTATATTATACAGTTGGCCTTTTCCAATCTCAGTGTCCCAATCTTTACTCTTTTCCACTGCTCATTTTAATATGAAATAAATACCTTCATTTCTTTGATGTTTTTGGAGTAAACATTGCTGACCCTGGTTGAAATTGTCTTATAAAGTCTTGTCACTGTCTTTTCATTGAATTTGTTGGAGTTAGGCCTTGTCCTCAGTGGCAACGAAGAGAAGGTGTTCCTTTTGGTGTTATTGTGTGACCACACTGTGAAACACAACTAACTTTTTATTATGATGACCTTTTGTGATGACAGAGATACAGCTGCTAAAATGGCACTGCTCGTTTATCTTACTACTTAAGCTTTTTTTCAAAGCAATCATCGTTAGCAAAATAATAAAATGTCAATAGGATACATGATATGTGAAAGGTATACGATAATCTCACTGCGACTGCTAAAACAGTTTGTATATACTTCATTTTATCAATATAGCGATGAATTGTTTTATAATGGTTACTCGATCCACATTATGCTCGTTTCTTTGTCTCATTTACAATTTTCATGGTGTCTGCATCGTCCTATAAAGACAATTAACTGTTGATTTATGAGATTTAGCACTTTTCTGAAACATAAATGGTCAAAGGAGGAGGAGCAAACATTAACAGTATATGACACTTAGAGTACTAAACGAGTTAAGCATTTTATTTAATCTTACAACTACATGAAAATGCAGTTTGGGCGTGCAATGCGAATGTACAAAAAAAGCCTTGTTGTTTAAATTATTACTTCCCAAACAAAGACGTTATGTGTGTGAATTCGACACTATTCAAACATGTCCAGGAATGATGTAATCCTTTTCTCTTTTTTTGCAGACCCCTTCCTTGTACTCCATAATGCAAAAAAAAAAGCATTTTCAGTGTATAGTGTGGAATCTGAAGCCAGTGTATGATTTTGATGCTGCTAGAGCGATTTTTGTTTCCCATAAGCACTGCAGGTCCTGCCTAGAAAAGAGAGAAAAAATCCACGAGACCTCGCGCACATTTCTTCCATTAAAATTTTTAGGATTATGGCCCATACATGAGTTTGTAAAGATCTCCCCACTCTTTCCCCACTCTCCCAAAATTCAAATATTGTGCCGTTGCCAATTAAAGTGAACAAAACTCTCCCAAGGGATTTAGAATTTTATCTGGCAATTCAGGATCAAATTGTGTAATGAGTAGGCTGAAATGCACATAATCGTAAAATCGAGACTGTTATTTCTTATAGTTCAGATTCCCTTTGTGGTCCTACAGTTACACAGAATTGTTGCTTCCCTACAGACACTGAACAATGTCTATACCTTTGTACACACCATTGACTGAGTAAACGTTCCTGATAGTATCAAAACAACACAGGACATGATAGTGTGGAGCAATAAATAGTCATAGCACTACAAAGACTAATACAATACAGATGCGAAATTTTAATTACATTAGCGTTGTAATTAACGTAAATAAGATAAACAATTAAAATGCACTCTTTACATATTCTGCTCAGTGTCAAAATCCCAGCATCAGTGGCCTATCCTAATTTATTAAATATATACAATTCACACACACACACAAACCAAATCTAGCATCATCCGAACATTCTCACACCTGCAGGCAAATATTTCTGATATAGAGTTATTGGCTTGGGGGCAGTCCTTTTTTTTCTAAAACGGTGTGGGCGCGGCTGAAGTCATAGCCCCTCTGCTTTGTTGAAACTTGTCTGTAAAATCTGCGTGAAGGGGAAAAAAATAAAGCATAAAATGTCAAAGCGCTTACATTCCTGCAGGACGAGTAATCAACGCACCTATAAGGTGTGTGGATACAAAAGTGGAGAGGAACGGGTCCTCTGTGTCAATTAAAGACCACATTCACTGGAGAAAGTCTCCTTCAACAGTTTCCCCCTGACGTGGAATAAGGTATGTATTCATATTACATTATTTTCTGATTTCGCTGTGTTGCACTTTTCAAAACGATGCAGACTGACTTAACTGGAGCAATGTTATCCTACTTGCAAATGCGTCTCTAAAATGAGTGTGTAAGGTGTATTTTTGAAGTTATTCACCTGTTGTTTCAGTGATGTCCAAGGTTACTGTTGTAGGCTTTCAGTTGGACGGCGTTTAAATAGGTGGCTATGATTAACCAATGTTTTGGACAGAGTCTAATACTATTGATTTATTTAATCTGTATGATTTGGTATTTCACGGTAGCCATAACGTTGTAACTCTGAGAAGTTCGTTATAGTATGAAACTTTGTAATATCTGCAGGCATTGTAAACGCCATATGTTGACGTTAAAACTATTGCAAGGACCAGGAAAGACAATAGTACAAATGGCCTTCCAATTGCCTTCCATTGTGTGATAAATTGCACTTGCATGAATGTTCAGTGGGTGTATTAAGTAGTCCTAGTAATTGATGTTCTTCAACCCATGAAGCTTAAATGGATGAAACTGTTTCTCAGTATGACTCAATCGAGATGAGTCTGAATGTTGTTATAACTTCGTTGGTGCAGCATGTTAAAAGAACGGGGGCTTGAGCAGCAAATTGATAGCTTACTCACAGCAGTTAATATTAGCTATATGTGAGTGTACACCTCTAATTAAATACTGTAAAATGTTTTAGTTTTTATCATTGACGGTTTTATGTGAAGGCAGGTTACATCGGTCTGGTTTAGTTACATAAACAGTCCATTAATGTTCACAATAATAAAGTTGTATAGTAAGATGGGGAGAGGGTATTATGTGTCTGCAGGGGAGTATTATATGTCAGAGATCAGAAGGTACAATGTGTGCAGTATATTACCTGCCTGTCTCGTTTTTGCTGTTTGCTGAAACTATACCTAAACTCACAAAAGCTGTCCTTTGTATGAAATTTGACTAATGACATAAGAAGCCGCACCGATTGTTTTCCCTTTTAAAAATCGCAAATGTGTGAAGAAAGCTGTGACGCTGTATTGCTCACAATGTGGGTGGCCCAAAAACAAAAACAACAGAAGCCCCACATGCAACCAGAGATATGCTCTTCACACCTCCACACTGGCTGGGAGAAAGAACTGCAGGTGTTCATTTGTGGTCGTGAACACAAAACAAGTCACCGTTTGCACCAGGGAGCTATGTTGGTCATATATCACTAAGCAGTGACACTCTGCTACATTACAATTCATTCTGCTAAACTACAAAACCTTGTTAGCAACAGAACAATAATAATGTCATAACAAATGAGAGCATGACTACTAGGATCAACATTTTCGTAGTTCCTTGCAGAATTTTCAGTGTGTGGACATGTTTATTGAAGTAAAGACTTAGCTTCCAACCACAAACATAAATGACTGCCATGTGCATGTTCTCATATGAGTGAGCTTATTCTGCTTTACTTTGTGTTTATGAGGAATCCCTGCTTTTGCTGAAACTCAAATTAACTTAAATTGTTGCTTGAAAAGTGCTGAACAGTTGCAAAGGCCAGATTTCAGAGCACATTGTAAGTAGCAGCTGTGCACAAAAAGCCAGCAGCTGTACTCACCCGTTGATGATACCACCAAATTGTGATGTGCATGCCAAACAACTGACAATAAAAGATTAATCTTTCCTGAAATATTGTCATTGAAAGGATTTATCAGTACCAACAATGATAGTTTTTTTTTGAAGCTCTAGTTATTCACAGTATTTTCTCTTTTGCTCAGGTTTTGCTGTTGTGAGGAGGATATACAGTGCCTCCATATGGAGCTTCCCTTCTATCAGGCGTCATAGAAGTAGAAAGGGAACCTGCACCAATATTAGAAGTGACACCGGTATCTTGCTTTTCCAGGTCATCTGCCATCTTATGAAGGAGCTGTGAAGTTTGGTGCGTTGTCCGTCTGCTAGATAAAAAACCAGCTTGTTATGCTCGCTTCGACCTTGAATCCACACCTGCTTGGTAGCATCTCAAATATCTGGTTGCTTAATGCTTCCCCGCCCTCTGGGAGTGGATTCACTTCCATGAATCGCTCCCTTGGGAGTGATGAACGGATTTGAGAAATCTGCGACGAAATTGAAAAGGGATTTTCAAAAAGAAAAAAATAGAAAAAGGGATTAAGACATAGATCAAATTAAGCAATAATCAATTTTACTACAAAATATAAAGGCATTGGGAAAAATAAAAAGGAGAGACAAAACTACAAAAGAATAAGTAATAAAAGAGGGCTCCTGAGTGGCTCAGCTGGTTAATTCACTTGATCAAAGCAGAGGCTGAGCCCTACAGCCCAGTCTTGAGCTGGAGCCTGGGGTTTGTCTTCAGCCAAGAGTCTACAGCGGTGGAACATAATTGACCCTAATTGTTCTGTTGGAGTGGGGGGTGGTGGCGTATATGTCAACCAGGATCCCCTCATTGCAAAGCTAAATAGCGCCCTCTAGTGACTTGTCAGGCATCTGTGCGCTGCTCAGGTGATGTCAATGGGAATTGTGTCTATGATCTGCTGGCCATTTTTTTCTCTTGTGGTGCACTGTGGGATTTTTTTTTTTTGTGAGGAAAGTAGCTGTAGGCTTTTTTTTTTGGGGGGGGGGGGGGGGGGGGGGGGGTCCTGAGGATTGCATTCATTGTGCTTTAACGCTCTTGCATAAGTGCAAATGCTACTGTGGTGAGGTGGTAAATGGTAAATGTTTACCATTGCCAATTCCAAAGTCAGGATGAAAAGGGGGAAAAAAATCAAAATGGCCATTACGAAAAACATGGATAAATGATTCCTCTTTCTAGACTCCAATTCCCTTTTCAATTTCATGCCTCCCCTTTATTTGTCTCCTTTCACATTTCAAATTACATCTTTTTTCAAGTGTATGTAAAATTATGGCAGAGAATGTCCTCCATGGCTCTCTCTTGCACCTATCAAATGGCATGTTATGACCCAGTTCTCCACATGTTGGGCCACTCATCTTCCCGGGATAGTGTTATCACACTGGGGATTCTTAAAGGCAAACTGAGATGAGCTCATTTTTCAGCAACATTAAAAATGCCATTTGGTAAACCCAAAGGCCAAACAGCAATGTGCAAGAATGGGGGGGGGTGGTGATTCATGTTCTTAGGGGAATGTTGTGGGAAAGTCACACAGTGGCAAGACCCTGTCTCAGGGTATATAATCAAAGACTATTGATTATATATCATTTCCGTGCTTTGTGCTGCAATTCTGCTTGTGCAGTTTGGACAGGAAAGGGGTATTTTGAGGATCCTGAAACCACATCCCAGGAGAAATTCCCAGAGATTCACTGCACTGGTGTTTCTGCTCTCCTGTTTTAAATGGATGTGTATAAAATGTATTGCTCAATAGTATTAATTCATCAGAATTATATATATATCATACAAAAATTATATATTGAGAATATATTTTATAGAATATATTTTATGTCTTAATAAATATATTTAAAACATATAAATTATTGCCTGTTTTGCAATATACAGTATTTCTGATTTGTATGAATACATTTTAATTATATTTCTGATATAAACTTGGACTGAACAACATATTTCTCAGTATATTACGTGTGTAGTGTTGTGTATTTCGTATTTGTATGGGTATTTTAAACATGTAATTAAATACAGCTAACTCTGCATGGAAGAGAAGAACACAGATATTGTGTTGTGGATGAAAGGTTTTTGTTTCAATGGCTGGGTAAGTATTGGTTAATCCTAGAAACAAGCCAGGTCTGAGTGTAATATGTAACCGACATTACAGAAGACTGTTTAAGCCACTGAATGCTTGCTGATATGTCTTGTTTGCTAGGCCTGTTCATTGATTTTTTTTTTTTTTTTTGAAGGCTCATCACCCACAAGATGGTTCAGTAATATGTCTTTGCAAATGTCTACAAATTTATGCATGTTGTCTCTCAAAACAGTGAACATGGAATGGACAATTTAACAACAGATAAGACTATCAGTACTGGTGGGAGTTCGGGAGTATCAGGGAAAGGTAAGTGTTGTGTAAAATCCTTCATTTTTAGAGGACGACATCAACTAGATGATACAGCAGTTAAAGTCAGACACCAGTGAAGTGTTTCTGAGGAGCACAGGACATTAAGATATCAGAAGTGCATTTCAGCTCTGTAAAAACACGATATCTCAGAGGACTAAGTAATGTAATGTATCTCAATAATCTCTTATTAGAGAGATTATGCTACTGTCTTTCCTGTCTCTTACCAGAAAAAAATTTTTGTTTGACCGATAGGTGTATTACACCACCTAGTGGCTAATAAGGGTTACAGCCCTGCCTTGACTGGCAAACGCATGTTTTGACATGCAGTCCTGTAAACTGGCTGGCAGAAGTCAGAGTCGTTCTAAATGTCCCACAAGTTCAGTGAGGGGAAAGCATGAATTTATACTGTGTATTACTAACATTTTTAACAGAATAAGGTTACCAAGTTTTGTCCTCAGTTAAGAGTTTTATTCGTCAAGGGATCTGTGGTAAATTATTTGTTATTAGTCTAATAAACAGTATATGTTATACCAAACCATAATAATCATTAAAACATTTTGTGTAGATTTTGAAGTTGCATTCATAATTTGTATTGAACTCTTCAACTTCATAACTAAGAAGTACCTGACAATGGCAACGCGAGGGCCTTCATCAAAGTGTGCTCACATGCTTAGTTTAGTTTAGTTTAGTTTATTAGTTTAACATGGACCATGCACAACACATTAGTTGCACCAGATTTAGCTATGTAGCTAATTTGCATCTGCAGTGCCTGGGCAAAAAGTATATTAAAACATCCAAGCAGGATCTTAACAAAGAAACTTAATATGCACATTCACAAACAAAACAAGGATGTAAGGGAAAAAAAACCATTAGATTTATCATTGCCACTTGCTTTCACATTAGTAATGCACTGTATCTTGCAAGCTTCTGTTTTAACACATTTAGAACCTATTGGACAGGCCCATGTATGTAAGGCTTTTCTAATGTGACTGCTTTCATCACAGTTGTAACAGAAACTGTAACCACCACCAGACTGACATCGCTGCCTCCAAGTAAGTTCTTGCAGTTTTTACCAAATTCATTTATGTGCTCCTAAAGGAATACTTTCAATTATAGTTGCTGTCATAATAAATTGTGCCTCTTTCTTGTACTTTTCCTGCAAGCATGCTTATACCAGAATGAAAAAAAAAAAAACTTCACAACTTCTACGTTATGAATGCATAGAGCTGAATCATAAAAAACACCACAAGGCCCAAGGTCCTCAAAGTACACTGCAGGGTGTCCACTCAGACCTCTGTCCGATCCGCTCATGCCTTTGTCGCCCACCAGAGGGTGCTGGCAGGACTGTGGGAGTCGTGGAGAAGAAAATCATCACACAAAGCAGAAGCAGCAGCAGTAGCAGCAGCAGCAGCAGCAGCAGCAATGCCACATCATGTGAGCCAGATCAATCCTTCACCCAGTTACTAATCTTTATAATTTGGGTGGTGTCCTAAACAACCGCTTTGTTGAAAGACTAGAGGGGAACCTCACCTCTCACTTCAATTTACAGTGGGTCCATTTGCTAGGGCCATATTACATTTTTAGCCATAGGTATAAATATAATACAATGTAATGTAATGTACTGTCAACATGTAGAGGTGTACTACATCAAATCAAGCTTTTAACCTATCGCAAATGGTGAAAGCAACCCCCACGCAAGAAGAGTTTTTGCATTTTGTATTATCTGTGACCAACTAGATCAGCCAATGGGCCAAAGTGTTGTGTGAATTCCAGCTCTGTTTGCGGCTAGTGCAGTTCTTTCAGCATTGGGGTGTCAAACCTTTTTTAGGCAGCGCCTGAATGATTGAAAGATTATGCTTTACATTTCCTGTGTAAAATCTATAGCCTTTAGCAGGCTGGATGCAGTTTGCATGGGTCTACTTTTGTTGTTTAACTGAGCATTTCTCTTCTCTTTGATATCCACCAGCATCTGGAGGGCTCTCTGTAGAAGTATCTGGAGGTGCTTCTGAAGGTGGGGTGGGGAGTGGGTCTGCCGGATCTGGAGCTGCCTTGTTAATCAGTTCTGTGGGAGCCTCAGGAGAAGCCTCTGCAGGAAGCAGTTCTACAGTGATCAGCTCTGTAGTGAGTGGTTCTGCAGTGAAAGGTTCTACAGTGAGCAGTTCTACAGAAAGCAGTTCTATAGTGAGCGGATCTGCAGGAGGTGGTTCTACAGAGAGCAGCTATAAAGTGACCAGTTATACAGTGAGCGGATCTGCAGGAGGTGGTTCTTCAGAGAGCAGTTCTAAAGTGAGCAGTTCTACAGTGAGCGGATCTGCAGGAGGTGGTTCTACAGAGAGCAGCTATAAAGTGACCAGTTATACAGTGAGCGGATCTGCAGGAGGTGGTTCTTCAGAGAGCAGTTCTAAAGTGAGCAGTTCCGCAGTGAGCGGATCTGCAGGAGGTGGTTCTAGACTGAGCAGTTCTAAAGTTAGCAGTTCTACAGTGAGTAGCTCTGCGCGAGGTGGGGACATGTCCGCCGGAGGTGGTAAGAGCGGTGGCTCAGTGACGGTCACGAAAGGTGTGTCAATGATCAGCTCTGCGGGGTCCTCGGGAGGAGGCTCCGGAGCTGCTGCTGGAAGTGGCGCTGGATTGGGCTCGGTGACCATCACCACTGTCACAAAGGGTGGCTTCAGCTCGTCAGGGTCAGGAGGCACGAAAAGGGCACAGGTCTCCTCTTCTTCCATGAGCTACTCCCCCCTCCCACTGGAGAGGAAGACCATCGCCAGCCTCTCAGGGGGGTACGAAGGTGAGCACTTTCACTTCCGCCACCCTGGGATTCTGAGGAAGGCCGTGCTCATTCATCATATGATCTAAAGCACAGTGAGCTGATTATGAGCTGTGTGCTGATCTGCATTAGCACTGTGAGGAGCACAAATAACCACTAACAAGCACAAAACAATTTTTTTTTGGAGATTGTGTCACATCCAACAAAATGTCTGTCTCACAGGACCTATTAAGCCTAATTAATTAAGAGGGCAGCTTGGATAAAAACAGACCCTGGGTTCTCAGGACAGAGGTTGAGAAATGCTGATCTAAAGCCAATCGGTTCATTTCCCAGCACTTCAAAATGAGATTGACCTGAATCGCATTTTGTTTTCAGCTGTATCAGCAAAAGAGAGGGACGTGTTTGTAATTGTTTCATTTTCATTAATTACTTTATCAATAAATCCTTTGATTTAGGAAGTTCCAGTGAGAACTCTTCTCCTGAATATACAAGAAAAGAATATGGTAAGTATATTAAATATACAGTGGTAGGATGTGGAAATGTCTCACATTTGTAATCCTTTAAGAAAGGAAGATTATAACTAAAGTTCCAAACACTTCTGAAAGTCCCTCAAAAACTCTGATTGAATTTGAGAGAATTTCAGTTTCTTTCCTGATGTTATGTGTGTGATTTTTGGATGACTGATATCATTATAACTGGATTTTTCTTAAATACATTTTGCAATTCAGTGTTGGACTGAATAGTCTTCAGCTTAACAGTAGCCTCTATGAACACTTGTTATGTCATTATCAAAATAGTGTTGTTTTAATTGTCTGTGGAAATTGAACCAAAAATTTAAGCTGGTTTGAATAGATGCAGGCCTCTAAGCACTCTCCCTTTTGTGTTATATGTAAGAAGACAGTGGTTGATATAGTGGATGACTGCTTAGTAATTTCTGCATTATTAAATGCAAATGTTACCCTACCTCTTTCAGCCTCGGCAAGTGCTGCCACCAGGGGGCGGAGCCAGAGCCGAGGTACAGCGATTGACGCAAACCCCTCTCAGACTAGCACCAAACACATGTCATCTACATTGGAATAGACAGTATTACAGTGAATCTTTTCTGTTAATCAAAATAGATTAAACTCATCAACATCATTGCATCTGTCAAGTGTGTTTGAAAGAATTTGGTTGTTGTAAACATAAGGTGTGTAGTGTGAGATAACACCAGCATGGATACTAATAAAAGATGTTCTCTCAACCCTCAGAGAGTGAAATCAGAGCAAGACTGCAGAGTGCCTCTCCCTCCACACGATGTAAGTCCACATAACTGTAATTAATTCTAACCATTACCTCCAATATAACCGGGTAGACCTGCCTGAAAATTCTACATAACACATTTCTACGTAGCCACTGTACCGAAACCAATACGTTAACGCAAGCTAGGGAGATCAATGGAAGAAGAAATATGCAAACACAAATGAGTAAAACAGGAATAGTATCCCCTGACAGTTTTTAAATGGTCGCAGGGGCTGGAAAAGCAGATGCAAATGCCCTGAAGTAGGCCAGACTAGTGGTGTTTTGAGAAACCTGCGAATGTCATTATCGAGCAATATTAGCCAAGTATTGAATTTATCAAAATTGTAATCATACAGCCTAGATTTACAGGCATGTAAATGTTTAAACAGCTGTAGTAACAGGATAGTGGTAATGTTGGACAGTGTAATAGTGGCACGCTGTGTCTCTGGGGAGCATTTGAGGTGCTGTAGGATTGTGTTATGCAGTGTTGCTGACTGTGAGTGCGTTGTAGGGACGGAGCTGGACGATGTGAAGAGGCTGCTGAAAGGCAGCCGCTCCAGCAGTGTCAGCCCTCCCCGCTCCCCCACCAACACCCTGCCCATCCCCAAGAAAGCCACTGTGGAGACCAGGGTTGCCACTGAAGTCTGCCAGTCAGGTACATACATGCAATATACACGCACACACGCACATGTGTACACATGCAAGTACATTCAGGTAAATGCACGTGCATGCATTCAAATGCACTCACACATGCAGGTCTGCTCATATACACCCACAATCTCGCTTATACATGCAGGCTTATGCACAAGCCCACAGACAAAACATGTAAGTGCACACACACACACACACACACAGACAGACATACACACATACACACATTCACAAATCTGCATACAAGCCCAAAAAAGTAGCACCAAAACATCCTTGGATGAATATTCAGAAAGACTTATAGAGAACAGTTTGTTAATCATTTATTTTCTCATCATTGCAGTGAATTATCCCCTGGCTTTCAATGTGCAGAATCATATTCATAATATAACCTCTCATCACCTACATTATCTGAATACCACACATAAAGAACAATATAACTGGTACGGTGATGTGGTCCACATTTATCATGATACTCACATGATGGTCAAGTACACTTACTCTGACCTTTAGCCTTCATCAGTACCTTCCTTTGTGAGACTTTGCATACTACTGCAGGCCTTTTCAACTTGTCCCGGGCTTTGCCATTAGACCGAACCTGTGAAATCTTGCCTTTTGCCGAAGGCTGTCTTTCCTGCGTCCTGCCACTTAACCCCCCCTTTTCACCTCGTAATCTCAGGGCAGTACGACGCTGCTGGTTTGGACTCGGCCCTGCCCTCCTACCTGTGGACCAGCTCCACGCTGCCTTCCGGAGCCTCGCCTGGGTTTGGCTACCACACCAATCCCAACAACCTGTCCGCTTTTGGTGTCGCTCCAGCAGGTGAAAACCGGTCCCCTGCCTCACAGAGAGAAGACATCGTCTCAGTTTATGCACTGCATAACCTGTGCTTTTTAGGACAACATTAGGTCACATTACACGTCTGTTTAGCAGTTGCCTGCATCCAGTGCAGTGTGCACAGCTTACACTTTTTTTAACATAGCATGCATTTATACAGCTTGCCGAAGTAGTTCAGGTTAAGTGCATTGCTCGTGGTCATTGATCATGGAATTAAGGGCTACTGAAGCAACGATCCCTGTTGTTTTTCTATCCCTGGTAGCCTCATATGTGCATGGGAAACCATTCCTGCCCTAGTCCTGTTCCTTTCACTCAGTGTCTCTCCCTTATGCACTATTTGTGTGCGTTCCTCAGTTCAAGGGGTCCCGAACAACCTGACCTTGGGCTCCACTGGTGGAGGCAGTGTTAGTGCTACAGGTCAGTACTGTTCCCTCACAAGCCATTCCGCTCAGCGTTCTGTGTTTATTCTGTGTAGATATAGTTAAATAATAAATCGCAGTGTTCAGTAACTGTTCCTCCCCCCATTTTAAATTTCAGTATTCAATGCTTGGTAAACCTTTGATTTTGAAAATGTGAGGGTTTTCTCTTTTGCTAGAAAAGCATTATCACTCAGTGCTGCTTCAGCCTAATGGTCCCAAATCACTTACTTCCACTATTACGCTGTGTGTACTGACCTAATGAAGTGATGCCACTTTTAGATCCAAGTCTCATACATAACTGAAATGGCTATTTTGAGGAACCCCAGACAATGTCAAGGAGTAAAATCATCAAGTACAAACAACTTTTTTGTTTTTTGTTTTTTTTTTTGCAGTGCATGGTGTTCAGAATAACCTGGCCACCACCTCTATGAGTGCTCTCACACCAAATGGAATCAACACAGGTGTGTAATGTAATGCCTTAAAGAGCCTGTGGGGGGGTGATGTTGAGAGGATGAGAAAAGTCCAGAAGTTTTAGTCAACATTTGACTTTGTTTGACTTGTTCCTATATGCTGCTCTTCTCCACATAGAGTGTGACTCCTCAGTGTACGCATTAATGTCTGCCTTCTCTCCTCTGTGTATGCATGTGTGTCCATGTGTCCTTCAGCATATGGGGGACAGAAAAACCAGTCCACCAGTGCTGTCAGCGCAGGTGTCTCCACCGCAAAAGGTCTGTCCATAGAGACATATAAGTACACTGAACTCACATTGCATGTAAACCCTATTATCACACTGTAAAGAAATTACTCTTAGTCTAACGGCCATGGGAGAGTAATGTATTAGGCGTTGGGCTGTGCATGTTACAGTTATACGTTGCTTTCTTGAAACAGACCCCTCGCAGTTGAAGTGCTGATATGAAATAAAGGCTCGGATGATGTTGCTCACAAAGTATCTGGGCTGTTGCATTACCTGTGCCCTTGTGGTGCAGAAATGAAACTTTTAAAAAGTCTGGTCATAATTCTTATAATCAAAACACGTGATATTTTTTGTTAATCTTTTTGTCAGATTTTCAGTGTTAATCTATACATGAAATTTTTATAGCTTTATTATACCTCTCATTTCTCCTTTACAGCAAATCACATTCTAAAACCATATTACGACATCATGGAATATAATATACCTTAGGCAATCATGAAACTGAAGCACTCAATCTTTCTGCACAACTGAAGTATAAAAATGTTAAACAACATCACTGGGCAAAATCTTCATGCAGTACAAATTGGCCGAGTCCACCTTGCATCCAATGTTTCCAACTCAGAATATACAAAAATGTATCCCATCACATGACCATCCATATGAAATCATTCTCCCAATCATAGATTGGTGCTGCTAATGGTTAAATATTTAAAATTAGCCAAACATTGGAGGTATTGGTGAATGGACATACATGATGAAGACAGTTTAAGCAGTATCAACAGACATCAGCCACAGTTTTCCGGCTGGGAAGATTTTATGGTCCATGTTTGTTCCATGGCAGCTCCCAGCGGCTCCCAGAGTGATGACGTCTTCCTGAAAGACTGCAAGTTCCTGATTCTGGAGAAGGAGAATGTCCCAGCCAAGAAGGAATCAGAGCTCCTAGTCATGACCAAAGACAGCGGCAAGCAGTTCACCACTGCCACCACTGTTGGCCCAGGTACTGTTGGCCTCAAGTGCTCAATATACACCCTTAAAACACCTCCTGTCCTGTCCTCAGACATTCTATTCACATATCCGACAGTCTCCGTGCTTAAGTATTGAAGGTTTTGACCCTGCATTGCTGGACTTGATGGGTTCTTGGAAAGGCAGGCTCTTATTAGCTATCTCAACATTAGCAGTGAGAATGTTACATGTTTGGCTCTGATTGTAAATCACTGACATGT
Organism: Megalops cyprinoides; assembly: GCF_013368585.1. Taxonomy (NCBI): domain Eukaryota; kingdom Metazoa; phylum Chordata; class Actinopteri; order Elopiformes; family Megalopidae; genus Megalops; species Megalops cyprinoides. The sequence goes on along the minus strand of NC_050583.1, from coordinate 60,769,550 downwards.
ATTAAAACACTGTAAGGACCATTTATTCTGAACCAAGACATGTTCTAGGTAGACATGTCTGCTCATTACAATTTATGAGCACCGAAGCCAAGAGATATCTCTGCTGGGAGCTGTAATAGAGACTGAAGCTGTTCATCACAGGCTCGGAGGAATGGAGTCTGTTACATTGTGTTGTAGAATCTCTTTGTGAGGTAGAGAGTCATTATACCTACTTCCTTCTTAGCTTTGCTTGCAGTATACCACCTGTTGTGGAGTTGTGCAACTGGCTGTGTATGTGTCTTACAGGCACATTTATAGATGATTCATTGAAGAGGGAGAAGAAGATGGTGTCGAGCTCCTCTGAAGCAGCCACAGATTCAAATGTCTTCTGTAAGACCACACTCTGTTCTGCTACATACGTGTATGTGCAAATACACAATACGAAATGCTGTAGAAGGAGTAAAATGAAAGTGTTTAATTTCATTAAATTGCCAGATTAATCATACATACTATTAAATACTATCTCAATATGCTATAAAACAGTCAAAAACAATCTCATTGAGATTGGTTGATGTAGAAATGCCATATTTTGTTAATTACCAGTGTGAAAAAACTAAACCGGTAAAAGATTTCTCTTGCAAGATTGGATTTTGACTGTACCTCAGCCATTACTCTTTGAATCATCTGAAGTACTTTCAAAATTTATTTTCCATAGTTGGATCTCAAAAGGTGTCAACGAAAGACAAGGCAACATATGCAGGTATAGTATGGACGCTGTAAAAGCCAAACTAAAAATATGATCCACACTTATATATAAGCGTGTGTGTGCAGCTGTCATTCTTACTTAAGTGTAATTCCTTCTCTCACCAGATTACCTATTAAGAATGTACTTTTTGTTCTGTTCCCCTGCCTTGCCCTTTCAGAGATCCAAAAGGAGGGGGAGTCTGGTGGCCTGGGAGGTTTCTGTGGGGACGGGAGTTGCTGCTCCTGGTGGAAGTGGCTACTGGGGTTGCTACTCACCCTCCTGTTTCTCCTTGGCCTCTTGTTCGGACTTATAGCACTGGGTAAACCCTGAAGACTGAGATTTTTACAGTATTCAAATCGTGCAAGCAGCATGATCTAAAAAAAGAACACATCAATGCACTGACTCATTAATGACGCAAAAGAAAAAAAATCTGAGCAAGTCTACACTCATATTCTTTAACATTAACATTATTTAACACTTTCAGCCTCATCCGCAGCACAAAAGTAACTGTATTACAGTATAATGACAGTATTACAGTATTACATTAGGATAAGATATTAGGGTGAATTGTTCTGAATTGCAAGAGGAAAGAGAAATTAAGCAATGAGAACTGTAGTGGACTACCTTGTGAAGTTGCTAATTGCATCAAACTAGGGTTAACTACATTTGAAAAGCTAAAGATGTCTAGTTGGCCAACTGAGTGTAGAAGATATTTACCATTTCTTATGAACATTTTGAACACTTTCACCAAGTTAATGTACTTTTGTTACATTTATACACTATAGGACTCCAGCAAGTGCACATGATAAAGAGTCAGATTATTCAAATCAAGTTTTCAGTTTCTCTTGTACTCATTTAATTTGTGTGTTAAATAGGCCAGTGTATGCAGTTTCTTCAAGAGTGAAATTTATGGACGTATATTAGAGATGAATACTTCCGGCTGTAGTTCCTCACATTTCAAAATACGCAAGTAAAAACTGCTATTGAATTAAAATCGCAGATAGTATTGTCCTTAGTCTTATCTTTACAAAGTATCTATGAAGTTGGTTTGTTGATAGAGCGGTGTAATCTGCTGATGTTAAAGGAAGACATGGTTTTAGCTCTTTTTACTCACTCTTGTGTCTTTCTTGTTTCCAGGTGAAGAGGTGAAGAAACTGAAAGCTCGAGTGGACGCTCTGGAGGGACCCTCTACTAGCGCCCAAGCAAGCCGCTTGGAGTCATCTGTCAACATCGTCGACCCACTGGAATCATCCTATGTGGACCGTACCGGTCTCACCAGGTCGGATAATACCATTAACCTGGGCATACCGGCCTCCGCAGACACCGCGGCCCTGCAACAGACCATCCTGAAGCTGCTGAGGTCTGAGCTGCAGTCTGAGACTGTCAGAGGTACCAGAACATCCCGGTCATTCTCTGCAAGTTTTCCTAGGCGTAACTGACCAATTAAGCGAATGATCAGTGTATTCGTTTAGTTGTCTTTAACTATTGTAGATTGTGCCTTTACAAGGAAAGGTTCATCACAGCAAAACAATTACAACCACAAATATCAGTTAGATGATATCATGGATGAAAATAATTAACAAATGATGATACAGATGAAATTATAATACGTTATAGCAACAGAGGCACATCAATAAATGTTTGTTTCTCATGCCACAAATCCTTGCAAAGGAAAGACTCTGGAGAGAGTGTGAGTGGTTGGTGGATGTACAGTATACTGTACATAAAATGATTATAGTCTGAAGCTGTCTGATGTCAGCAATAGTGATAAAATATGTTAAAAGTTAAATACCATTTCAGATTTTACTCACTAGATAACAACAAAAACCTCTTTTTTCTTTACTGTCACAGCAACACTCGCCTCATCAATCAAAGGAGAGAGGGGGGAGCCAGGAGCTAAAGGTACGGCCTCATGTAAAACTACACACATTCACCACCCAGGTTTAGAAAATAACATGAGTGAGGTAGCACAGGTGAGTGATGTTGCTGATTTCATTTGATTCACATGTGTTTGTATGATATACCGTAAGTACATTATTTTGATTTACATCATATTTTTGTTTTATTTCAGGTGAACCTGGATTTCCTGGCATACCGGGACTCAAAGGTGTGTGCTATTCTCAGCTACAGCAAAGCACATAACAGCAGTTATAAACACCATGGCTGTGATACTAACCAGTATGGTGCTGCACTACACCATATCACAGTCTAGAAATAATGTACCACTGAACAGTAATGGTCTAACGCTGTATTTTAACTAATTTTCAGGTGAAATGGGTTTCCCAGGTGTACCAGGTAAGAACACTATGAAGGCACTTTTATTTTTAGGAGGTAGCAGGGGGAATATCTGCTAAACACATTTACTTTATGTTCGCTATCATGGTATTTCCTCATTTGAATGTGCAAGTAAAAGACAGCGAGAAATGGCTAGTGAATGGCTAGTGTTACACTGCAGTTGTGCGTCCACAAATCACTGCATGTTTACAGTGATGTCACCCCGAGGCTGTCAGAGTCACCCTCACCTTTCTCTCCCAGGTCCTCCAGGTGTCACTGGACACGCAGGACCGGAAGGGCCCAAAGGACAAAAAGGAAGTGCAGGTAAAGAGAGACCAGGGGGCAACAGACTATGGCACAGCTACCTCTTTTGTATCTTGTTGCCAGTTGTTGCTTGCTGTTCTGTACCTCTTTAACATATTTGGACCAAGTCACTCAAGCATTTTTTCCACATTTTTCATGTGAATCCTGTCTGTCTTATTTAGGGGAACATGGACCAGAGGGCCCACCTGGGCAAAGGGGTCGAGAGGGACCAACAGGACCACGCGGGGAGCCAGGTCCCCAAGGAATTGGGGAGAAAGGGGACAGAGGTATAGGCATTACTCTGTGTGTAAGAGTTTTTCATAATTAAACATCAGAGGTTGCAGTAGCACAATGTATCAAAAGTAAAAGTATCAAAAGATTTAGCATAAGAATTAAGACTCCTTTGCCATGAAGATCACAGGAGAGACACTGTTTTCCCTGGATGGGAAGAAATGCATTTCTTAAAGCTGCTCAACCAACATTGAGATTCTGTGTCAAATAGGAGTCTTTTTTGTTTTTCATTTCTTGTCATTGTGGTAAACTGTGTTGCATGTCCCTTGAGGAATAATAATGCTTATCTCTTTTTTACAGGTTCTCCAGGTGAACCTGGAATTCAAGGACCTCCTGGACTGGCTGGACCAATGGGACCTAAAGGTAAGACCAGCACTATTAAAATGGCGAATTATCTATGGTCAGTATCTTTATTTAGCTTACCGCTCAGATAAAGAACATCCCTCCTTGCTATGAAAATTACTTCAAACAATAATTAAAAGAATTTGGGAAGTTAGCCTGAAGGTACAGCATAGTCCAACATGCGGACTTCAAGACATCATCAGTTGGGTTCTTGGGTATAATCCAAGCAAACATATCCCAGTGAAAGCATGTTTTGCTTAATTTCATTTATTATAATGTAAACGTTCCTACCAACTGCCACTTGTTTGTGATTGCACAGCCTGTCTTTCTGCTCTCAGCTTCACTTGAAGAAGCTAAGTATCTCTCTCTATTACCTAGCCACTTATTCCTCTGTATATTCTGTATACTATGTCCTCATATACTATGTCTACTCAAGTCTATAGGGTTGGATTTCATGACATTACAATTGCTTAACATGCTCTTATACAGAGCTGCTTACACATCTTACAGTTTTTACATGATATCCAAACACAATCAGATGTTTACAGATGTGATTAAGTCAAATAACTTGCCCAAGGGGTACAACAGCAGTGCCCCATTGGAGAATTGAACCAGCAACCTTTGAGTTACAAGCACAGTTCCTTACCACTATACCACAGTGCAAAAAAATCTGTTCATAGATTTCAGCCTGAACCATGTAACTCACAGGAGCACTTGTCAAATACTCTGAGGATCACAATCTGAAATGAAAAGAGGGCATGAGAATGGTGTTGCCCTGTATAACAGGGACTGGAGGTAGAGAGAGGCTGCTGCTTCATCACTGGGGATCACTGCTGGTTCAAACTGAAATTTCGTTAAATAAAATATGACATTTTAAAATGAGATAATGAATTTCAGGACAGCTACTTAAACACGGTTTGAGGGCTTAAATGTCTGACATAAAAGTAAAGGCGTATTGTAAGGAGTCAGAACTTATGTCCACTCGCTTCTCACTTCCTGGAGTAGGACAGTGTGTTTTGCTGATACTGATACTGAGTAGCAGTTGAAATTGAAAAGCTACTTGGTTGACCTCTGATTATTTGGTGCACTTTATTTGCATGCCAGATAAAGTGTAAGGTGAGGAACAACATGAAAATAGGGTTGAAGAAGAGTGCCCATTAACATAAAATGGAAATAAAATGTAGAAATGTAAGATGGCTGACTCAAATGCCATGGTGCCCAGGTTAAGTGTGCCATGTTGACACACAGGAAGACTTAAAGAAAATCCATTTTTTGTACCCCTTCATTAACCTTTTAAACTGTTCTTATTAAATTCAAGGTGAAATGGGTGCACAGGGTGCTGCAGGTTTGCCTGGTAAGTGAGATTCATTGGTTGGTCAGTCCATTTGTTTGATATCCATTCACTGATGAAAATAATAAGTAGATTAGCATATAAATATGACATGTTCCTCTGTTTCCAGGTGCACCAGGACAGCAGGGTTTCCGGGGAGAAACAGGACCTCAGGGACCAAAAGGTATTAAAAGTTATCAATTACTACTGTTAAACTTCGCAAGATCTCTGTCCGTTGCACTCAACCTATAATGTCATTTCTTCTTGTGTAGGGGAGACTGGGGCCGCTGGCTCAGCAGGAAGCAAAGGTACAGTACTGCTGGTTAGAGACAGTGGACTGGATAATATGCCAAATGTAGAAATATCCTTGACTGTCTGTAATTAATATACACTGATGAGCCAAAACATTATGACCACTCACAGGTGAACCGAATATCATTTGATCATCTCCAGACAAGGGCACATGTCAAGGTCTGGGTAGATTAGATGGTAAGTGAACAATCAGTTCTCGTAGTCAACGTGTTGGATGTAGGAGGAATGGGCAGGAGTAAAGACCTGAGCGACTTTGACAAGGGCCAAATTGTTACGGCCAGACAGCTGGGTCAGAGCATCTCTGAAACAACAAGGCTTGTGGGGTGCTCCCGGTCAGCAGTGGTGAGTACCTACTGACAGTGGTCCGAGGATGGACAAACCACAAACCGGCGACAGGGTGTTGGGCATCCAAGGCTCATCGATGTGCAAGGGCAATGAAGACTTTCCCATATGGTCCAAACTAACAGAAGGTCTACTGTGGCACAAGTCACAGAAAATTTTACTGATGGTTACGGGAGGAACGTGTCACAACACACAGTGCATCACACCCTGCTGTGTATGGGGCTGCGTAGCTGCAGACCGGTCAGAGTGCCTATGATGACCCCTGTCCACTGACGAAAGCGCCTACAATGGGCACGCGAGCGTTGGAACTGGACCTTGGAGCAGTGGAAGAAGCTCGTCTGGTCCGATGAGTCCCGTCTTCTTTTAGATCACGTGTACGTGTACGCTGTTTACCTGGGGAACTGATGGCACCAGGTGGACTGTGGGAAGACAACAAGCCAGTGGAGGGAGTGTGATGCTCTGTGCAATGTTCTGCTGGGAAACCCTGGGTCCGGCCATTCATGTGGACGTCAATTTGACATGTGCCACCTACCTAAACATTGTTGCAGACCAGGTACACCCCTTCATGGCAATGGTATTCCCTGATGGCAGTGGCCTCTTTCAGCAGGATAATGCACCCTGCCACACTGCACACATTGTTCGGGAATGGTTTGAGGAACATGTTCACGGTGTTGCCCTGGCCTCCAAATTCTCCAGATCTCAATCCGATTGAGCATCTGTGGGATGTGCTGGACCGACAAGTCCGATCCATGGTGGCTCCACCTCTTACTTACAGGACTTGAAGGATCTGCTGCTAATGTTTTGGTGCCAGATACCGCAGGACACCTTCAGGGGTCTTGTAGAGTCCATGCCTCAGTGGGTCGCGACTGTTTTGGTGGAACATGGAGGAACAACAGCATAGTAGGCATATTAGGCATATTAGGCAGGTGGTCATAATGTTTTGGCTCATCAGTGTACATTGGTAGGTTGTGGAGTAAACAGCTTCAATACAAGTTAAGAGAATTTAAAATGCAACACAACTTCTTTGCATAAAATACAACCAGAGAGTGGAATGATGTAGTGGGTCTCTGATGATTTATTTGAGCAACTAGCAATTGTGTCAATTTTATAAAACTACAGAAAAAATAAGCACTTCACGTGAGGAAGACCATATTACAACTAGCACACAATACCAAGCATACAAATAGACTAAAACAGATAAAAGTCTTGCATTTCATAATTCAAGCATGCTGCCCGTAATTTTTTCAGTGTCATCAGAGTCCAGATTAACAAGTTTGGTTTATGTAAAATTATTTTTGTGGAAACATTTCTTTTGCTTTAAAGGTGACCCAGGTGAGAAAGGACCACGTGGACCTGCAGGTGAGTAAAGTATTTAGTCATATGGCCTACTATGGTACTGGGAGACGGAGAGCCTCACAATGTGTGTTATGCAATATGTACTGCAACGTCAACATAAATACAAATACTATATAAAAGTGGTGGATTAAATTTAGTGGAGGCAGTTGAGAGAGTGGTTTTACTGACCCTCTGCTCCCCTGTGCTGAAGGTGAACCAGGGCAAACAGGACAGCCAGGACCAGCTGGAGAGAAAGGACCAAAAGGATCTGTGGGTAGGTCATCCACAAGAGTGGAGCGATGTCCTTCACAACATTGTCATGAGATCAGATCAATCACCCACCTTTTACATGTGTCTCTACAGGATTCCACATCCAGTTTAAACTAGTTTTTAGGTGTGTATATTGTAAATGTCTGTGCCACGAACTGTATGTTTCTATGAAAACATTGGAATGAATTTGTTAAAAATATTCATTCAAGGAAATATTTCAGGCACTTTAGGTAAACGTAAGTAAAGTGAAGAGCAATTAATTTGGCCAATTGCAGCTCTAGTGCCATGAAAAGGCATTCCAATGCCAACAGCATCTGTCTAAATCAATAATGTCAAATATGCCACTAGTGATATCTCTTAGAGCTGTTTATGCATGAAATTTAAACTTATTAATCAAATTGCTTAGAATGTAAAAGGATAGTATGTAAAAGATTTAAATGTCTTCACATACATGAATACAGAATTCATAAACATTTTCATTTACTGTAATATAGGAAATTTAATAACCATAGTACAAATCTCACAACTGCTGTGAAACTACACTGAAATACAGAAAATAACATAAATAAAGTTACATTCTACTAGACAGAATCCACAAAAATCGTAGTGTATGTGAATATCTGCATAAATAATTCACAAGTGGGGGTTAATCACTGTGTCACCGTTTAAAAAGTTAATTTGAAATAATCACCATTGTGTAGCCAAAACTGCACCTTTGTGACTTAATTCTAGGGAAGAATTGTTGTCAGTCCTGCCTTTTCATTTCACATGCTTTATGGTTTTCAAACAGGTCCCCCTGGGTCTGATGGCGACAAAGGCCCCAGAGGTAAATTGCAAGTTCTTTTCACTCTCTGGTGAGAGATTGCATATTTCATTCAGATAAGAGCTGAATCAAATGACCTAGGGATTAGGCAGATAAAAAGTCAGTGCGGTTGTATTCATTAGGATCAGTGAGAGCAACTCATACATATACAATAGTGCACAAAATGAATTTTTGTTTTGCTGTTTATCGCAAGGTGATCAAGGACCAATCGGATTGCCAGGAGTCAGAGGACCAGCTGGGCCTCCAGGAGATGCCGGTGTTCCAGGTACCTCAAAACTGTCACCTTCAGTACCACTCTGGGCTCTGGTTCAACCCAATATGTCCTACCTCAAGTATTGAAGGGAGTGTTGATCAGGGATGTGAATCAGTCAGGTCTATAACTAGAATTGCTAGAATTTCATTATGGAATTAATTTGCAAATGAAAACATACAGGTACTATTGCAAGAAGGGCCTTGTTTACTCACATTATTTTTTACTAGTATTAAATGCACGTTCAGTCATGTAGAAATATACCAAAATAATTGTTAAAATGTAATATTGGTGTATATTTCAGTCATTCCTCGTGTTTATTTACTCACATAGTTGTACTCTAACTTTTAGGCAGTCCTGGGCTTCAAGGACCACCAGGTATGAGACTGTAACACTTCTTAAATTCCTTTTGGGAATAGTTACTCTTTTACTGATGGAGGCAATGATGTTTGGCAAAAATATAACAATTTTTGTCTTGTTGACTTGAGTGATAAAATGAGTTTGTAACAGCTAAATGTAAACGGTAAGTTTTTTTGTATTTTAGGGATACCAGGAAATCCTGGACAGCCTGGAGCTAAAGGTAATATTTTTGGGTCTCTTTATGTTTGTTGTGGCTAGAGAATTAAAGTAAGCTTATGATTGAGTATGTTTAATCAGAAGGTACTGAAACAAAGCCAAAAAGGAACACTAACTACATTATAAAAGTATAGTTTACACCCAAAAAAAACACATGATAAACTTTATTTTTGGCAATCAGAAATTACTTAATGTGTTCTAAATATTATAGTCTATATATACTATTATAACCATATTGCAAGTCTATTACAAAGCTTTATGTTGTACATTCATATTATGTCTCTATTAATAGTTTTTCCATGTAAAGCCACAAGCTCATTTCTGTACTTGAAAGCACATTATTGGAAATAGTAAGCCTATTGTTGGAAATAGTAACCAAGCCCTGGAGCATTATGTTTGAAGTTTGTATGCTTGAACTCTTCTAGGTGAAGCAGGTGAACCTGGAAGAGTCATTAATGCAGGTAAGAAGGAGTAGCTAACTATTCTATTCATTACAGACGTAATTAGCTCTCTGGGATCTGCAATGCTCTGTTTACTTAAAAATCTTTTACATTTTAATATCCTCCATTTATTTGTTGGACATGGGGCTACATCAGTAGTAAAGTTAATAAATTTATCTATTCATTTGCATTAGATACAAACATGTTATGTTCCAGACAAAAAATGAATAAATGTGGAAATATGAAATGCACATGTGCAAAGATGTATGCTACCTACAAAGAAGTACTTTTAGCAGATTAGGATTTCCAGCGTTCCCAAATGACCCCTTCACCATAGTGATTGTTGCTAAGTTGTTCCCACACAATGCATTTTGCCAGCCAGTGCCTGAAAGCTCTAATCACTTGGTGACACAAATAGAAATAGCCTCACTACATTCCTATTTCTTCATGGTGTAGCCTTAGGATCCTTGCAGATAGAGGCAGAAATCTTGGGTTAAGTCCTGATGATGTCAATAATACATCCTCTGGAACAGAAGGATGAGAACCTTCCCTGCCCCTCTTTTCCACCCCTTTTTCAAATCACCAAGCAACCATATAAGCTCAATTTAACACCACCATCTGGAAACAATGGGATTATAAGGATTTATTAACTTCAGAGTGTGCATTTTTATTGACTGAGTCACTGTGGAGTCAAGGATGAAAACTTTGCAGTCATTTTAAGGTTTCTATTTTTATTCAGACTTGTTAGTCTTTAATATTTATTGTGGCATATGTATGTGTTTGATTTAAAGGATTTTGAAGGAAAGGATTTAATCAGTGATATAATCTTCACTGGCAGAAAATATGATGAAGAAGAAAGCAAAGAAAAAAATAACAGTGAAATATCATCAAAGTTTGGGCCTTATATTTTGTGAATGGAGTGCATGTAATTAGATATCTGTGTTCCCATGAGCCTTAGTAGGAGGTTCCAAAACTGCACGTGGTAATAAAGGTCTACTCTTGGTGTTACAGGTGGTGCCAGCTCTGTGCCCATCCCTGGGCCTCCTGGAAGTCCGGGCCCTCCTGGCCCTGCCGGTCCTCCAGGGCTATCAGGTGAGATTGAGGCTCTCTCATAGTTAACTAGCTCAGTGATGGAGGAAAGGCACTTTCTAAACATCATCCACACGGTGCCTATGTATTCTCTACCAGGTCCATTATAAGCAATGCTGTTGTTGTGTCTCTCCAGGTCCCATTGGCCCTGCTGGACTTCCTGGCCCTCCAGGTAAGTCACAGGTCACCAAACGCTGAATTGTGTGGGAACATGGGGAGCTTTGATATATATTGGAATATAATTCTGAGATACGTGACTTTCATACATGAAGAAATTTCAATATCATACATGAGTGTACTGTTATAAACCATGACTGTTAATACTTTTTTCTACAGGTCCTAAAGGGGACAAAGGGGATAAAGGTGAACAGGGAGAGCCTGGCGTTACTGTGAAAACTGTTGAAAAAGTCAGTGCCCCCACATCTGAGGGTAAGTGTAAATTCTCTTAATTGTCCATTTTCTATTCTGTTCACTTCACACAGAAACACAAGAGTGAACTGATCACTGGGAGAGGTGGATAAAACGCTGGTGAACCTGTTCAAAACCACCTGTCCAAAATCACCAAGATCAGCACATGAGAAGCATGGCATCATAGTAGCATATTCAGTCTTTTCAACATGTCTTTATAAAAACTTGAATTACTTTTGTTCAATGAGAAGAGTTGCCCATAATAGATTGTATATATAGTGAATGAGCTGGGCTATTGAGGGCTGTTGAGGAATGTGAGGAAAAACAACACATTTGGAATGCTAAGATGAACTTTGCTGACAGTAATGTACATTGCCATTAGTTAGATGAGTTAGATGATGCGAGAGCTTATTACTTGGTACATACACAATGATTGGCACATTTTTGCCTCGTATTACTTCATGCGCACCTTCAGTCTCTAATGGTCAAGCATTTCTTGATTTTCAGATTTCAGGTCATTTTTCCTGTTAATTCTTGTAAATTATATGTAATCTTTGTGGTAGAAATTCTTTTGTATTCCTTTTTTCTCTGTGAAATATTCAACGATTCATGACTCTCATCTAAGTAAATAGAAAAGAAACGTTTGGTCAATGATGGAGTAAGATTTCTACTACCTTTTAAACTCACTGTATTCAAAAATATGGCTTCTGGTCTTCCAAACATACCACATATTTACTGTAAATATTTTTAACCACAGAGCTTTTAAATGTACAGAGAAATGTGTTATATAACTTTTCCTGATCTGTCCCTCCTATCCCAAATTTATCCCAAATCCCATCCAGTGAAACCTATCCCTGGCACTCCTGGCACTCCTGGCAATCCTGGACCACCTGGGCCTTCAGGGGTCCCTGGGCCTCCTGGCCCCCCAGGACCTCCAGGGCTCCCAGGCACCTCAGGGGTTCCAGGACCTGCAGGACCTCCTGGCCCTCAAGGTAACTTGATGGATGATACCACCAGTGAATGTGTGATATGCAGTCTGACAGTGAAGGTGGAAAGTGAATGATGGATGAACATGACAGTTTTGCTGACTTAAGCCTCAAATTATACTCTGAAATTACAGCCTGGCAGTACATTTATTGAATCATCTTAAATTCCTGATGAAAGATTCGCCTACTGTTCAACAGCACAAGTGTTCATTACTCAGATGATGACAGGACAATGTTTCTCTGAGCAGTCTGCATTGAAAGCACCACAAAGTGACAAAACCCAACATGATCACATGAAACAAACGTGTTAGCAACTATGTAAAAACTATGTAAATAAAACTGAAAGCACACACATTTTATGTAGTTGTTGTTAGAAAGACTGTAGGTCTGTTGTTATCATTTACATTGTGACACCCTGAATGTCAATATATTGTGACTTTAATGTTGTTCCCTCCTCTAGGAAAGACTCAAGAAGGTCCTCCTGGTCCTCCTGGTCCTCCTGGTACTCCTGGCTCTCCAGGACAGCCAGGGCAGCCAGGTGATTGAAAGTCCATGTCCATGTTTCTGAACCCAGAAGATGCTCCCAGAAATTAAATGGGTTAAGTAAGGGTTTGGATTGTGGTGCTTGAAACCGTTATGACTTCTTCCACATTCTGTGCTGGTGTTGTTCCCCTTCAGGTGTTGGTTTGCCAGGACCTCCAGGTGAAAAAGGAGAACCAGGTAGCTTTGTGCCAAACTCAGGTTGGTTGTTTTCATTAAATTCAACCATATTTAATGTATAATTGTATATATAACCATATATATTGTATGCCATAACGTACATTTATGGTTAATGTGAATGTTGATATGTTATCTAAAAAAATCAATGATCTGGAAGTACAAAAAAAATCAGTCTTTGTTCTGGAAAGACCAAAATAGAAAGGGGTGTTTACCAAAAACTAATTTCGTATGACTTTGACTTTAGATAACTGACTAAATAAACACTTTATTGCAATTGGCCAGTACATCGTGCCTACATCACAAGTATAATTTGTTCATAATAAAAACTTTTAATTTGACTGAATACGTATGTGATGTGAGGTTTACAGGGTGTGTATACAGGGGGTAGACAAAATAATGGAAATGCCAAATGAAGAGGGACTCATATTCTGAAGTAGCTAAATCGTGAGGCATCTACACATTTCATTTTAATGTCAATTCTAATACTACAATACTAATATGTTTCTGCTATAAAAGACATTTTAAAACCAACACTTTAATGTATGGCTTCTTTCCTGCATCTGGTTGGGTTTGTTTGGCAATGCTAAAGGAAGCCTTCAACCCACATTGCCCATTCCCAACTGTTAAACATGGTGGTGTGTCTGTTATCATATAGGCAGCCTTCTTGTGGGATTAATTGGGTTTGATTAATACTCTGCATGGTAGAATTAGGGCCAAGGAATACAAAGCCATTTTAGGTGACCAAGTGTATCCTATGGTGCGAAATTGTTTCCTCAAGATGTTCCCATACTCCCAAGACAATAATGTCCCCATGTACACAGCTAAAGAGATTCAAGAATGGTTTCATGAACACCAGGATGAAGTCAAACACCATCCATGGCCTCCTCAATAACCAGATCTAAACTTCATTGAACCTTTGTGGAAAGTTGTAGCACATGGAGTACAGAATATTTTCCACTTCTTTCATCTCTAAAAGAACTTTTAGAAGAGACTTTCCTTCTTGAAGAATAGTCCATGTCCCACTAGAAACAGTTTACAACTTGTATAATAGCATTCCAAGAAGGATTGAAGCTGTTCTGAAGCAAAGGGTGGCCTAACTCCTTATTAATTAATAATTATTCATATATTGTTTTCTGTTTCTATTATTTTGTCTACCTTGTATGTCTTTTTTCGGAAGCTAACTTTTTTTGATTTGTCAAATTCACAAAACTTACAAAAAACATCACATAACGATTTTAGTTGACTATTGTTAGGTGGCTACATTTTAATAATGGTTTTGGGTATTGTTTATCAGGGACATTCTTTGCTGGACCTCCTGGACCTCCTGGACCTGTTGGGCCTCCTGGGTTTCCAGGGCCGGAAGGACCACAAGGTAGACCAATATCACTTACTACCACAGTAAATCAGAGCACAGCCTGGAAATAGCTGTACACAGCCCCTGTGTAACTTGCTGCAGTTGGTATTAAGTGTAACTGAAAAACATGGTGACTGTAACAGGTTATTGCATGGTTGCTTGTGTTTTATGGGGTTTGCCTCTCCATTCACTATTCATGGTATCAGTCAGAATCCTTTCCCCACAATATGCTGGGTACACACTGACAAAGAAGTAAAAAATAATACCCCATTCTGTCCTCTGATTTTTGTAGGTAGTCAAGGTGAAAGAGGATATGACGGTAAGAATCTTGTGTGGAACTGGTTTGCTTTGAATGAATGTAAAGTAATGCTTATATTTCATATGAGGCCTTGTCACCTAATCACCTCAGATAAGGTAAGCTTTTAGTTAATTGTTTGTTGATTCGTTATATGCTTTCCTGGATGCTGTCACCCCAGTCGACAGATAGAGTGTTGAGTGCTGGTGAGTGCTAATTAAAGCTCGTGATTGCTCAGGGTTTGTGAAAAGGCTAAGGTCTGCAAACCTGAGAGAAGCTCAAATTTTTGCTTACTGGCTGTGTTTCGGACTGATGGCCCCACGCGGGTCACCGTGGTGATGCTGCTCTATTTATTCTGTAGGAGAGCCAGGCCAGCCCGGCCTACCAGGGAGTCCTGGCCCTCCAGGCGGACCTGGTGAACCTGGGAGAGGTGGGTTAAAGCCTTCGAAATTTCAAGTCTGTCTATGAAAAATTATTCAAATATTCTCAGATTCCTCAGACTGCATGTTTGTCTCTATAACTGACAAAAGCTATTTGATATCACTAAAGCCGAGTTTTTGAAAGCCAGACTAAAGATTTCAAAATTATTCTGAGCTTTACAGCTGTATAACATATTTGTGTAACGTAATTTTATTGTTGTGTTCTGGAGTCTTTGTCTTTTCAAAGACTTGTTCTGAGGTATTGAATGTGTCCTGTTTTGCTGCACTATGGTGTTTCTGTGAAGACTTTAAAGGTCTGATGACAAGTAGCTTTCAGTGAAAAGTCTTGAGATTAAACTCACCTATTGGAAATCATGGTCCCAAACACTCCTTAAAAATGCACGTAACTCTAATAATGCCTAAGCTATAGGTTTCCCACATGGGGCCTGAGGACCTCTATAGAATAGGCCAAGGGTAGTCTCAAGTCTTCAGCAAACTAAATGTGCCAAATTGTTTTTCATTTTACATAGCAGTTTCTAACAAGTGAACACATTTGACTATCAGCTCCTTATCAATTGCACATATGGTTTCAGCATCTGCTGGTTTTCAGCATGTTCAGTGTACTAAACTGCTACACATTCTGTGCAACAGCTATGACAACTTTACCACAACCCAGTACATATTAGTCAAAATTTTTGGGTCTGATGTACCACCTCCTGCATAACTGTTTTATAGTTTTATGAGTTTTTGTCATGGAAATCTGTTTGAACTCCTTTCAATGCCTTTCAAATGCATCTGAAGTACTAATGTTTCAGTGCTGTAAATACATGTGTGTAAGTTGTGCTAGATGAAAGTGTCATGTCATCAAGGGCTGTGCCATTCTGATGGAGAGTAACAGTTTGAGACCCCTCCGATTGTAAATAAAATTACACTTTAAGCATATACCATGCTATGTAACCATAATGATTGATTTCTTTTAACTTGAGCTGACTATGAGATCAATATTGTAGCAATACTAGTATTGTCTGTGTAGGTGCAGTAATTAAACTGCTGTTTATTTTCAAATTAGGATACCCAGGTGAGCCAGGACCTGAAGGACCCCCTGGTCCCCAAGGTCCACAAGGTGCCCCAGGACCAGAAGGTCGCCCAGGTAAGGACCATCTCTCTGATTACATCAACTAAATTTAAAAAACGGCTGTTATTACTTAAACCTTCCTGCAACACTAACACTGTGAAGATTTTCAGATCTCAAGCTAGGTTTCAGGCTTATAAACAGATCTGTAGTTGTATCACGACAAAAAGTAAGGGTGCATGTGCAAACCATGAAAATGTAATACACATATGTTCTTAAAAATTAG
This sequence comes from Megalops cyprinoides, assembly GCF_013368585.1. Lineage (NCBI taxonomy): Eukaryota > Metazoa > Chordata > Actinopteri > Elopiformes > Megalopidae > Megalops > Megalops cyprinoides. Next base: position 60,753,309 of record NC_050583.1, on the reverse strand, counting down.
CCGCTTTTACATTATATCAGTCACTAATCAGATACCCTTATCCATGTCAGCTTTCTTAGTTTACAGTGTTTTTTCACGTTAGTCATTGGTACCACTGGCATAAATGAGTTTTACTGAAGCATTTTTGTACCTTGCCCAAAGGGTTCAAAAACAGTGGCATTGCCTGTGTTCAAACTGGCAGCCTTTGGGTTATTAGCCCTATATGTTTCTATTACACCACTGATTCTCAGTCCTGCTCCTGGGGCCCCCTGCCCTGCACGTTTTCCATCTTTCCTTGCTCTACCTACCTGACTGAACTCATCGGTGACACTTTTGATTAGCTGAGCACACCTGATTTAATCAAGAGCAAGAGCAGTAATTTCAATAAGGTGTGTTTGGAGCAAGGATAGATAGAAGATATGCAGGACATGGGGGCTCTAGCATTGAGAAACACTGTATTACACCATAGTGCTGCTCAAATCCTTAACTGGCAGGTCAAAAATTCAGATCAATTAAGAGCATGTTCAAGATTTGATCTTTGATCCCGGGACCACTCACCACCATTCTGTAGATTGGGACTACTGTAGCCCTGCTATCAGACTGTCAGACACAAAATAAGATACAAACCAAATAAATGAACTACTTGAAGTCTAGGACACAGCTATATACTTGAATCAGGCCCTAGGTCTCCACCTCCACGACCGTAGTTCCTAGAAAATGTATGTGTGACACTATGGTCTCTATGTAGTGTAACCACAATTCAGTTTGTCTGTAACTTTAATTAAATTAAATGGTTGTTAAAATTTACTAGTTCTAATTTCCAGCCAGCTCTTTTTAGCACTTTTAAACATGAATGAACATGAAGGTCAAGACAACATGCATGGTGGGTAGATTAGAGGCCAAGTCTCTCTTTAGCTCCATATTCCATGGAAATTCTAGCAAATTGTTTCAGGTGTTTGGGAAGCTTAGAGTACATAGTGTAATGTTTCATGTCCTGTTTGTACCATTACTCAGGTGAGGCTGGTGTTCCAGGTGCTCCTGGAATTCCTGGATCTTCAGTGGGTGAGTACAATCCCTAATACTTATGATTATGAAATAAACGTTAAAATATATTTTCTTAGTGTGACTTGAATTTCACATATTATCCATTTATATGGTCAGAGTATTCCAAAAACAATACAAATTAAGTACCTTGCTCAAAAACAACATCAGTGCTACATGCAATATTCAGACCTACAACCAATTACAGGTCTGGTTGCCTTACCACTGTGCAGTTATTATGAACCATTTTACACAATGGAGCTTTGGAAACAAAATGTTGAACTGAGAACAGTATACTCCTTAATTATGGCTTCTTGGATTCTTAAAATCTTGTCTTTCACTGAGACTTCCTTTTCTTGTGAAAGTTCCACTTGAACATACTGTAGCACTAAACTTACTTTTGCATATCCCAGACTCCATTTGCTGCCTTGATATTTTTTATACCAATAGCCTCTAATCTATATTCTGCATATGGCAGCTAAAACCTGCCCTGTTCCTATGAAGTAGTAACGCCAAGGAGCGGATTAATGTGGGGCCAGGATTTTCCATGTCGACATTGTCTGAGTTTGTCTCAAAACACCTGTTTCTATTGTTTGTTTCCTATTCTGTCAGTTGTACCAATCAATCTTTTTCTCTCTCTCCATTGACAAGGTGGCCCCTCGAGAAGCTCCCAAGGACCTCCTGGTCCCCCTGGCCCACCAGGACCTCCAGGTCGCCCAGGTGAGGGCTCTGGGGTGCCAGATGTCCAACAGCAGATTGTGAACTATCTTCAAAGTAAGTCGCTTTGGGTTTTACACTCTTTGCATCTCCAAATAAATGTGTACCACCGAATTTATAGGACTAAATGTGTCGATTTTATAGTGATATGCATTGTCTGTTTAAATGGCCACATTATTTGGCCATTGTAATGTAATGTAATGTAATGTAGTTATTTGGCTGAGGACACAAGTGTTGAAATGATTGAAAGAGCCTTTGAAATGGCATTTGGTTGTGATTCAGTTATCTTTTGTTCCATTAAGGTGATGGTATCAGGCAGTACTTGGCTGGCCCTCAGGGTCCCCCCGGCCCACCAGGACCCCCAGGCCCAGGTGGACAGTCTGTGGATGAATTGGCTTCTCGTGTCCTTGACTACATCCAAAGTAAGCTGACATAACAATGTGCATGAAGAGTCAGAAGAGTTGTTACCATGATGTATCTGTTCTATTGTGGTTTATGTAGATATATACTATATGTGTGTGGTATGTGGGTGCAGATTATAATAATGAAAAAAGCAAAGCAGGATCCTATCATTATATTCCAACTTCCGTTTGGTAGATAGTAATATATAATAAATAATAAATAAATAATAATAAAATAATAAATGGATAAATAAGTCCTGCTTTGACTTTCTTGAGTCTTAGGTCAATAGGAGATGCACCAGTAAAGGCAGTGAAAATCATACGTGCAGTGTGTAAATGGTAACAGCACTTGAACCTGTGGTGGTATTAAAGATGCAGGCATTGCTAGCGGTGCCCCTGGTCCACCCGGCCCTCCTGGTGCTCCTGGCTCCATGTCCATCAATGACATTATTTCTCTGCTACAGCGTGAGTACTCACTTTCACTGCAAACTCTGCTGTGCAGAAATGAACTACTAGACTGACATTTGCTTCAAATGGAAATTATAATTTATTACAGACAGCTCTGATCTGTAGCATAGCAGTGCTGCATAATAGCATCAGTATCAACAGATTGCATTGTTCACAAGGTTCTGTGCCAGAATTCAACAGGCTGAACTTGTGACTGATTCGTCCATGTTTTTGTCAGGGGAGGATGTGCGCCAGTATCTGGTTGGTCCCCCAGGTCCTCCTGGACCTCCAGGTGTTAGCCATGCCAACTTTAACCCCCAGGAAGTAGCAGGGCGTGTCATGACACTCATTAACGGTAAGTACTGTAAGTGCCATAGACATCGTGACTGGGCTGAAACACACAGACCCATTCAGTAAAGTGAACAGCTCAATCATGTAGAGCCTGTAAGTTTTAAGATCACAGAAGGACATGTGATTGATAGTGAGAGGCTTCCGTTTTTGTCCATTCTCCGTTAACTTTGTCTCCGGTCACGCTTGATGTTTGATCATCCTCTTTGTACCCACTAAAGCTTACCCATTTAAGTCTTGATGTTATTGATAACATCTTAAATCAGAGTTGCCTTGCTTGGTCCTCTGCTCTCAGAACGTGGCATTGCTGGTGTACCTGGACCCCCAGGCCCTCCTGGACCTCCAGGCCTACCCGGCTCTTCCCGAGTGGACATTTCTGCTCTGCTGGAAAGTAGGAGCCATGGCGAGGAGTTTTGTTCTTATACAGATGCGTAGACAGGACTGCCATTGTAGAAAAGGCAGCTCAGACTGGAGACATTTGGAGGCTGTGGGATTAATGATGCCATTAATGATGTAGTCAAATGAGGCATACAGCTCAACTTAAGCGTAAACTGAAATACAGTTAGAAAAAGAGGAGATCCAAAATTTGCTTGTGAGTGAATTTAAAGAAAGTGCCAGTGCAACATAAAAGATTAAATGTGACATTGCAATTCCCTTTTCCATTAATCCATCACTACAGACATTGAGGGACACACATTAGGAGAGCCTTTACTTTCACAACACAACTGTAGACTAAATTAGATTTTATTTATAGGAAGGGTAGTTGTTTACTTTCTCAAGCATTTCCTCTACATACTCTAATGTCATGATACTGTTCTCAATTGCCTTAAAATTTTCTCTTTGGCCTCATGTTATGGTTATGTTATGCTAATTTCGATGACTGAAGTTCAGGCTCAGATACAGTCTTGTATGTTAATCAATATCGTGGAGTGGCTGCATAATTCCTACATGCATATTTCCCATTATTGCTGTGTAAAAGCACATTATGTTATTTTTATTATTTCTTTGTCTTTCACAGTTTGTAGTTATATTCCTCTATAGGTTATGTGGAGAGAATTTTGCATGCCGCTACCATGCGTGCACAATAATACTTTTTGCTAGGTTTTGCTAGATACTCATTTGCTTCACAACTTTGCTGCTATATTAAACATTTTCCTGTTGCTTTTGCTTTTTTCCGTGGAAGACTCAGAATATCAGAGGTACTTTGGGTCCCTTGGATCTCCTGGACCCCCTGGACCCCCTGGCCCACCAGGACTTCCAGGACCTCAGGGACCAGTTGGCCCTCCAGGGCCTCCATCTGGTGATGGCTTTGGCTACGGGCTGGAGGACATTCGGGACTACCTTCAACGTGAGTTCAGTGAAAATAACATCAGGCAAGAAAGTGTTAATCAGAATATGACTCTCCCTTATTATTCCAAATACTACACAATCCCCTGGATAATGCCTCTTGTTATCTCACAGTGATCTCTTTCATATTTCCCATTTTTTGTGGGCTTGGTGATAATATATTCTCATTGAATGAGCGCTGCTGACAATTCACAAATTTGCTTGTTTTCAACAGAAAGGTTATTCACGTACTTCCACTATTCAAATGTTTGCTGCAGATTTTTCTGGAGGAGGTTTGTTCTATCTGTGCTTCTGTTAATTTTGTTCATTTTTTCAGGCACTGGTTTCCATGGCCCCCCTGGGCCCCCTGGTCCTCCTGGTCCTGAGGGGCCCCCTGGAGTGTCAAGAGGATTGGTGTCTTATGCAGAAAACGTGCCGGAGGGCCGTATCCGCACAGAGCTCCAGGAGTTTCTCAAAAGTAGGTGTCCCTCCCACCAATTATCCTTCATATGAGCCAGATAAATATTGCACTTAAAAATAACAATTCAACATCCATATTTTGATTTATATTGATTTCATCACATTTAAAATAGATAGTATTTTTGTCGTTCTGCTTATACAATATAGACTATAGGTGTCTGAATGAAACTGACAAGAACTGAAGGCTTGCATTATTTGAGATTTGTTTGGAAACAAGTGAAGATTGTGTAGGTGAAGTGACACAATGGAATGAGAGAAAAACATTTCCTCAACACCGTCGTAGCAGAACAGGTCAGACAATCGCAGAGCAGAACTGAGTCATTTTGTGTCGCAGGCCAACAGGATTTTGGTTTTGATGGTCATGTCGTGCTGCAGGTGACAGCATGCGGAGTTTCGCCACAGGGCCCCCCGGGCCCCCTGGTCCTCCTGGACAGAAAGGAGAGCGAGGGGACCCCGGATACCACAGGGATCCTCACGGCAGCAGGTTTTCCGAAAGCGACTACTCCAACATGGCTGTAAAAGTGACAGATTATATCAAGTGTAAGTAGGTCCCTCCCCACAACAACCCCTGCAGTTAAATTGCACAGCTGGTTGCTCGTGTTGAAAACCATAAGTTCCTCTGGCAGTCCACTGGGGATTAGCAGGAATGATTTTATTCTAAGGAATAATGATTTGTATCTCCTCTTAAGCCTTGTTAAGTAAATCGTCAAGCTTTGTGTACATCTCTATTATTTAGTCTAAAATTAGGCTAGTATAATAAGGCAAGTGTTGTTGTGGCTCTGTGGAAGATTACTATGATGGTGTTGCTCCCTAGGGTCAGAGTGATGGTTAAGATCCAGAATGACATGTCAAAACTGTTTTGAATTGTAATTTCTGTACCCATATCAATCACAATTCATTGTGATAATTGGCCATTGCGTTATGTGAACGTTTCTGTGTGCTTTTGTGCAGTGAATTTCTTAAGTTGTTCCTTCTGGTGTTGGCTGTTGAGTCAAAGATCCATGCCATTGTGTCCTTCCTCAGCCCAGGGTCTGTTACGGGAAGCCCTCTATGATCGTTACCAGCGTGGAAATTACCAGGTGGTCCAAGGGCCGCCAGGACCCCCAGGACCCCCCGGGCCTCCAGGACGTATCCAAGCCACTGGTGCCTATGGCAATGTGACTGCTGACCTTCTGGAATACATCAGAAGTGAGGGCACAACCAGATTAAATATGACAATCCTGTTGATCTAAAGGACAGTGCAATAATGGACTGAGGATTAGTTCCTCTGAGCTGCCACTTGAAGATACCTGGCAGAAAGGATATTCTCAAGTTTTTGATGGCAGACATGAAAGATCATCTTACCAATGCTTAGGAACAGTTCATGTAGCACGTACACAACCGCACTGCCTTAATGCTAATTCGCTGTACCTTTCACAGACCATGGAGCCATTGTTGGTCGCCCAGGGAGACCAGGACAAAAAGGGGAAATGGGTTATCCTGGACAAAAGGGAGAGAAAGGTACTGCGCTTTCTCTGTATCTGCAACAACTCTGCATCTAAAGAAGAGCCATGCTTTGTAGATATCATAGAGGCAAATGGAGATATGGGTCAATGGGAGGGCTCTAGCTTGGCAACCCATGCGTGTGCTTTGTTTGTTAAAAGTTTTGCTCCTTCACTGTAGGTGAAATGGGACAGCAAGGAATCATGGGGGAACCAGGATTGCCAGGCCTGGATGGGGCTAAAGGACAGAAGGGTGAAAAAGGTATAAGTGTTTAAAATAGAAATGTCACTTACATAGTCAATGATTTAAGACTACATTTTTTAGTGGTGAGAGTTCATAGGAGTGCTAACTTTTAACAAGGTAAGTGAGAATTATGATGTAGTGAAACAAATATCTTGAGCAGTGATTTGATTTGACTGTAACAGTGCTCATACTGCCAAATGTGCTGAAAAGCTCAACAAAGGCTGATTGTTTCATGTGCAAATTATGAATTACTTTTAAGGTGGACAAAACAATTACACAGTTTGTTGATAGATGTGATTGCACTCGCTTTCTGAATTTGGAAAGAGCTTTCTTTGTTCAAAGAAAAACACAATAAGATATTCAGTGCTGGCAGCCAAGTCAAGTGTTTTGCCTGCAGAGCTTTATCCTCCTGGAACCTGGCAAAAATAAAGTTTTTCAATACGAGTTGTTTTTTTTGCCTCTGTGTTAGAGGTGAAAAAGCATGTGACTAAGAAAAAAACAAAAACAACAAAAAAATTAATATGCTTGTGAATGAGTGTACAAAAATAAAACTTAAATATATTTTTCCTTTTCCTTTATGTGATTGATGGAATGTTGATGAAACTTGAATGTGTTAGAGGAAGTTTGCTGTTTGAATGTAAAGAATTTACAATTTACATATTTGGAATATTGGGCTCATTGGCTTTTTTTAATGATCATTTCAGGAGACTTAGTGCTTTCGAGTCGGCGGAGGAGGCGGAGCATCGGTGTTTAAGGTGAAGGCATGAACCTGCAAAGCTGCTGTAGTTTACAGGGCTACGTCAAGTGACCATGAACTCTTTTAGCTCTTCACTGCATATCAGGGAAAGAAATGGTATCAGTTGCCGTTTAAGGGGTTCTTTACTGCTTTGCTTGCTGTAGAGATTATTTTATTTTATTATTTGTGATGTTTATTCTGCTTTACAGTCATGATTTTCTGAATTATTTGGTCAGGTCAGGGGAAAAGTAACATTTACAATCTGAGGGCCTTTTGTTATGGTCCATGTAGCACTGAATCTTTAATTGTATTCATTGGGGTGTAAATTTCACGTTAACTCTAGGTACGGTCCACGGGAATAAAAGCAGCAATTCATATTCATTTATGTATCATCTGTAAAATAAAAGTAAGCATTTAATATAAACTGAAATAGAAATGGCAACCCATACACTAACTACGACTAATTGAGCGTTGAGTGTTTACGATATTTTTGGCAGCATTCCATCAGAGTAGTGTTAAGGGCTTATCTGACGAGCATCTGCATCCCTCTTACTCTTGCATGTTGTTTAAATACTTAAGAAAGGGAATTTTTACAATATGTAATCAACTAGTAGTGTGAAGAGGGTGTCATGTACTTGCTGGTTCTACTTTTATATTTTTACTATTTTGTACTTCAACAAATGTATTTTTTTAAGTGTTGTGTAAGCATAAATCTTGAGAATGTAATTATACCATTCTCACACACAAATTAAGCTGGATATTGCATCTCATTCAAACTACTGGTTTAAAAAAAACTGATGAATGTGTGTATGTTTTATTACAAAACCAAATAAAGCTGTTACTTTTTCATTTTGCTGCAGCTGAAGTCCTTAAATCTAACCCTTACCCCGTAAGGACACAGGTTTTCCTTTAGCACTGTAGGAAGCACTTGTTTTGCATGCTATATTTCCCTTCCAATATTGTGTATTATTGTTGTTTTCATAGTAGAATATTCCAATGACTGGTCCTTTCTGAAGGTTGTCCAGGAAATAAATGATGAAGGTTTAAGATATAGGACTGATGTTTCAGCTAGTCATGGTATTAGATATAACCAAATCTCACCTTAAGATACTGTTATTTAAGAAAAATGGCTGTTTGGTTCTTGAGTAAATCAAATGTATTACATGGTTTGTTTTTACTTCACAATAAATTAGTTGAAACATAATACATTGTACTACCAAGTGGGTGGTGTCATTGCCATGTTTAAAGGAGACACAAATATGCACAATTTAGTTACAGTAAATGTTTTATTTACTGCATAATGTAAATCAACAGAAACATTATCCAATCTATAAAATGCATATGATCTACATCAAAAAGTTCTTCATTTCAGATTAAATGTCCTTGCAAGATTGTAAACTGGCATTAAACCATCTGAATGATGAACATAATACATAAGTTTGCAACAACAAATTTGTCATATATGAAACAGCAAACTTCTCTGGTGGTTTTAACAACCCGCAATGCCTCAGTCCTTGTGTTTATCCCAGAATCATTTCAATGGGACAAAAAGTACTGTAAATGGGACTTCCTTACCAACAGAGATGCAGCAGCCACAATTTTTCATATTACGTAATGTGGAACAATATTCCGTCAGGTACAAGTTTATGAATGATTTTGCTTACACCGGTATTGATCAATAACATGGTTTGCACTTATAGTTGCTGCCATGATGAATTCATTAAAGTCAACAAAATTTGCATTGAAATTTGCATGTCTTCAGCTGGGTGACAGAAGACCTGTCAGTAGAGGAATTCTGTTTTGCATGTTTATGCAGAGAACTGATTAACGATGGAAAAAATGGACATTTATCCTGTAACTGCTTGATTGGCTCAGCATATTGATATATTATAAATGATGCATATCTGTAATAAATTTTGTTGCAGCGTTCAAATGAACTCAGTGAAAAAAAATATATGAGAATTAGCTGACAGACATGTCACGTAGTTACTTGTGATAGAAATCAAATGACTAATTAGGGTATGATACGTGGATATAATTTATAAGAAGTGGAAGGAGAAAAAAACTAAATGTTGAAAGGATACCATGTTGTATATAAATTTAGACATGAAATGGCATTGTCTATACATTTTTTAGAAAAAAAGTTAAGGCTATTAACTATGGATAATAAAGTAATATGGTAATTTTTTTTAAACTGAGAACTAATAATGGTAAAAGCATGCAACACCCCTTCTCCCCTCCCTCCAGGATTCAGTTAGTATTTTGGGTCGTGAAATGCCTTATTGAAAGGGGCATGAGGTTCAGGACAGTGTGTTAAATGCCTAAAGAATTATCACCAGAAATAAAAACTGAATTATTGTATTACCAGGTCACCATTTTCCTGCACTCAGAAATTTAATAGCCAATTAGTATGCATTTTCATGAAAGGTATAAATCGGGGTCACAAAAGTTTTACATTCCCTGAATTCACTGGGGTGAGTGCCATGTGTTGAGAATTCACTGAAAACCATTCACATATGCGACTCGTTACTCATGATATGACAGGAATGATGTACTTCAATTGATCATTTTAAAGTAACTCATGTTTCTTAGTTACACTAAAGAAACAAGGTAAGACCATCATTTAGGGGGTTAATGAACTGCCCACAGTAATATGTACAAGCACAAGAGATAAGTAATTGAAACGTATCAGATTTGCGTAATTGTTCTGACAAAAATCCATACATATTCAACCGCATGCAAACAACAGCACTCACTGTCACTCATTTCACCATCTCATGAGCATTTCAACCACTCCTTCATATCCATCAAAAAGGTAACATTAATTACATATAAATATATATCATGCCTTTGAAGATTCATCTTAAAAGTGTGCACTTCATATCTTACCAAAAGTACATTCCATTGTGTGATTAAAGATAACCATTCCATTCAAGCACCACCTCATATGTTATACTGGATATATAACTGCATTGTATTTTACAAATTCCAGGCTGTTCATGTGCAAATATCCTCATCAGGGGTAATTTGAGCTGCTGTTGGGTTCCAGAGGAAGCTTGAATTAAAATGCCAACCAGTTAAATCAAATTATTTACTGTAGGCACTGGGTTTTTCTATGGAGAAAATAATACATGACTCGCATGTAATATATCTCAAACTATTTATTAAAGTCAATCGCCTGAGCTATTTTTTAAAGTTTACCTATAAACAGGTAAGATTAGTGCCAACGGACTGTATTTGAAAGCTTTTCTTACTACTAACTCTGAAGTGACAAAAGACGGAATCCTTCATGACCTGTTTCACCATTTGCTGTCGAGTTAAGTTGGATTGGTTCAGTGGATGATTATTTAACTAAAGAAAATAAACAAAATAAAATAACCCCAAAAAAAGCAAGTGAAAACAGAACGGAGGCTTCTTCAACAGCATTCTGTGATCGGTTCAGTCTGTAGCTGTGGACCATTTTGTCCTGTTCCGGGGGCTGGAAGGGGTGTTAACGGACACCGGGTGTTCTGCAAGCTGCACTGATTGTCATCGGTGGCGTAGACGAAAGGCGGGAGTGGTTCTGTGTAACGCCGGCACTGTGGCCTGTGTGGAACCTCCAGCGTGCTTGAGCACTAGGGTTTAGAACCCTGTGGAGTGTACGGTGGGGATGGGGTAGAATTTGGAGACTCGGCTTTGGGCTGAGGGGTTAAGGCATTCCGATTCCCCGCTCATCTTGAAAAAAACATCCTGTTCCTGCAGCTTTCGGGCAAATTCTTCCTCCAGTGCCTGCAGAGATGAGCCACACGGTAAGTTATCTACAATGAACAGCGAAAAGTATGCAAGGTATCCAGAACATCAGAAGGAAGCAAGTGTACTTCATCATCATGTCGGATCATTTTTAGTATGTTGATAATGTCGTGACGATGACATGTTTTAAGTCACTTTTACACACTCATCCCTCCTTTGAGAGAAACTAAATGTGTTGATACACCTAGCCTCTGATTACATGTGTTGTTCTTTTCGTGAAAAGTTATGGCAGGATTAAATTACACCGCCATCGTGCAGTATGCTTGTTCTCTTACCTTCTTGCGGGGACGCAGTCTCTCTCTCCAGTCCTTCAGCTCCTGACCGTGTTCGTCATCCAGTTCCTTCAGCTTCTGAGTCTCGTGCTCAATCAGAAGGTGGCATTTTTCATTCTACAAAAGCAACAGGAGCTGTGCTAGAGCCGTATATCACAGGAACTGTACAACGGTCACATATCATGGGAGCTGTGCTACAGAAATATGGCACAGGAGCTGTGTTAGAGCCGTATATTACAGGAGCTGTGTTTGAGCCATATATCATAAGAGCTGCGTTAGAGTCCTACATCATAGGAACTGTGTTACAGACATATGGCACAGGATTTGTGTTAGAGCCATATATCATGAGAGCTGTATAAGAGTCATATATCATAGGAGGTAGGATGTAAGAGACACGTGGCACAGGAGTTGTGTTATAGACATGTTACAGGAGCTGTGTTAGAGCCACGTACAGCAAGAAAGTCTGACCTGCCTGTAAACCAAAACTACGCTCTCAGTTTTGTCTTAAAGATTTAAATATAGCATGGGTGCATGCCTTTGAGTGTGTATGTGCGTGCATGTGTATGGGCACATATGTATGTGCGCGCATGCGTGCGTGCAGGTGTGTGTGTGTGTGTGTGTGGGTGCGTGTGCGCGCATGTGTTTTCTTGTACCTGGAGCTGCTGGAGTTCCCGGATGTTGGCGTCACACTGCAGCTGCAGGTCCCTCATCTGGTTCTCATGTTTTTGATGCTGATGAAGCCTCTCGCTCTTCTGCCTCTTCTCCTCTTGGATAGCGAACTGCACCCCACATGCGCATGCAGAAAGGCACGCACAAACACACATACATGGCACAGTGTAGCATAGTGGTTAAGGAGCAGGACTCGTAACCGAAAGGTTGCTGGTTCAATCCCCGCTGGGACACTGCTGCTGTACCCTTGGGCAAGGTACTTAACCCACAGTTGCCTCAGTAAATATCCAGCTGTACAAATGGATAACATTGTAAAACAACTGTAACCTATGTAAGTCGCTTTGGATAAAAGCGTCTGCCAAATGAATAAATGTAAATGAATAAATGTAAATGTAATACATCCACATTGAGGATACACTCTGTAAACCTTTAATCTGGCTTACTAACATAGCTGGTGCTGATACAGCCTGCCATGACTAAGTTACTGCGGTAGTTATAGTTCATCACCTGCTTTATCTTCTCCCTTTCCTGCTCGGGTGTGTCTCCGGCCGACGTGATGCGCAAGCTTTTCTTAAACATTGCCATCCGTGTCTTGGCATCGCTGCGCTGGATCTTGGGCAGTCTGGCTCTCTCCTGAGCCTGTTTATTCTTCATCTCCTCAATCAGCCTCTGGTTATACCTTTGCATCTGCTCCATTTCCTGTGGAAGCACACACACACACACACACACACACACCTTCCACTTATTTTCAGAAACAAGCCGGGCCTGGACTGGGACCCATTTCAAAGAGAGTGAGTCGCACAGATTTCCGGCCGAGCGGGACCAAGCGGTCAGCTCTGCTGCGTAACCTCACCTTCTCATGCCTCTTGAGCAGCTGGTGTCTCTGCATGAAGTACTGGTCTTTGAGCTGCTGCTTGAGGAGCTGGTGTTTCTCCTGCAGGTGGCGCTCTTCCAGCTCCCACATGGCTGCTTCCCGGGCTGTAGGGAATAAAGAAAAACATTCACTAATCTGACATACTTCCCAGCTTAACATTAGGAGGAAACATGGTCACATGCATTGTTCTTCACTAGTACAGTGCCTTTTGAATTATGAAAGCCCTGTAAATAATTTTACTTTAGGCGCTGATTTTTTAGTTTAGGCGCTGATGATCTCTTACACAGCATGGTGTAGCAACCACTGTCAGCTTGATATACAGTACTAGTCATCTCTGCAAAACCTATTTTTTAGTTCATAAGGCATCAATTGATCAGATGTAAAATGATATGTCTTCTACAGCTTGTATAGAATTTTGTATGGCCAGTTTTACCTAAGTGATATGTAACTGGAGTGACCGGCTTACTGAGGATTTTTAAAGCTTGTGAAATGCCACAATGACAAATGTTATCGATGGTGCACGCTGTTTTTCAAATCTGAAAGGCTCTGCTAGCGAGTTTGGAAAGCAGCTGCGGGCTAATTGGGTACATAACTGCGCATTAGTCACGGGATGATCCCATGCTAATGCCTTCCTTTCTGCTGGGTGCAGCGGGAGCCCCATGATGGGCATTAGGGGAGGGGGGGGGGGGGGTGTCGCTCGCTGACCTCTCAGAAGCTGCTGTTTGTGGTTGAGGCAGTCCCTCTCGATGGTCACCAGCTCCTGCTTGTGCTGCTGGATGATCTTCTTCAGAGCGCTGTCCAGCTCCTGCTGCTGTTTCTGCAGGAACTCCTGCTCCTGGAGAGAGAAGGAGCGAGAGAAGAGGGGAGACGTTAGCCTCTTTTCCCACAATGCTTCAGGCTTTTTTTTCCCCCAAAAAAACACCAAGCACTCAATGAAACCAAGCCAAACACTTCCACACAAAAGCGAGTCACAGGTCAGAGAGATATCCACAATTCAAGTGAATCACCAAACATTTGATGGATGAGCAGGGACTGTGAAAAGCTTGACACTGTCGACCAAAATACACAATATATTCAGGGACTCTGAATCACTACATGCACAATGGACAGTCTTCCTTTTCAGAGAATGAATTAAAAATTACTTTTAGTAATTACTTTCAAAACATACAGGACCAGTCACACTTTTTGGACACTTTTTTAAAAAAATTTTTAGCTACTTTGAGGAATCTAAAATATAAGATAAACAAATCAAAACTGACACTTGTTTAGTCATTGCATAATTCCGTTTGTATTATTTCATAATTCTGAGTAAAAACAAAGAAACACCCTTCTACGAGTAGGTATGTCCAAAGCTTTGACTGGTACTGTAATTTCCTTCTACATTTTCAATTTTTTACCTTGAGGAAAGGTTCAAAACCTGCAGGCCTACTCTTTTCCAATGTGACTAAATCAGGTTTCACTTCTAAGCATCATCAGATCAGTTACTACCGTTAACTTTGTTGCAAGTAATCTAAAAGGAAATCAATGTCCGCCACATCAACAGCAATGTCAAACTGTGCTTTTAACCAGAGTGACACGTGATCACTTTCTCTCCATGAACGCTCACAGACGCACTCCCCGCAGGATTACTATCCACAGTGCTGACACACAGCTCTTTTCGGACCAAATACTGACTCAACTGGACAATGAACACCGTCACTCATGAAATGCACGCAGAATATGCTGGAGGAAAGATTCAGATATAATAACCACTGCGCTCACAGCCACGGCAATCCAAAAAACACAACACAGCCTTGCTCACATGTGCAAACTTCATTTTACATTTGTTCGGCAATGTTTAACCAAAACTCTGTTGCTGATCTGGTCGTCAGCTGTGCAACTGACATACCGTGAAGGGGGGCCTGAGGTTTTGTGCCTACCGGCCTTTTAATCTGGTGAGCAGTGTGTCACAGGCTTCCAGCTGAGGGGACCAGAGGTTAAGCAGTGTTTGAGCTGGTGAACTAGACCAGAAAACTGGCATTGAAACTATACAGGCCTTCATTCCAGTCATAAGCTCTAAATCCCATCCCCTCGACAAAACAGGGGCTTTTGTGTTACTGTGCGCACAAACAGAACAACAGGGTTATGTGTTTGAGGTGCTAATATTGCTGATCACGAAAATGATACATTTCATGCTGAATTTGTTATGGCGAATTTTATGGCTTTCGCAGATGCCGCTATTTTTTGGTTAAAAACTACCGAAACGTGCTTGTAAAAGTATGCTGAAGAACCTTTGCGAGGTCTTACAAAAGATACCAAAGGAGACAGCATTGCGTTTACCGCCCCTGGGGAAACAGGCGCAGCAGCAACAGGGGGCCACAGCAGCACATGTGAGCAGGAGGAGACAGCTTTTTCAGTACAAGGGAAGACTTACATCCTGCATCTGAGCGTTGAAGAGCGTACATGAGGACAACTGAAAAGACTGTATCATAACCTGGGCCACGCCCTGCGGATCAGAACAGAGTGCACCTCCCAAATCAACGACAAGCAACAGCGACGGTCTTGGGGAAAAAACAAAATCTCCACACTGTCAGGCAGCTGTAGGTAGATCACTCAGGCTGGAGATGAAAATGGAGACAGGAGAGGAAGGCACAGGGCAGGTAACAGGTACAGGCTAGAAGTCCTGTCAGGCTGGCGTGCTGAGGGCTGTTCTGCTTTCTCACTCAATTAGACAAACGTCTTTGCAGTGCTTAGGCCTTTCTCCATTGCACACAGATGTAGGAGAGACGGTACCTAATTTTGGAACATTACAAGGCGAATCCCACACGCACGCCAGAATTTGTTTACTTGAAGAAGAAAAAAGGGACACCACAACAAAAGGACAAAAACAGGGAGAGAAAGTCAATAAATAATACCAAAGGCTGGGAAATGTTAGAGTGACGAGGCAAGACAGGCTGTCGAGACTGAAAACAATGCTACTTCAGTGGCTGGGTTTGTGATGGGGCGTGAGTTACCTCTTCATGCGAAGTTTGTGATAGGTCCTCTTTTATGCGTTTCATGAGAGCGTTTCGCATGTGTTTGGGTGAAAGTCCCGCTCCTCGTTTCACCTATATTGTTAGCATGCGGATGGAGAACAGAGTGCTTCATTGCTGTTACATCAGCCAAGCCAGGGGAGGGGAAGCAGATGTGTGGGATGTTAGAAGCGAATGAAAGAATGAAAAACAATGAAAGAGCTGATTGGCAAGTCTGCTGAGTAGTATGATAATAGATCAGACATTAGTAATGAGTCTTTAAAATTGCCACTGGCACCCATGTAGATATTCGCTTTCTGTAGTTTGTAATGTCCGCTTACTACTCTATAAGACCGAGAAAGCTGAAGCATAATTAAGATAACACACTGTACGCTATCATGACCAACAATAACTAAGAGTGGACCCAGCATTTTACTACTCAGTAGTAGTTTACTACTTTAAGTAAAATCTTCTAAAATGAATTGCAGGCCTCTTCTGCGAAGAGTAGAAGACAGAACACTAGTTATCTGGAAAAGACCTGTAAGCCACCATGGTGGAGTTACCTGATCAATGCCTGACCCACCACAAGCATTTCTGTTTTCACATTTTAACACACATAGAAATACGTTCAATTACAAGATAGTTTTAAGAGCCTAAAAACAAAAAAAATATTCTTGTGGCATGTGAACATTGTTACACATGCTCTAAGTATAGACTGACAACTAACGTGTCAACTAAATCCTAAGACACCAGCTCAACCATAGCAGCTTCCAGTATACATCACTATTTGTATGTAAACACACATATTCAGGTTCCAAAAAGAATTCAGTCTGAGTAGATACAAAAGTCACTTTTTACAAGAGACCAATATCATGTGTGCGATGTGTGTCCAAGTGTTATTATTTTCAACTGTGACAAAAAAGGACAGCAAGTCTAGCCATTTTCACATGTAAGAGCCATTCACATAGAGTACACAAACAGGGCAAGCTTCAACAGAACGCACATACCCCCATCGTTTTCTTACTGGGAAATGTTACATGTATAAGGTTTGGAGTGGAGTCATGTCTGCAATGACCAAGAGTGACAGCAGTACATTATCTGAATCCAAAGCTTACTTCGTTTTGTAATCGATCCTCCTTTATGATCCAGTCCTAAAGCAACACTACGCATGGTTGCCATGTGCTTATGCATTGTAAAACATAGGGGACGGTGAATATGAATTAGTGCATACATATGTGTAAATAGTAACCTGATCCGCATAAATCAAACTTGCCTGAGGAGTGAGAAGACACACACACACACACACACACACACACACACACACACACACACACACACACACACACACAGGAGTATCTAAGCACACTGTCCCCACAAGGGACAAAGCAATGGATGTTCAGCCACATTACCATACTACGAAGTGGAACATTCAGGAATATGCCCAAGGCAATGATGAGAAGGAAATACATCTTTAGAGAAGGTTTAGTTGAAGATATCAATGTGATTAAAAAAAAACAAAAAAACTCAGAAGTACTTAAATCTTCAGGCAGACATCAATTGAGATGGCTTCAAAGATAAATATACATTGCTTTTACATATGCGGCATCAAAAATGAAACTGCCAGAGAAAAAAATGCTAGGAAAAAAAGACATGCAGTAAGCACAAAATCTACCTACTGTACAGATCAACGTTTAAACCTACAAGAACAAGAGCCACCATTAATATGACCCCTAAAACACAGCTCACGGTCTGAGGGCAGTGACAACAATCTCTTGCGGATGGGAGTAAAAGCAGACAGTCAGACCAGTAGCACCAAAACACTAATGCCTCAGCAGTGCCGGTCCCCACCTCCTTCCTGCGGTTCTTCAGCATGTTCTGGAACTTGGACAGCTCCTTGTCCTGCTCGGCCTTGATGCGCTTGGCCTCCTCCCGCAGGCGGGTGGTGTGGTCCTGCTCCAGCCGCTCAATGGCCTGCTTCTGCTGCCTCTCCAGGTTCTCCACCTCCTGGTCGTACTGCCGCTTCTTGCCCTGTGGAGGGGACCAGGGACACGATTCAGTACAGATGCCGGAAAAAAAAGAGGTACTTCCTGAAATCCTTTTGCCTTGAGGGTGAGGGGTCTGAACGCCATGCGGGCCGCTCCGCTCACTTTCATCTAAAATTATAGGCAAAGTAAGGTGATGTTCCTGGGCCAATAGTAAATACATTGTTATAATTTTGTTTAAGTGATGGCTGTTAGTTTCCTTAAATTGAATGTCACTGGTAAGCACAAATTCTATTTCAATCAACTGTTGGAATTCATTATATCTAAGTCTGTATGACAGACTGTGGAAAAATTCTGCATCAAAAAGAAGCTGGTGTTATGTGAGTGGATACTGGAGTATGATGAATATGAAAGAATAATAGAAATTAAACAACAATGGTTAGAAGCACTATTGTTTAACAAGGACAATGTGCAGACACATTTCACACACAGTTCCAACAGTGAAAAGGAACAGGAAAAATAATCACCAACTGCTGGGCCACATAATCGCCTAGCAGCACAGCAAATAAGTTTGGGAAATAAGCCTCTCCTAAATGTGACAACCAGGAAATGAGCAGTGGGGGGGGGGGGTTACCTAAGCGAGAAATCAGTCATCGGTGTGTGATGTAACAGGTGGCTTACGGGAGCTGCAGCTCGGGCGGCTCTGACCGCCACCGTGACTCACCGTCGTCTCCTGCTCGAAGCGGCGGAATATCTGCTCCCGCTGCTGCAGGAGCTTGCTGCTGAGCTGCTGCTGGGCCCGCTGTTCCTCCTTCTGAAGCAGTCGCAGCTCCCGCAGCTCCTGACGCCTGCCGGGCCCACGAAAGCAGTTAATACACGCGTGGCTACCCTCCCAAAGGACCTCTTCACAGTAACATCTTGGGAGGGGGGGGGGGTATATTTAATCAAAGGGACATAAACCCAAGTGGAGCCTATACAGGATGTATGCATGCTAAATATGTTAAATACATATTCATCCTGAGAGGAAATAGGACAACTGAGGAAATTAGAAAAATTCTGAACAAATGAGATTGCGAGAAATGTACCTGTAAGTTCTATGTATTGTGTAAGTGACTGCCACTCCATGTAAGATTTTAAATATAACAAAAATAAATAAACAGTTTTACCTCAAGAATCTCCTTTCTTCACTTTTGGTGTCATTATCTGTGACTATCTTTGACGTGGTGACACTGACTTCTACACCATCCACCATGAATTTACGGGTCTTCTTCAGGGTCTTCTTCTGTCTTTTGACGTCCTGAAGGGGGGGGGGCATCGGACAGTAATTAACTAGGTCTTTGTTTCATTTGATGTTCCTCGTTGTATGCATTTCAATGGATGAACAGTTAAAAATGCCTTACCTGCACAGAGACTGATCCAGGCTCCTTGGTTTTTGTGAGGAAGCTGGAGATAGATAGATTCAGGTCGATGCTGTTGGTGTCAGGTGTAGAACTTCTCCCAGAGTCTGAATCCCTCTCAGTCTCCTTTCCTTTCTTGGCGTATGGCCTCTCTGGCTTCACCTTCTCCATCTCTGCCTCCTTCTCAGGAGAGGCAGTAGGAGTCACAGCCTTCTCCTTCTCTCTCTCAGGCTCCTTCTCTTTCTCCTCCTCCTTGCTTTCGGTGGCTGGAGGTGCTGGCTCTACCTCAGGCTCAGCCACATTCGGCTTGGCTGGCTCTGACTCCTCGCTGGAAGCCGGCGCCACATCTTGTGCGGATTCCGCTTTGTCTTCACAAGCCTCTTGGGCGGGATATTCAGCCCTGGCCTCTTCATCGCTCCGGGCTGTGTCCACTTCCTTCTCCTCAGCTTCCATCAACGTCACCCCTTCTGTCTCCGCCTGCTCCTTCTCAGTCTCCTCCTCGGCCTCTGTGGCCTTAGAATCATCTTCTTCAGGTGGACTTACAGCAGCCTTTTCTGGCGTCTCTGCAGATACCTGAACCTCACTGGGCTCCTCTGCATCTCTAGGTGTGCTGTCTTCCAACCTTGGCTCAGCATCCTCTGTTTCAGCCTCCACCTGGATTTCTGGAGTTTTCTCTTCCTTATCCTCTTCTACACTTGTACCTTCTTCCTTTGGAGCGCTCACAATTTCTGGAGTTTCCTTTACTTCAGCGTCTATGCCTGGTGCTTCCTCTGGTCCAGCCAGAGGCTCCTCCCTGTTGGCTGCGTCTTCATTGCTGGTGTCCGCGATGTTACTCTCATTAATTTTATTCTCCTCCATTTTGTCGGCCTCGCCGGCGTTGACATCCTCGTCAGACAGCTTGTCGCTGGTCCTGTCTTCTGCACTTTCAGGCTCAATCTTCTCCGATACAGACTCCAGGATGGAGGTAGACTGTGAGAGTTTTTCATCTTCGGAGCTTGCGAAACTAGCATCTGATGAAGCCCTCTTGTGTCCAGGCACCTGCTGCATTAACAAGAAAAACAGTGCAAGTTCAAAACAAATTTCCAAGATAGCGTTTTACCATAAAATGGGATAGCTTTAAGCGTAAAATACCTTTAAGCATAAAAAAAATAATGTACAGGCCCCTATCCTCAGGCCTGTAACTTAGTGAACTCTGCAAAACTATACTGTATAATACTCACCAGCTGTGGCTCTGGTTCTTCTTCTTCCTCCTCCTCTTTAGCTTCTTCTATCTCCTCAGTGACTTCTGCTTTCGCCTCTGCAATCAGCTCTCGCAGAGGTCTGTTATCAGTGACACTGCTGATAAAGGGATGCTGCACACAGACGGACACAGCGAACATTTTGGTTATTTAAACATGAAAAACTACTTTAAAGACAGATGTGTTTAAGAGGATTTAAAGAAATACTTGAGAAGACCCTCCTGCATCCACTCGGAGGGAACCTTCTGAGATTTTCCCGCAGTATCGGTTGTATTTCATACTTGGCAATAATAAACCTCTTAGGGTTAACTGTGGTTTCATTCATAACCCGCATTCCTTATTGCCCTATTAATAAGCATTGTTTCTATGCAGAACACATTTTGAAATGTATGATCAAACTATAAACGAGAGCAAGTCAAACCATTAACGTCATATCTTAAAAGACTCATTAATGCTTTGTTTCCATGTCCTCTGAGCACCTCGTAACTGACTGCCAAGAGCAGGTCTGTACTTGGACATCTTCACTTTATAAACACCAACACAGCCAACACACAGCTGCCGCGTACGTGAGGACACGGTACAACACGAAATTCAACTGCATTCAAAGTCAAGAAAAAAATGGAAGAAAAACGGACCATACCACAAGCAAGCCAACCTGAAAGATGAATCAATACACACCATCCCACCTTTATAATACGTGAAGAAATAAATAAAATGAAATAAAAAAAAAAACAAATGATATGCGATTTGAATGGTACGGACGCTGAATGTATACTTTTTTCCAGGATTTTATTACATTTTTTATTACAACTATATTTCAGAGTTGTTACAAAAACATAATCCCCGGTTTTTGATATTTTACCAAAAAGTCACTAATGCTTGTATAAATGTTGCTACTCTATGCCTGGTAAAGGTGGTATCTGTGCTTATCTGCACATTTAACTGACTAATGACTAATAAGTCAAACTTACCTTTTTGTGCCCCGTAACTTGCAGCGCACAACCTATGGCTGGCCCAAGAAGGTGAAGTTTCTTAGATATCAAGACCTTCATGGGAGGTAAACTCCGGCTTTGTATTTTCAAGCCCATTACGCCCAGCCAGGAAAACAATGCCGATTTTGTGCTGTTGAACGCCGGGCGCGACAGTTCTCGTAAGCGTCTGCACTCTGTCTGTGGTCGAGGATGTCTGGGTCACCGGAGCTCGTTAAGCCCTCAGACAAAAAGAGCTTCCTCTGACGCAGGTGCATTAAGTGCAAGCAAGCACAAAGCGTTCACTGGCACGCCGCATGGACAGCTGTCGCGCTACGTGCTGTCAGCAGGTGGTCACCAGATGGGCTAAGAACACAGGGCTACACCTCACCTGTAGTAGTTGTGCGGTGCTCCATCTGTTATCCACGTTCTTATCCAGGGCTTTCCTTAGGAAATCGCTGAACTCTGGTGACCTGCCATTGAGAATCCATTCAGTTCTAACTGACATTAGCACAGTTTATTGACAGCACAAGCAATCTGATACAGCAATACATTTTAAAGTTCAGAATTCAAACCAACACACACCACTTCTCAAGATTGTTCTCAAGATACACCACTGAGATCTTTTGGCCATTTGTAGATATTTTTTGGGTTTGCATGTGCTCGAAGATGCAAAACGGGGCACTTCTGAGGCGTAGAAACATGACTTTTTGTCTTGTTTCAGCTGTGAAAAGATAATTTCTATTTCACAGGATGTCAGCGCTGTCAGCATGACAGACTTATGCTATCATCGTATCAGCACCTGCAGGAGCTCCTTTGCTCCCTGTGTCACGGCAGAGGAAGCCGCTGGATTCCGCTACAGCTCTGATCTGTAAACATCCCAGCAGGCTTTGCTCGAATTCTGTATCTGTCTGTACACATTCTCCAGCTATTTGCCTATGCAGCCAAAATGTTAACTTATCTACTCAGAACAGAGACGTGCAACATTTCAAGGTGGAAACGGGCACTGTTTATGTAACATCTAGATACAAAGCTTGAGAGTCTTACTGTCAGGCAGATACCCTGTTTAGGTAAACTGGCAAGCACTAGGAAAACTGCAGCTTACATACACGGATGTGATTCATTCAGGGACACCAGCGCCATTTAGCTCTCTCAGGTCTACCAAGGTTATGAGATTACTCAGACAGAGGATAGCTATTCTTACACAGGTAGAAAACATCATATCAGATGAGGTTTTTTGATCTAGTGGAGTACCTCTTTAAAGGTTATTTGGAGAACAGAACAGAACGAAAAAAAAAAAAACAGCATCCAGTCACCGACCACGTTCACTGACAGGCTCACCATCGTGACGGCTGCATCAGTGTGGGAGGATCTGCCTTGGCTATTTTCAGCAAGACTCTCATTGGATTCATCTCATGGTTCGGAGGCTCTATCTGTGCCAGCTCAATTAAAGTGACGCCGAGGGACCAGATATCAGCTTTGTAGTCGTAGGGCCGGTCCTTAGAGGTCTCGCACATCACCACTTCAGGAGCCATCCTGCAAAGGAACCAGATTGTTGGCTCAGCCGCAAGCAACACGCCTCCGCATTCCCACCCCGCATGTCCTGTATTCCCGAGAAACAAAACTTCTATGTGTCATCACCGACAATGGCGCATATTTTTTCTCTTGATCCATTCTTCTGATGTAAAATGCACACAAAAGAACACAAGCACATGCACACACATACATGCACACAGACACACGACTCACCAGTACGGAGTTCCGATAAATGAATCTCTTCTCTGCAGGGTTTTTGTATTTTTAGCCGAAACGCCAAAGTCAGCTGAAAGGCACCAGTGACATGGATTAGAGCCGAGTTCGGCTGAAGGGTGGGGCACAACCATGGCAGGCTTTCAGACAATGCCACAGCTGCAATAGCTGGCATTGTCATTTATCTGCTAAGCTGTCCCTCTATCAGCCTGTGCTCAATCTAATCGACAAAATTAATGTTCCCATTTCCTTCTTGTGTGGATTATTGTTACTCAAAGAGGCAACGCTGGGCTATGACATGCCAGGCCACCTAATTACAATGCAAAATTCTTACACCTGCACACATGCTTTGAAAAACCCTTCATCGCACACCGCTTTTTGTTCTGATGCAGATCAGAACAGAATGACTGGAGCTTCTGCTGTGTTTTATGGATGTAAAATATTAAATTGTTAAAGCTTTGCTACCCCAATCACTCCTCACATGGTTATGTCAGCAACATCAGAGGGCTGGATTGTTTTTAATCTCCATTAAGCACACAAATGGAAAGCAAGTACTTAAAACATGCAGCCATATGCAGGTCATATATTAGTTCAGTTCTTGAAGTAGTATTAGCATCCAGTTGATGATGTCATGCAAATATTATGAATCCAGTAAATCCCTCACATGGTTGCTGCCACTGACATAGAAATGGCAAAACTAAGAGATTGTTGTTACATCATTTGCCGCCTGTGTATTACAACACCACGGCTGTTACACACATCTGTGATTCAGCGTCACACACCTGTGATTAAGGCAAAGCATTTTCTCTGCGTGGGCTTACTGCATCCTCACAAAACCGCACAATGGTAAATGCGAGCGTGTAGTGATGTGTCCATCATTTCTAACGCTTACTGGCACAGGTGCTCTCAAGGGAGGTCAGATGGGGCGTTCTTACCCAGTTTTACATCTCCTTCCAGTGTGAGGAGGATGTTTCCGGCCTTCAGATCCCTGTGGATGACCTTGTTCTCGTGGAGGTATAGCAGGGCCTCCAGAGTCTGTCTACACACCACTCGGATCTGAGGCTCTGTCAGGGGCCTCTCCAGCTCTGGAACCAGACGAAGACACATTTCAGATTCCTTCATATAGAGGAAGGAACCATCCATTGCTAACACATGTAGAGAATGTGCAATGGTGATGTGTGGTGTGATTCTGTTTAGGGAGTAATAAAAACTGCTTTTGAGTGAGTATCAGAAATATTTACCCGCTATGGCCTATGACAGTAACTTTTATGTATGACATTTCTTACGTGTCACTGATGTCAGACCTGGTCCAACAGCTTCTCTGTTGCCTAACGTTTGCCTCTCTGAGGTTGGGTGTTCTACATGTGCGTGAACATACGTGATTTATTTGTTTACTGGCGATTGTTAGAAGTCGATTTCATCACAGAATACAGACATAAAGACACAAAGCAACTTGCAGCCAGATGCTGTTACTGGATATGACTAACAACAGAACAGTCGGTGCTGTGCGGCAGAATGAACTAAAAAAGGAGGTAAACAATGGTGCCAGTTTTCCAGATGCTTCCAAACAACACACTGCCAATGCTGAAGTGTCAAAACAGGACAAACCAGGACAGAGCAGCAAAGCTGCAGTGCTGGTGTCCTTGGAAGGCACTGACGGGAAGAATGGCATGTATCCATACAAAATAGCAGGAATTAGTTACATATTTGAAGCACAGATACAGAGCAATGCTTTCAAAGAAATAGTTGGTGCATTTTAATCTAGTGACATCATTGTTGGTGCATTTTACGCTAGTGACTTCTGGTAAAGTATTTTTGACACACACACACACACATTAAACACTCCCTACCCAACATCACTGCATCGACAGCTCCCCCTGCACAGAACTCAATCAGAATCTGCAGAGAGGAAGAAAATTGAAATAGTATTAATCACAAGGACTTCTGTGTACACTGATTGTTATGCATAACATTTTTCTTACCAGACACTTTTATCCAGAGTGGTTTGCAAAGTTGACATTTTTAC
Source organism: Megalops cyprinoides (assembly GCF_013368585.1). NCBI lineage: Eukaryota > Metazoa > Chordata > Actinopteri > Elopiformes > Megalopidae > Megalops > Megalops cyprinoides. The sequence goes on along the minus strand of NC_050583.1, from coordinate 60,728,155 downwards.
TTGTTATCTCTTTATACAGACGGACATCTGCTGAGGCAATTCTGGGTAAGTACATTGTCTAAGGGTGCAACAGCAGTGACCTACAGTAAAACTGAACCAGCAACCTTTGGGTTATAAGCCTAGCTCTTTACTACTGTGTCACACTGCTGCACACATTGTATATGGCTTTCCATTTGGAGTAAGTGCCTTTTTGCAGAGCGCACCAGTCATATTCCCTCAAATCCACATGTGACGGGCATTTAGTTCTCGAAATTGCCAAAGATAACAGAAGATAAAAAGACAGAATACATGTCATAGCTTTACAATACTCAGTGCAAAGTTCGTTTTGTTTCAGTATGGGAGTACTCATAGGAGTAACTTATCACCCTTCTCTATCATGAAACGTGTCAGACGGACTTTATGAGGAGGCACGAGCTCAGCTGTCAGGCCCCACAATACAGACAGTTTCATTAGTTTTCAAGGGGCACTGGTTTACTGACCCACCCAATCAAAATACACACAACTAAATAATTAAGACAAAACACTGAAAATTCCTGGTCTAAGATTGTACATATCTTCTCTGTGATGTTTAGTAGGTCCCTGTCCTTGCACAGAATTCATTGACCAGCTGTCTCCACATATTAAGGGTGAGTTGGCTGGTGAATGAACATGGTGAGTATTAAAGGTTTTACGGCTCTCAATATGGCTGCTGATGTAAGAGGATTTATACAGGGACTCCTACAGTTTCACACAGAACAGTGCCAGAACTTAGCTCTTTAAATAGGATTACAGTTTCCATGCATACCAAGTAGTTCACAGCTAAGGTCAGGCATCTGGACTGGCCACTTCGCCATTCACAATTCTGTGGTTCTATTACGCTGCCACAGCACCGCTGTGCACAAGAAAAAATACAAGGCTAAAGAACCGCAAAATGCAAAACACACCACGATACTACACATGTGCACGATTGGGCTGTCATTCAGGCTGGATGTACAAAGGATGCTTTCTAAAGGACCTCCTTACTGATATCATTTCAACTTATGCACAGTTTCCGTTATTTTAAAGATACTGGATGCTTCAGAGTTAAGGAAACACGACAGGTCCTGGTCTCCAACAACTGATCCAGAATCAGTTTACTCAACTGCAATCCTATCCCCAACCACCATTATGTGGAAAAAAAAAAAGAATATGATCCACTGCTTGGGAGCAGAATCTATCTACACCCTCCTAGTAAGTCTAGATGCTTTGTGAGACAGGAGGGGGGTCACATATCTGATCATCATTAGAAGCTCTCCATGGTGGCCCTTTCCAAGCTGACTGATGCCTATTTTGGGATTTTGAAGTGCCTTCACCGCCTTCTAACACACTGTGAACACGCATCGTGTTGGTGATCCCTGATGAATATTAAACAAAAATATTTCTCGCCACAAATGGTTGCTTGCTTGCAACATCTATCCACACGTTTTCAATTAGGAGCCGAACAACACGGCAACAGTTCTTAATCTGTCTGACTGACAAATTAAATTTTTAAGGAACAGGACCGTGTGATTCATACCTCAGTCAATACACAAGTTTGTGTGTGCTTCCCTGCTGACGGGGCAGTGACTGTGCTAAAGATGGGAGGAAACGAATAGGGAGGCAGGGGAATCAAGAGTGAGGGAATGAAGGAGGGGGAGAAGGTGGGTGGAGGAAGGCAGTCAGAGGAGGAGTGGAATAAGAATCGCACTGCTCCTCTGAAATACTTGCCAGATATCTCTGACACTTAAAAGACAGATCAGCTCTACTCTACACATACGAGATAGAAAAGAGGGCACCGGGATACAGAAGCAGGCGGAAAATAAAAAGCTCCTCTGTTGACCCTGGACCTCCGAGTGTTGTTTCAAGGGGGGGCGATACGCCGTCCGAGTCCTGCTTCAAAAACAATAGCCCACGCAATCTGCTCGCTGAGGCCGGCAGGGAAATGAAAGGGCTGTGGCTTCCTCACCCACGCTGTAGATATGACCTCTGGAACCCATTCACGTGCTGCTGAGAGCGTGTTAGCAAGTAAGGGATCACTATTCACGAGGGAACCTCATGTATTGCACGTTTCATCACACTGGGAAAAGTAAATAATAATTATAATACAAACAACATAAAATCTGATGGAACAGATGTTGCCTCACAGCAAATCACCTTTTCCAGTGAGCCTGTTAAACTTCTCACCAGCGACGCATGACTCTGCAGGCATCAGTCCAGAAGCGGTTTGCATAATATTAAAATGTTTGGAAATGAGGGCACTGTGTTAAAAAGGTGCACACAACCAGCTTCTTTAATGGTGCTTATCCGCGTAAGTGTTTTTGATTTACTCCAACAAAAACCGCTCAATTGTTGCTGTCGTCTGTGTAACAACAAGATATCCTCTTTCAAAGCACAAAACACAAACAGGACTAGACCATTAGCACGACAAGGTACACTGTTACCCGCTGACATAAAAATCATTACACAACCTCGATTGCATAACATCAATTATTCAAAAGACAATGAAAAGCGAGGGGGACCGGAAAGGGGTGGGGTGCGGCGCTCACTGCACTTGACTGTAACCGAATATGCTGTTAATTATGACGGTTCATAAATCTGATGCCAGTCAGCGGCGGCTGCAGTGAAACTAAGTACAATGTTATACACTGGATTTTCCCAAGCTTGAATTTCTCTTTTGTCCTCAGACCTACTTATGAACAACAGAGGCAAGATGTCAAGCAAACAAAGCCTTTTTACAGGCATGAGCTCTTAGATTTTGATCACATTTCTAAAATGCATTAAACAATTTAGTATCAGACACGCTTGCACTTCCATAAAATGTAAGTACTTCACATGAAAGTAATTACTATGCTGAGGTATTATTTCTTGTAACGTAATGCATGTAAATACTCCACTCATTTATTCACAAATAATTTCACCGGCAATTTGTAATTGTACTTTATCCATGGCTACATGTATGCCAAAGGTCACCTGAAACCACATCCAATCTAAATGCCATCAGAGGTCGTACAGAACTAGTAAGGATTTGTAACAACAAGATCACATGAGCTGTGATTGAAACCACTATGCACTGTTACCATAGACACTACAGACAAGTGATTTGTCATTTACCACCTGTCGTGTCTAGGGGGATATTTTACATACATATTTTACCTAGGTTAAGATGTACAATCACACCACCGCAAAAGGTCATATGCTCTTTTACTTCCCTGATGTAAAAAGGGGAATAACAATGACATGATGAGAGTGAAGCCAGGTAGTGTTTTGAGAGGTAGTCATTTGCATTCAATTCCGTGGATCACGTTAACAGGCATGTGATCCCTGACGGGAGAGGTGCACACGGTGTATAGGATGAAATGTTTTTGCACAAACATGATTTTCATATATTGACAATTTCAAATAACCAATCCCCAAAGTGTCCCAGGGGGTGTGGAGAAATGAGGGAAATGATGTGTAAGAGGACAGCGTGTTTCTGTGAGGACCAGAGCGTCTGAGCTTCAGTTGTGCGGTATCACAGCAGAGTAATTACGCCTTGTGTTGGGCCTGCTGGAGTGTGCAGGGTGACCCCCTCTCTTCCACTCCCACCCGGGTCGGGCTCCTCCCACGCACACCAGCCTCGGCGGCGTACACTCAATCCTACGCACGCTTACATAAACCCGGCTCCGCAAACCCACCCTCTCACGGGGACAGACTCACCCACAGCTTGTTTTCGTAGTAGAAGGCGTCCAACAGTTTGACGATGTTATGGTGATCGCAGGAGGCGAGAATGTCGATCTCCACCATGTAGTCCTCCAGCTCCTCCTCCGTCTTTGTGTCGATCACTTTTGCAGCGGCCAGGATACCAGACTGCTTGTTCTGAGCCTGAAACGGAAAAAAAAAAAAATGGATTGAATGACCTTCATGTCAAATGACTGAGTATGTAGGTTACTTACAGAAAGAGTAAAGTCAAAGGTGGATCATTCAATAATGAAACTTTTGAGGAGCAGACGTTTTCTTGAGAGACAAGTGCAAATTCACCTGGGTGTCCACGTGCTGGGTAAAAAACTAGGCCATTTTTTGAGGCCATTGCTGAGAATCTGCGTGCAAGGGCTGAATGTAATGCAATGTCAATGGCAACTATTTGGTTTTGAAGAGAAAACAAGCAAAAAAGAAAAAGAAAAAAAAACTAAATGTGGTAACACGTGGCAAACACATTTGTGCCCACTGCTGCTTTTTCAAAGCACACTTCTGGTTCTCATTATTTTTAAACGTTTTCTGTAACTGGAGATACTTTGCTAGTTAAGCATGATCTTTCATGATGGAAAGGAAAGTTCTGAGTTTTCTCTCCACTACAGACACACAAGATATTCATATTTACAGAATGTAAATGTAATGGAAGGAACTAAATTCCTTTAAATGTGCATAGAGGACTGTTTAAATGACACAGGACATAAAAACAGCTTCACTTTATTCCACATTCCTTCCTTCCTGCAAATAACTGATAGTACTGTGCTGCTATATTTGGCTAAACTTTTATGCTTTAATATTCAGTGTTGATGAGCACAGGGTACTCGACACAGTGAATGGAAAAGGATGGACTGTGTCCAGCTCTAAATTTATCTTACTTTATATTTGCATTAATATTTGTATTTGGTCATGTTGCTCTCTCAGCCCCAGCCAATGCCTTTGCCGTTTCTACTAGTCACAGTTTCAGGATGAGTGCAAAGCTCCACTCCATGGAAAAGCAGGCAAAACACTTTGTGCCACTTGTTACCATAATTAAGCCTGAAGCCTTTACTCTTACTTCTTACACACAGTTACAGTTAAAATAATATATATTGTTTGAACAGCCTGAACCAGAATGAGTTTAGCACTGGACATTACACTGTAGCATAATGTAAAAGGGTTTGTTTTTCCATTCATGATTGCATGCATGAATGTGCACAGTTTTCATGACTTGTCAAGCTTCAGTTAGATGTAAATGGTTACTAAAGCAGAAAACATTAATGCTATGGACTTGTTTCTACATATTCCATACATTTACATTCACATTTATTCATTTGACAGACTTTTTTTATCCAAAGCGATTTACAAGTGAGGTACAATACTATAGATTGACACAATACAATAGATACAATCCATAGATAGTCATTCCAAAGAAATCAATTTCCCTCTGACTCATAGAACTTTGTTTTGCTCTTTTATTGAACAGTCTACTTAAATAAAAACTATGATTAAATATGGATGGATGGATAACTTATGTACATTGTGGTTTGATAAAAACACCAAGTAAAACAACCTCCTGTAAATAATGGTATCACTTTTTTTTTCTGATATGGAGGATATGGACTGTTTCTCTATTGTATGTTTGCATGGACATATACTTCTGTTCAATCCAATCTGCTGTATATTAACTCATTCGTATCAATAGTGAATTTAAAATAGCTGGTTGATATGATGACCTACCATTCAGATTTCCTTTTTATTTTGCAATGATGCACTAACAGATCATGTACTACAAAATATGTCTGTAGTTTGTCATCAATTTCTTAGCTTTCAGGGAATTTAGGCTAGTCATTCTAGCTGAACCTTTAAGGTCATTGCTGTAACTAGAGAAAGCTTAACAGGGAAATCACAGGCTGTGCTACCACAATCTGCGGCCTTTATACTCCCATAGTGTGTCTTACACCCACTTTACCACTTCAGTCTTGGTGTGATATATGTGTAGGCCCTTCACACATCTGCTGATTCACTGCCACCTCAGAAGCCTAATAACTGCTCTGTGTGAACAGCAAACTGATAAGCATGATGCGTGAAAGTACATTTGACTGTTTTCAGCAAACGTACATACATTATGCTGTGGAACACTAAAAATGAACTGAAAAAGTCAATTTGTATTAGCCACACTTCTCGACCATAACGGAGTTCAAATGAAAAGCTGCTTATTATTAGCTCCACATGCTACAGTCAATACCAAATGAACCACATTTACAAATCACAATAAAGACAATGAGAACGAGTTTTCATGCACATGCCTATAACCATAATACATCAAGAAATATCTGCATTGTTGTCAGTATATATCGGCACGTATACTTTGACACTATCAATTTATTCTGTGAATTTAAATAATGACACACCCAACAGCTGTCAAAGTTAACACTTTTAATTTCTATATTCATTAAAAACATGGTAGTAGTTGAAAAGTGAAATATTTGTAGATATTTTTTATTAGTACAACATTTCAGACAGTAACGAATGGGAAACCGTGACATTATCAGTTCATTAGAAGGAAGCTTTTTCAGCTCCTTAAATCAGCAGTCAGCCAACCTGCACCCAGCTTTCTAAAAGATATGCAGGAAGACGAACACCATGCGGTGCAGAGATCACAATCATGATATTTCTCAACATCGTAGCAACTAACGTAGCTCATAAAAAGCATCATTAGTTTAGAAGTGATCCAGACCACTCACAGATGCATTGCTGAAGTAAAGAAATGCATTTCAAGTGCTCTCAGATTGCTTAACATGGAGGAATTTTCACAAAAAAATGATTACTGTGTAAAACCATCAACCGCATGGCAGCCTATGCAGCATTTTCATTTTAAAATCAATTTTATGTCTTAGTAAATGGAACCCTTGCTGTGATACACATTGTCTTGGGTATATCACCACCTGAGGTAATATTAATGTAAAAGAACATTAGATTACCATTATTATCAAGTCAGTTAAGATAGTTGATATGCACTTTCTGACCTTATTGTTAGCTACAATATAGGTAGGTGAATACATCAACTCACAGGTGTCACATCAACTGTACGGAATAACAAAACAGATGTTTTATGATTTAAGACCTAGATGTAGTCAACCCTGCTTTGTCCAAAAGGCTTTGCCCAGTTAGCTACAAAAATTATACAATGCTAGAGGTCACTTACAGCACCCATGCGGTGACTGCACGGATCAAATTAAGTCTCAGGAGAGAAACATGTAAACATGATAGTTCTGCAAACAGTCTGATTATAATCCTAAATATCTGTATTACTTTTACATATTCCTGTGTTATCACTTTATTTTGTAAAGATATGATTTCTTTACCAGTGTGAAAATGTTCAGCAGACACACTTCAGAGAAACTAGATTAGTGAAGCCTTGAACAAACTTTGAATTTGGTAGCATTGTAACATTAGAGACTAAACAGACCTGCCACTGGCAATGTCACCTCTCCATTTTGTCAACAACAGTGTTCCTGTTCCTGTCCTTTGAGCTGCATCTGATGTTTATAAATGAACAATGGGGTGCTTATTTTAAAATAATTCAACTTAAAATGTGTTAAAGATAAGTGGTAATAGATAAAAATGTTAAAGATATTTTAGTTTAGATTTTAAAGATAGTTTTGCTTTAATTCTTGCAGAATGCTGTCTGGGTGAGGTGCTATAAAAAGGAGGTGTAGTTTAATACAAATGGCAGCACCACATGTCTACATGGCGATTACATAACCATGAGAAATCCAAAAGGGAAGGGACACAGCATAACCCAAGCAAGGTGGTCAAAGAGACTACATAATGCATATCACCACTCTACTTTTTGTCTCCTCATTGACAGGCAACATGCTGCAATTGAAGAAAAGAAAAGAAACTTGGATGAAGACATTAATATTAAATATTAATTAAAAATGATATTAATAAAAAGCACAAACAGTAAGGAAAACATTAAGTTGTACAGTCATTTTCATGTTAGCATTCTTACAGTCTTATAGGCTACAGTTGTACAAATATGTTTCCTGTGAAATAGGAACACACTCTCAGGAGATGCTTAGTGAAATCCAATCCAAAACATGGTTCTACAGTAATTTTCTACAGTCTAAATAATGTTCTTGTTTAATAACAAGAATGAAATAACAGCAATGAACACACATGAGCACATATGGCTTGCTCCATTCCCCAAACATGCATTGCAGTTATTAGCCTACAGCACATTAAAAACAAAATGAGGGTTCTAAAATGTGCTTTTCGCAAACAATTTTCATTATTTAACAGTAACACACCTGTTAGGGCAAATCATGTGACATGTGACTCTTCCAGACACCCTTTCCATTTGGGATGCAGACCTCTAAATGTGGACAATATTTGGGAGGTGTCCGCTGGGAATAGACTAGTTACACAATAAGGCAATATGCACATCGTTGTCATGAAAATGATTTTCACAAAAACAAACAAACAAACAAAAAATCCCACTGAGCTGCAAACTAAGTGTGATTATCTTTCGCTAGATAACTAAAAAGCACCTAAACCAAGTAAAGGAATTCTTAAAAGCATCATTGAAAACTATATATCCTAGGATTCAAGTTTAACACAAGCAGTCAAACTTGTGGATTTAAGGTGAAGATTTTCTTGTCCTTGCTAACTCACTGAAGCTTTCAGTAAAAGAGGTTTGACTATGTCTGAGTCTAGTGGATATTTCTGAAATTGCATATTATGCAACAAAAGAGATTTTATACTTACTGACGTATATTTAGAAAGAATGTGAGGTTCTGTCTAAGAAAATTGGATCACACTTTCCATAATTTCCCTTGATAGATACAGCTCTTCATGCAATGGTTTTTGAAGGTGGTTGCAATAATGGCTAGATACAACCAACTCACAGTAATCACTGAGATTACAGAACACTACAACAAACTGATGCACACAAATATCACATGATAACACTACCAGAAGGTACATATGTATAGATACCAAATACCAAACACAATGCATGTATTACGATCAGAATCTATACGGTAATATAGTCATGTTAATGTGCAATATGGTTACACAGCCTCCTTTCAGCACTACAGGCCAGTTTACCAGATAAAATATGGAATTTTTTGAAAAGATAAAAATATCTGGTGTCAAACATTTTAATGCAGATTAATTCATGTGCATCACGCAGATTGAAAATACAAATCCCAAAGCCGCGTGCAAAACTCCCACATAGTTACCAGCAATTCATATGCATTATTATTATTTTTTTTAATCAAAATGATGCCCATCTATACCAAGGCCACAATCCAGAATTGAATGAAGCTTACATTACTTTCATGTCTTTCACACTGACAATCACTTTAGAAACAACAAACATTCCTGCACAATGAAAAAGTGGTCCAGCTTGACTCAACACTGAAACCTTTTATGATACAGTATTTTGTTCCAGAAAGAAGTCTTAGATGTTCAAGATTAGATTAGATTGATATTCAAGGTTTTGGAAATCAGCCATCACACTCATTAAAATACTAAAATGGATGGCAGAAAACAACATTTCATTGGGTGCTTTTATTACATCACAGTGCAGAATAGACTTTGTACACCCTTCATGGCTGATAAAATACAACGTCAGTCACATAAATTGAACCCTTCCCTTCTGCAGCAAGCTCGAGGGCAGCGGAAGCTGTGTCATAATCGACATAATTAAAAATTCAACTCAAAAAGCCTTTTGGAGAAAAAAAAGTACAAAAACAAGAACAAGGGAAAGGGGGACACATAGGTTTATAATGTGAAATAAGGGCTGTATTAGTAAACAGCAGACAATACAGGATATTGAACTAAATACCTTCAAAAGTGACCCACGGGGTGGTCCTAAAGATTGTAAAGCTTCTGTCCATAAAAATCATGGGTTCTAATCCCTGGTGGGACACTACAGTTGCACCATTAAGTAAGATTAATTATTTTACAGATGAAGGTTGCCGCGAAATATATTAGTAATTTTCCACATTAAGTAACAGGGACAGGACTTACAGCACTGTTTTCCAACATACCCTTATTCTCACAGAGGATGTAACACAGCTTTGAATTGGCAGCTTGAACAACAGTTGAACTACACTAACTTTAGCCATTGATACAGGTGGATATTTAGTGTTGCTCGGAGACAATCTTCTAAATACAGGACACGTTTCCAAACAACTCCACTGTACTGTACCTCTCTTTTCTCAGATTTGACTGACTATGCTTCTATGCTGCTTGACCAGTCTCAACTCCACATCTTCAGTGACAGTATTAGTAATTGATGAGATCTCTCAGAGGACTTTGTTGCACTCATTTTTGTTGGTGCCTGCTCATGTGACATTTTTTTCTGAGTAACATAGTGATCATTCTCTGTTGAAAACTTTCCTGGTGTTTCTTCTCACTTACATTCTTTAAAACGTCAAGGACTTCACATCTCTGCCGGGTGGTCACAGATGTGTGACATGTAAGGTCAGTGATAACCTATGGAAAGTGGCTCAAGAGATGCACATGTTGGCTGCTAGGAACTGAATGATTGACTTGATGTGAGAGCCATGACTGTTGCAGACATGTTGTATACATTTTACGCGCAAACACACAGACAGAACAAAATATCATGCTGTCACAACATCCCAAGGTTTCTTACGGATAACGTTTGGCATGATGTTTACATGACTATAGTATGAAACCACTTAGCTATCAAGCTAAGGTTTGACACATGAATACAGTGCACTTCACTTGCAGTTTTAAGTCAGTGAACCGAGAGAGGTTTCTATATTTGTATACATAGAGCTACAGGTCCTTCTCAAAAAATTAGCATATAGTGATAAAGTTCACTATTTTCCATAATGTAATGATAAAAATTAAACTTTCATATATTTTAGATTCATTGCACACCAACTGAAATATTTCAGGTGTTTTATTGCTTTAATACTGATGATTTTGGCATACAGCTCATGAAAACCCAAAATCCCTATCTCAAAAAATTAGCATATGTCATCCGACCAATAAAAAAAAAGTGTTTTTAATACAAAAAAAGTCAACCTTCAAATAATTATGTTCAGTTATGCACTCAATACTTGGTCGGGAATCCTTTTGCAGAAATGACTGCTTCAATGCGGCGTGGCATGGAGGCAATCAGCCGGTGGCACTGCTGAGGTGTTATGGAGGCCCAGGATGCTTCGATAGCGGCCTTAAGCTCATCCACAGTGTTGGGTCTGGTGTCTCTCAACTTCCTCTTCACAATATCCCACAGATTCTCCATGGGGTTCAGGTCAGGAGAGTTGGCAGGCCAGTTGAGCACAGTAATACCATGGTCAGTAAACCATTTACCAGTGGTTTTGGCACTGTGAGCAGGTGCCAGGTCGTGCTGAAAAATGAAATCTTCATCTCCATAAAGCTTTTCAGCAGATGGAAGCATGAAGTGCTCCAAAATCTCCTGATAACTAGCTGCATTGACCCTGCCCTTGATAAAACACAGTGGACCAACACCAGCAGCTGACATGGCACCCCAGAGCATCACTGACTGTGGGTACTTGACACTGGACTTCAGGCATTTTGGCATTTCCTTCTCACCAGTCTTCCTCCAGACTCTGGCACCTTGATTTCCGAATGACATGCAAAATATGCTTTCATCCGAAAAAAGTACTTTGGACCACTCAGCAACAGTCCAGTGCTGCTTCTCTGTAGCCCAGGTCAGGCGCTTCTGCTGCTGTTTCTGGTTCAAAAGTGGCTTGACCTGGGGAATGCGGCACCTGTAGCCCATTTCCTGCACACGCCTGTGCACGGTGGCTCTGGATGTTTCTACTCCAGACTCAGTCCACTGCTTCCACAGCTCCCCCAAGGTCTGGAATCGGCCCTTCTCCACAATCTTCCTCAGGGTCCGGTCACCTCTTCTGGTTGTGCAGCGTTTTCTGCCACACTTTTTCCTTCCCACAGACGTCCCACTGAGGTGCCTTGATACAGCACTCTGGGAACAGCCTATTCGATCAGAGATTTCTTTCTGTGTCTTACCCTCTTGCTTGAGGGTGTCAATGATGGCCTTCTGGACAGCAGTCAGGTCGGCAGTCTTACCCATGATTGCGGTTTTGAGTAATGAATCAGGCTGGAAGTCTTTAAAAGCCTCAGGAATCTTTTGCAGGTGTTTAGAGTTAATTCGTTGATTGAGATGATTAGGTTAATAGCGTGTTTAGAGTACCTTTTCATGATATGCTAATTTTCTGAGATAGGAATTTTGGGTTTTCATGAGCTGTATGCCAAAATCATCAGTATTAAAACAATAAAACACCTGAAATATTTCAGTTGGTGTGCAATGAATCTAAAATATATGAAAGTTTAATTTTTATCATTACATTATGGAAAATAGTGAACTTTATCACTATATGCTAATTTTTTGAGAAGGACCTGTATATTGCATTGATAAACGAGAATGAAACAACAGCCATGCGTGCGTGGTGAGAACTATGCAAGTCATGAAAACAAGGCAGACAGTCAAAACGTTTCCATCCACTTGTACTCGACGTGGAAGAGATTCGTAGATTTAATGCTGCAATAGGAGCTACAACGGCTAGCAACACAGCTAAATCAACCTTTAAAATTTGACTGTCAGGTAGCTGACCAGCTAGCTGCCTGTGCATACCAACAATCAGATTTTTCAGCATCCAGCGTCAGTGAGCTACCTAGCGGTTTAGTATCTTGAGACAAATTAGAGTGGTCACTTGAAAACACCAACACAAAGTAAAAATTATGCTTTGAAAGGTGGGAAACAAATGTAAATACTAAATTATAATACCAAATTATAATACTAAAAAAAACGTTACCTTGTACACTTTTCCAAAGGCTCCGTCTCCCAGTTCACCAATAATCTCCCAGAACTCCTCCGGATTCACGTCTCTATGAACGTGTTCATATTGTTTTTTCTTCTTTTCTGCCCCCAACTTAAATATTTTGCGAAAATTAAAAAAGGACATCTTGAAGCCCACGCTTTGCTGTCACTCGTCCGTCAACCGTTAGCTAGCTTGCTAGCCAATATATTAACACAAAAGTAGCTATCCTAGCCAGCCAGCCAGCTAGTATATGTCCCTTAGCATTTAAACAGGTATGTTAACTTGCAAATGCATGGTGTTAGACATCTTTAAAACTTGGTTAAAGCTACATACCGCTAGATAGTTACATCTGTACTGCTAGTTAGTCGATAGCTAGATGGCTAAATACACCTGAGTCAACGATTCGCTAGAACGTGGCCAGCGCGACATCAATGTTACAAACTAACTAGCTGGCTACCAGAATAAGCTTCTGTCTTCATAGCCAGCAAACTAGCTAGCAAGCAAACTCAAACATTTGCCTGTACACTTCTAATATGTATGATGCAATCTGAACAATCTGAACGATGCAAACTGAACTCTCTCTACATTGCATATCCGTCGACTGCCTGTCAGGCAAGAGGGGGAGCAGCAGTTGGTCCCAACTCCCAAGAACAACCGGGGTCTCCGGCCCAACAACTCAAGCTGAGAAACGCTCTTCCCCCCTTTTATCAATATAGTAACGGTAATAGCAAAGACTATGATAAAACCGCGTTTCCCAGAGTGTTGTATTCCAGCAAACAGTGATAGTTCACTCTCAGATTTAACAGAAATATTCGTCCGTCGTTGATTCAGTTCAACGGACTTCTTGTTTCCCTTGGTTCAACTTCATGAATGATGATAACCGCTTTGCTGTAAAAAGCGCGTTCATGGATTGCGCAACCGCAGTCTTGTGTATACAGTTTCAGTTGCACGTGGGAACGTCACAAAGCTTTGGAAATTTACATTTACTCATTTGGAAATGGTTTAGCGAGTTTTTCCTTTTACAGTGTCACCATATTAAAAACAGTCGTATGTTGCTACATAACTGCATTTCATATGTTTTGTATTTTTTTCTGCTTTGTAATTGATGGTGAAGTCCCTTGTAAGGTTGCCTGATTGTAATACTTTAATCCTCCCAACTCAGTGCAAAAAAAAATTCAGCCAATTAAAAACCCGTGCTTAGGCATTAATTTCCCCCCTTCGTCTCACGCAGTTGTAAATATGAAAGCAGTACAAATCCTTTATTTGAATTTCGAGAAAAATCATTCAAAGCCAAAGACAGTCTATCCTACTGTAACCAAACTAAACCTTTAGGTTTTGATTTGTAAAGATAGTAAACGAATGATTGACATCATCAACTTAAGTTTCTGTTAGCACAGCTTTATTTTTCTACTTCTATTGCCATTTTCACACACACAAAAAAGTAACTTCCATACCTTTGAGGACGTTTTAACTAAACGTGATACATATCTAGTATCATTATCAGCATTGCATGACGCACCCCTTTATTTTGCTTTCAAATTCCACCAAAGAAACGTGTGGCACTAAGAAACAATTATACCTCAGCAATCCATCATCAATGTTCATAATGTGGTCAATACGCTCCTTAGAGCCATTGATTGTCTGCATTTGAACATTTGAGATGGGAAAAACTTGACAGAGTGCCGACCTTCAAAATATGGGTGACATCATTTACAGCATTGTTTCCTCATTCCCATAACTGACATTTCCAGTTCCATTTTCACTGACCAACCTTGACATTACCATACTGCATTGTAAAAAGTTTTTTAGATGTAAAAACTGAAGCATACCATTATCCATGGAAAACATGGAATTCTCCTATTATGACAATTTTCTATATTTTCCCTCTTGGTACCCAATCAATGTTCCTCATTAGTCCAAAATCGAAAATGAGGGATTTTATACAATCTGGCACCATAATATTACATGAACGCGCACGTCGGGTGGTTAACATGATATTAATTTCGTTCGTTCGTTTACATAATCTAATGGTCAATTGGATAGGCTATGCCAGGTCGTACATGGGAAAATAAACAAATGCACGTTTCATAGCAATTCGGTGTGATAAGGGTGATAGTTACAAATGGTAGAATTGTCCGCAATAAATTTAGCTAGTGTCCAAACATAGCAAAGCCCTTCAGCCCAAACTTGGATAGCCTGCATTTTATAAACTGTCTCACGGTGCATATGATTATTTGCTACATGCCCCATTTATTTCATTTGTCCATTTACTGTTAGGCATGGAATGTGAAAAGTTCGGACTCCTCCGTTTACGCAGGAACGCGTAGCGTCCCGCCAACTCCGGGTGAGGTATCTGTTGTCCATGTCTGTCGCACGTTTACGTATGCGATTTGCTCCGACAGCCAATCCAGGATCAGTTAAACAACAAAATATTAGCCCCAGTTATTTTTGGTATGAGGTAAATACTGATCAGAAATCAGCGCGCGTGAGTCTGGCCGTTAGCTTTGTATATAAAATTGCCACAATTAACGTGAAAACATTTTCCGGAAATACGATCAGTTTGCTGTCTGCGAGGAACATAACCCTGAGAAGGAAGTTGCTCGCTAATGTGATGGTTAGCGCGTAAATACCGGGGAAACGTTGTCCTAAATCCTCTGTACTACGAGTTATCTCAATAGCTAGATGTAGACAAGCATGTGAACGACACTTGTGAATAGCGAAGACACCATACGTCTCACAATTAGCTTATTGACTCGCTGTTCAGAATGTTTTGCTTTAGTATCATTGATTTTAACTTGAAAATGTAACAGTCCTCCTAGGGAAAAGAAGAGGGCAATCCAATGCAGGCTGAACCCTGTGACCAAGAGGAGCCCCCTTCGGTACTGTGGGGGCTGGACCCCATCTTCTCTGCGCACGCCAGACTTTATGTCAGAGACATCCTGCAAATGAAGGAGTCCTGTCAGGTCCCAGGTACTGTAAATCTGTAATCACAGTTGGCAGACTATATTAATATCAAGCAGCTGTTTGCTTCTCACTTCGGTGGGAAATAATCAAATAATAAGAGCATACACGATGTCAGTGAATATTTTTCATCATGGAACACAAGCGTCTGTAACTTGATAAGGCCGTTGTTTATGAAAAGCTGACATGCTAATTTCTTTCTTCATATCTTAGGCATTTATTTCTACAGATTTCACCCGATTTTCACAGTGGACGTGTTAGGAACTGTAGTATACAGACGAGAGAGAGATGACTTCTTCTGCTATGGAGGTAGAAATACTTTAAGGCAATGTCCTATGAATGTAATCTCTGTTGTCTATTTACAGTAAATGTAAACTAGTTTATATTGCTTTATAGTAATTTTTCTTGTTTTGATATGAAAAGTTAGCCTCAGAAAAGGCCTACAATGTCTCTTTTTATGTTTATTGTAGTGGATGATGGCACTGGGGTCATAAACTGTCTTTGTTGGAAGGATGAACAATGGAAGCAACAAAATGAACATGTGAAATGTAAGGTTTTTTTTTTTTAATGAAAGGCTTTTTACCAGTGTACAGCTTGATGAATGCATCTAGCACTATTTTATTGTTGTGCTATGGACCACAGTCAGATGTCCCTCTTAACTGATATTAATATTTTTACATAACATTTTAAAATTTATTTTAAACTAGTGCACATAAGAGGAAAAAAAGGCAAGGCGCATGTGACCTGTTTAGATAAATTGTGGGCTTAATTGTCCCAATAATGTCTTTTGAATTCCATGTTGCATTCAGTACATTATACCACCTGTATAGATGGTTACTTGAACTTGATAGTGTTAGCAGTTAAGGAGGGTGAGAATGAAAGACTGACCCCTGCCCCCTCCCCTTGCCTTATATCATCTCCAGCTGCTCCTAGGTCCCTGGCTAGCAGCCATGGAGGCTTCAATCCAGTGGAACAGCTGAAGAAACTGCAACAGGCTCAGCGCAGCAGGTCCCAGTTAGAAATTGGAGATGTGCTGAGGGTGAGAGGGCCAGTTCAAACCTCTGTCCAAGGACAGCGAGAAATCATGGCCTCCACCTATTGTAAGTGAACTTGCACTGAATGGTAACTGCAGCGTCCCTCAACAGCACCTCATGTCTCCTCTCTTGTGTTATTGCACCCTGACAGAAAACTGTACCACAGCTCTCTGCATAGACTGTCCTGATTTTAATAGCCAATGTTGTTACAAAAGTCTTGTGCTTTTGTAAATTAATCTCACTGTTACAGGATGGTCTGCAGACCATTGTTACAGGATGGTCTGCAGATAGATTGTGTTTTCTTTGTAATGGTAACATTTGGGGCCACACATTCATTTCTGAGGAATGCTATAAATGTTGACAATAATAACGTTCATAATAATTAGCATATTATATTTAACTTTAATTATATTATAACATTTACTGTTGCTTATCATTGGTACAGGTGTATTACTGCCAAGGATGGTTAAGACATCACAATATTCATAGATATAGCTCTACAAATTTGTGCTGGTAGTGCCATCTAGTGACAAGAAAGTGATATTACAGTCTTAAACTATTAAATTATCTACACACAAAAATGCATGTGTATTTTTTGCTGTGGTTAAGCAGCCCCTTGAAATGATAGTTTCTCCCTCTCTCTGTCATTCCCTTACTCACGTAGTGGTTTCTTCAAAAGTAACAGTCGTGCCTTGTTTTGTCACTAGATAGCAAAAAGAAACTGACAAGGGCATCCATAACCCCCCTGAACAATGCCTGGTTTTACTAACCCATTGTAAATGGATGAGAGGAAAACAAGAGTGATTGAATGCCAGAGTATCCCACCTTGTCAAGTGCGAATTAGAGAAGGCAAGAGAGGTGTCTGAATATTTTCAATGATAAATGACAATCCTAACATTTTCAAACAGTCAGTTAAAAATCAATTTATCAAGGTCATTGATAAATTCTGTTATAAATGACTATAATATTAGTTGCCTGCTGAATGTATGCCTCATATATACTCTGCAACTCTATACTTTGTAACTTTTTAGCAATATGACATGCGAATATATGAAAAATGGTTTAAACTACATTGCCTTTTCTCTGTGTTCAGATAAAGTAGAAGACCCAGTGATGGCAGTGCAGATTTCCTGGATGTTGGAACTACCCCAGCTCTATCGCAAATTCTATGACAGATGCTTCCAGATGCAGGAATCAGATCTTACTGAGTAAGTCATAGTGTCTTGATCTTTATTCTTTTGAATGTTCTGTAGCATTACAAAATTATGTATATGCAAATACATAATTATGTAGATGCGGATGTGCATCAGAATGTATCAAGGTAGATTTGCATAGGAATATTATTTTTGTGTTATGAAAGCTTTTTTTTTCTAGAGAGTGAATTTCACTTGCTCTGGTGTCCCAGCAGTGCCCAGTCTGCTCCCGCTCTGCTTGGGCGGGCGTCAGGTTTGCTCAAGGACTTCCTGAGGGAGAAAGCAGTTGAAAGGTTTCGGCCCTATGACCTTCTGCAGAAGCTGGTTCCACTGATCCCCGACATTCCTCCGGAACCATCAACACAGCAGGTTAGGAACGTGCCCGCCCGCGAGGCATGCATCAGTTCTTTTTTTGAGTCTCATGAGAGCCATCAGTGCTTTTCTTTCACTCACTGTAATTGCCAATATTATTTTCTTTGATGTGTGTGTGTCTGTGTTTGGTGGTTTTTAAGAAAAAAAAAACTATATTCAGATGAGTGGGGAATCCTGTATCATTGAATTAGTCACTCAGTGTTTGATTCATTTTGTATTGGTGTTACGTTATTGCTTCTGAACCATTTTGAAATATGTATGATTGTCTGTATGGCACATACATATCAGACAGATGGGGAAAGGATGAATGAATGACCCTGTTACTTATCCCTATTTGATAAATTGACTCCTAGAAGTAGAAGCTGTACACTTACAAGGTTGAATCAAATGTCTTTCCCTGCATCGGCCACATCAGTGTCTACAGGGGCAAGGACTGGCATTATCTGGGTGTGTAATAATTAGCTTAAAACTCCTAAGAAGCTGTCTGGACCCGCAGCTGAAGGGATTGACCTTGATCCAAGGACAACTCTCTCTGCGTTCCATCTGTACTATTGTACAAGCCTCTTCCCTCACTACCTACCTCTCACAGTCACATCTGAAAACTGCTATGGGCATTATTTAAATTAGGACCAAGTACGGTCACAAAAATATCATAAGTTAGAATGTTCTCTTGCATGTCATAAATAGGGAGATGGAAGTTCTGTATTAACATGGTTTTCCTTGAAAGTTGGTTTCAGTTTCAACTCAAACTGCATCATTAGTGCCTCGTATAATTCAGTGACCTGAGAGCTATTTAATTGTCAAAAGCTATGTAACTCTATAATAAACAGGCCCACTGAAAAATAAATGATAGCAGATTTAATTATGTGTAAACTGCAACACCATTGGATTGTTATTTTGCAAATTTCTTGCATTAATATTCATCCCTTTTCAGCATCATTCATCATAAATGGCACACAGCTGTATCATATTTCATGCTAAATGGAGGCATCCTAGAACGTCATGTCATTTATGAGTTGTTGAGCAGTAATTTAAAATGAAATGACCCAGAGCTTTGAGTAAATTGCTCCCAAACAAACCAGATAGTTTCCAGACAGCAACATTGTGTGAGTAACTGAGACGCTCCTCATGTGAAGTATTGACAGAGTTGGATTAATGTGTTCTGCATGTTAACTGTGCATAGGCCTTTTGCACATTTAATCTGTGCAAATCTGAGTGAGTACCCCTGTTGTTGTGTAATGCAGGAACCAACACCGCAGTCCTCTTCAAAACAGCTCCATCAGCTCCTCAGAGAAACTCTGCAGCTTCTTCAGGATGAAGGCTTGGTGTTTCGTAAAGTAATATCTCAGGATCCAGTCTATCAGGCAAGCTCAGAATTTCCCAAGTGTGCCAACAGAATCCCACAAAATACCAGAATGTACATTATGAAAGGAAATGACGGTGCACTCCCTTTAGGAGTTAATCTGTTCTTTTGGATGCTTAAAACACAGATTGCTACTCACTGGGCACTGTCATTATACTCTTCTACCAGGTCACTGAACTGGACAAGGAGCTACACAGGGTGACCAGAGACATCATCAGAGAGGATTCCAAACGAGAGAAGTGTGAGTTGCCTTCTTTTAACCCCTCAATTCAGATACACGGTGAAGAACCTTTTCACCGTATCTTCCGCCTTGTGATGAAGAGCATATTGGGTGGAGCTTTGAAGAAACTATAAAGGACGCTGAAGCAACAAAAAACAATCCAGCGCAGAATGGCACTACGAGCAAAATGCACATGACGTGGAACTCAAGAAACATTCTTTTGACTGGATGTTTATGTGGTGTTCTTGCTTTTTCCTAGATGCGGAGAAGGGTTGCCATGTCTTGCACGTCCTTTCTGCTGTGAGACAGCGTTACTGCCCAAATGTGAGCAAGGTGGTCATAGAGGTTGTCCTAAAGATTCTGGAGTGCAACAGTGAGATCATCAGCACCACAGACAGCCACTACATCGTCCTATGACAATTCTCTGAAAAGACCACTTGTCATTCCATAGTCTGCAGCGGATGCATATACATAGTTTGTTTATAAATATTTTTTTTTTCAGTTGTGAGTCATAGGAAACATGGATGATATAATGCTAAAAAAAATTTTATAAACAATGCCCTCACTCTTTCATGAACTCACTTTGCACTTATTATGATGGGTGACATCATGGTACATTAACGGCTTTCATACTGTACTTTTGAGCAAGAGGTGTATAAAAACAGTAGAGGGCACTATCTATTAGTTAACTGTAGGTATACTTCAGCAAACACAATGATAGCAAACTGAACATTAGGTTTCACAAACATCTGTCACATAATGACAGTTGGCAAATAGTTTTACAATTGTATATTGTATATTTTTCTTTTTAAAAAGTTCAATTTATGTATGTATATTCACATTTTGTGAAGGACAAGTTGAATTGTTGAAAGTACTACTTCAAATAAATTACAGTGAATCAGCTTTTACAGTGTGTTGCTTGTTTCAGAAGAAGTGGTGGGATGGGGTACAGTTGTGCTTTTGAGCAATACATGTTGCGTCAATAAATACCCAGCTATATACATGTGATATATGTTTTACAAGTGGCTCTGAATAAACGTGTCTGTAATGCATGTTAGTGCAATCAAGTACCAAATAATCTCGTCCATTGAATTTGCAGGTGTTTTATTTACCTAACGTTAATGAATTCACTTCATCTCACAGGAAGAACGCTAGAGCATAACGGAAACCTGCCTTGCAAACTTTTGAACTGCATCATCTGAATTCTCACTCAAAATAAAATCATACGCGTCTCTTTCGGTTGTCAGGAGAGACTCTTCCTTTATCAAGATAACCAGCCTTTTCCTCGTAGGAAAGCCCAGCCTTATAGGGAGGAGATACGTCTTATTGCAGAGTAACAACTCTAGCTTGTTCCTAGTAGTGGGCCTTCCATCTCGCTGCTTGTGAAAAGGCAAGCCCATCCCATTTGGCCAAACCTCTTCGCGCTTCCGGACGCACAAACACAGCAAGCCCTGCTCCAGGCATTAGCGGTGCTCCAGCCGGCTTGTTTCCTTTGACTGAAACATATTGAGGGAGCAGGCTGGGGGCGAGCCATTGTCATCAACACAAAGAAACGAACTCTTCGACTTAAGTGATGCCATTTTCAACACGCGACTACCCATTGCGATCTGGATCGGAATAAGAAGTTCTTCCAAGTTGGATTTAAATTAATGCAGGCTGCACGAAAGCGTGTCCCTTTGGACTAAGTTAGAGGATAAAAATACACAATTCACTGGACGCACAATAAGTTTTGTGTTTGGAGCAGCTGGCTAGCTGCACCATACATATCTATGTTAGCTGGCTAGTCAACTTTAAAGCGAAACGGTCGAATGCTCCCACTGATACATCATTATCCCACGGCTCATCGCCTCGTGACTTTGAGAATAACCTCGCTAAACTGCATTTTCTAGAAGCGTGCATTATACTTTAAATTGCAGATTGCATATCTCTACCATTAACATTTCGAAGATGCAGTTTCGGACAGTTCTGGATGTAAAAGTCGTGGATGTGGAGAAGAGGCGCAATCCCTCCAAACACTATGTGAGTAGATGCCTATAATAGCAACCTTGGCTGGTCCGCGTTGTGCTGTTTGATAAGGAAAAGCCAAACGATTTTGGAAATCTGCCATTACGGTATTTGTAGTCACGTGCCAATAGGACAATGTGCCAACATCATATCATCAAACGGGAACAAACTTTACGCTAAGTGATATTCTTGTAAATTCATAGATAGTAATTTGTTTTGTTCAGCGAGGTCGTAAGTCCTGGATCTGTTGACCAGCGCTGTTCATATGCCTGCTATACACACCTCCAAATGTGGTAGTTGTTGAAGATGACAGGACAGTGGGTTAGGTAATTCATGCAAATGAAAGTGTTTGTTGAGCATCTAGGGGAGAACGTTTTGCAGTTTCATTTATTAACTTACTCATTAATGACATATTTTCTTTCATTTAATTCATCTAAATAAAATCTGGAGCGTGCCTTTTGAGACGAGATGGTCTTTGCTATACTAGACCAGTACCCCTTCATTTGATTATAAGGACGCTGTCTTGCTAATCCGGTGTGTTATTTCTCATTGACCTGACGTGACGAAATAGGCTTCCCAGCAACTCTAATTTTGAAAAATAAAGGATTTTATCACAACCAAATAAAAATATTAATTTCTTGTTCGTGGATTCTTTTAACATGTATTTATATTTGAAGATAAAGTATTTGAAAAGTCAACAAACATTGATTGTAACAGAGAGAGAAAATGTCCGTACAATTCTTAATCTCAACATGGTCTCATAATCACAGTACCAGTAACACTGAGTCCGAAGTGCAAATATTTGTCCTGTGATACCTGTGTGCTGTTGTTGGATGGGTTTTGAAAGCTAAAGAGGAAGTCCTGTTTTGAACAGTGCCACTGATGGTGACGTCTGTATGTCATGGCAATGGACTGAAATATTTTTTTCCTGCTCCACGTGATTCTTATATTTAAATGATAGACTTATTACCAGTGCTAGGATGTTGTGGCCTTAGACTACTTGAAATAGCATTCTTTCATGTTGTCCATTTTCATTGAAATGAAATGAATTTTGGAATTGTAATGTGGAATTGTGTAGTGTGCGTCTCATATACCAAAATAACAACTCAACCCTTGTCCTGAATGTCCTGCTTGACAGGTGTTTGCACAGTGTCACCCTTACATACAAGAACTGCAATTCAAGCCTCTTAAAATGTCCTGTTTGACAGGTTGATTATTTCGGGGATGGGCAGTTTTGATTTAGAACAGGACCACCTCATTACCCCAAAGTCTGAGAGTCTACTTTTATTGCGCATTTAAATAATATGCATGAACATTATTGCAATGCTTTTTGAAGTAAGTTTCAGTTATATTTCAGCTTTGCTAAATACATTTATCATGTATGGCTGCAACATGGGTATGTTCATTCATTTGAAAAAAGTAATCAGCAACTTGATATGATAAAAATGATATTAGCCATTCATAAAATGGTCTTCATTTGCCACTGTTCCTTTGTTCTTGCACTGTTCTTTTAAATCTTTGAGAGCAGTCACTTTTTGACACCTCTATTACAAGGGTTTCATTCACATTCAGTGAGCTTTCAGTTAGCATACAATCGGTCTGGGCTGCATTTATGGATTAGAAACAAAGTGACTAAAATGTGAAACTGCCAATCATGATACTTTGACACCCCGAAAATCTCAGGAAATGCAGTTTCAATCTCGGTGAATACCACACAGTCCGCCTCAAATGCTAGCAATTGTTACTTAAAACTTTACACCTGACTGACATGTAGAAATGCACAGTACAATTAATTTCCAAGTTCAGATACCACATTAACATGTGCAGACATGGTCTCCTTTTGTACTTAGGTGTGGCTTGTGTGCCATTAATGTACCCATACCTTCTACTGGATTTAGCTAATATGCTACAATTCCTCTTCTGAAAGTAGCATGCCACGTGAGGAAAAAAATGAAGGGAGTTGCTAATCCTCTTCCTTTCTCAGATCCCTTGAGAAGAAGCCTAAAACCTCATCTGTGATGGCCAGTTTTTAGCACAACAGCTGGAAATGTTTATCTTATATAAGAAAGGAAGGGGGAAAAGCCACAATTATTTGCCTTAAAGTTTAGCAAATGCTCTGACACACTGAGAATGTCTCCAACAGCACTTCCTTGAATGAAGTGGGTGATTTTAAGAGTGACGAAGAGGGTACTCATCAAACAATTACAAGGCCCCAACCCTGCTTCCCTTCAGATGTGAACACCATCATGAACTAAGGTCAATGATCCTTTTTGTCATCGTTTCAGTCACTCCCATAACCTTCACATAACCCTTAAAATGTAGTTTTGTTAAGATGGGCAAAATTGGGGTTCTTATTGGCCATAGTGGCTAAAACCAGTTAATTCCTGATTCCAAGTTCAAGCCTTTTTTTTTTAAATCTCAGTTCAGTTTAAAACATAATGATCATCAGAATATTCATTCAGATAGCCTAAAATGTAAATTCAGCAGGTGTAGGAAAAGGGGGAACATCCTTTTGTGTAAAAAAAAAAAAAAAAAAACTTTGAAAGTTTTTATTCTGCCAGATAAAAACCCAGAATATTTTTATTTCCTAATTTTGAGTGTACTCTCATATTTCTGTACCTGTGAGGACAGCAGGTGTTAGCATTTGTGATGCTAGTGATTCTGCTTTGTCTGCTGTTTCAAGGAGTTTCTCACTCATTTGGTCTTAGTTCTCTTGTGTGATGTCCAGGTCCTGCAGGAAAGACCACTGTGCCCCAGGGGTGACTGATTCAGTGAGTCAGGGCCTGTGCTGACGTCCGTCTCAGCACAGTCATTGTGTTGGTTCGCAGTCTCTTCCGTCATTGCAGGATTCGGGATTGAGCCAACAGAAGTCTTACGGGGATCCCTACGTTCATCGGGGTGTGACACGTTAGGGGGACGTTAGTTGGGCCTGTTAAATGTTGTGGCTGTTGGCTGGTCTCCACGATTTCAGCTCACTTGCTTTGGACTGAGGCGCTGTGCTCTCACGTCTCTCATGTTGCATTTCCCATAACTGCTATTTAGCACTATTTCCACCAAAGCAGTTGCTGCTTGGCTTGTACTTTTAAGCTGTATACACAGTACTGTTCTTGATGCGTGATGAATGAGCGGAGCTGTGCTACCCTTTTGGTCAAGCTTCCAGGAACAACAACACATTTTAAACATTATGCTTAAATAAGAGATCAGATTGACCCAAGTGACCTAGAAACTACTTTCTCGTTTTCAGGGAATGATAATGAGAGGCAGTGTTTCCACACATCTGGAGTGTCTGCATTCCCACAATTTTGCTCAAATTACAAATTTAAGGATTAGATACAGATCAAACAATAACATACCAGGAATACACCGCAATAGATGGTTTTCTTTTAAAAGATTCTGAAGCTGAGTTTGTCCACAGTTATTGTTTGTTTTGTGCAATAACTGTACAGGTTGATTTTATCCCAGCAACCGAGTAGCAGGAATATCTGTTTCCTCGCCATTTGGCATGCCAGTCCACTAGTATAATCTAGTGAACAAGGCTGAATAATTGCATCTTTTCTGGTGAATCTCGACAAGACCTCAAAGAATAGTGGTATTGGTCTCTCATGATTTTCAAACATATTAACCAAGAAAGATACCTTAAAAACAATTTCAAGACACTTGGTTGGTCAGTCTTGCAACCGCATAACCTCAGCATGAGTGTACCTGTACATATGAAAATGTTTTCTATATGTTTGTGAAATCAGGGCTATATTACCAGTAAATCTGGAAAAGACCATTCTATACACTAAGGTTGTTTGACTTTTGCTTGGTTAAAAAAAAAAAAAAATGCATTACACTGTAGTCAATGGTATCTTCCACAGTGCCTCCACTGTTGCCATGTAACTTTGTCCCTGTTAAATGAGTGCTTTGAGAATTCTTACTTACCAGGGTAAAAACCTATTCAGTACAGACCCAATTGATGTTGCTTGAGCTACAGGAATCAGGTTATGATCACACAATGCAACAGATGTAGTTATCATAGCTGAATTGTCACGAGCAAACTTAATGCAATAAGAGAAATATGAAATGTGTTGCAAGTATTTGCTCCAGGTTTATGTTGCCGTGCTTTGCTGTAATCATGGCAGGTGTGTAGTTTATCAGTAGCTGGGGTCAAACACTTGATTTAGTTCATACATTGGTCCACTCTTTGCCCCATGGAATTGGAGAGCTTGAGAGTGATGTTGGGAGCTTTTGGTTTTTTTGAGAATTAAGTGCACGCATTTTGTCCCTTGGAATTACATCATTGACAAATTATGATTTTGTGATAGACAACATGCGGGGGCAGTATGTGTGGCCTGCAAAGTAAACACATGATGTATTGTCTCTTTCAGTGAGAAATGTGTTTACTTTTCACACTTCAGTTTCAAGGATGTGATGAGTGATTATCATTCTTTTGCCCTGTTACAGACTTAGCCTATCTATCCCAGCTGTGGTCATGTGCCAGTCAATTCCGACTTTACTGTCACTGCTTAGTATTTTTAAGATCACAGATGAGAAAAATGCGGACATTGGAACCACTGGGAGTATGAACATGGGTTTTTCATTGGATCAGTCCCATGGCATTATGAAATGTCAGTGATGTTTTCTTTGCTCCTCAATCCCTCATAGACCACGCTAAGACCTAGACTTGTCGTCATGTCTTCGTTCTCTTACGCATCTGTTGAGAAACAACTTTCTCCCATGGCTCAGTGCCACTTCAGTAGTAGCAGTCTCATTCAGGTCTCTCATTTATCTCACAGCTTATGGATTTCTCCTTTATTTATTTTTTGAGTTATGCAGGCAGCATGTTGTATGGCGTCATTTCTATGCTGGGATGTGTGGAGTAAATATGAGGTGAATGAATAAGGACTTTTAAATGTGACAACGCAGAATGAGAAGATATAAAAATCTGTCAGAGCCAAAACACTGCCAGATGTACACTTTGGATATCGGAGCAAGTTTTTTTTGAGATGTTGTTGTTGGCTTGGCCGTGTGTAAGTGCACTCAATACTATGTCTCAGTCAATGCATATGGCTGTAGACTGAGCTGCTGGGATATGATTGAGTAAACTGGGAAAATATAGCCCTTCTTAATTGTTTAAGATGATAAAGAGGACAAGCACAGGGAGGAAATCTCCGCTGAATCGACACTTTTTTTCACCTCCTTCAGGAAAACACTGTTTGCCAGGCTACATTTCCTGTCCCCTTGCAGTAGAGGAGCAGGGGGAGGGGTGACGTTTTGGAGGCAAACTGGAAATGACCACGATGCCGTGAGAAATGGGAAGAGGACACTATTTTGGCCGTAAATATGCTTAATCCTTCTAGGAAGGCATCTCCAAGTCCCACCATTTCAGTGTGCAGATTCGATCAATCAGGCCAGTAGAGGGAAAATAGGAGATCAGCACGCAGAAGTATCTGCAATCTTTGATCTTGTGAGCCGTCTACTTCACACCTTCTCTTGGAATGCAGGACCTCTGTCCACCAAGGGAGAGATGTATATTTCTGTAAGGCTGAAAACTGAAATATGAAATTTACATCTGAGTAGATTGTCAATTCCAAAACTACGTACATGATACATGAGCCTCCAGGGGTTAAACGTTCCACCCTTCATATGCGGAAAAAAAGGTTTGGTTAAAAATATGGTGGTTACTGTTTTATAAGTTACTTAAATATAGAATGTTAGGCGGGGTTCAGTGTTTAAAGTGGGTAGATCCACAGGCTGTACCCACAAAGACTACTGCTAAAGCCTACGTTACATTTGTGCTCCTGGGAACTTGAGGACAAGTTGTCTTTGAAAAGAGTAAGTTTTTTGTGCTTTGTGCTATGGCTGCTCACAAACTGCTTTAGTTTTTCAAAATCTGTGTTAGTCAGTGTGTTTGTGAAAAAGGTGGGGGACAAAGTGCAAATATTTCTGTATCTGACCTGCGAAAGATGAGGCTTACAGCTGGTGATTGCATAAGTAGGTGTTGTCAAACACCTGCTAAGAACAAGGATCACTTGTAAATGTAAATATTATCAGCATACAGCTTTCGTGTGCTCATATCATGCTGATGGAATTAAATGTTATCATTTACTTTATTTGCCCTACATTGAGTATGGCCTGCATGAATAAGCCTTTGAATAAGCCTTTTGTCTTTGAGCATGAATCTGGTCATAGCTGATGAAAGAGGTCTCTTGTTTGAATAGGGTCGTTTTGCATTTGTTGAAAACATGTTTTAATACATTCCTGTGACGTTATCTCTTGCTGCTCATTTGCTCTTTTTTTTCCCTTGAGCATCAAGCTATATTGGTTCATGTGGCAAGAGAGCTTTTTATTCTCAATCGGAAGCTGTATGTTGGTTTGAAATCCTTGCTGCATTGCTGAAAGCTCCTAATGAGCTCAGTGAATGCTATGCAGTTTGTTTGCTTCTTTTAACCATGTTGTTTCAATAAACATGCCCATTTTCATTAAACGGAACATCCTTGAAATCTATTTGGGATCGTGAATACTAATGCCAGAGAAGGATTTTCCAGGGGGCAAATTTTGATCCCTTTTCAATTTTGCTATGTTTTCAGTAAACTAGGTTACAACCTTATGCTGTTTACTTTAAACTGAATCTTAGTTTATTTCAACATATGCATTGAGGTTGAGCATAAGTTATTGGAACACAAAAAACACTGACTTTGCAGACAGACAAACTGATCATGGGTTTATCTTTTACTTTTGTATTACCCAGCCATTTCAACATCAGTAGTATGGTAACAGTCAGTTAATGTTCTTTTTATTTTGACCAATGAATCATTGACTTTCAAGACTGACATGAAGTGATCGTGGGTTTGTCTGTTATTTTAGTAGTAATGTTACTTCAAATGGACACAGTATTGTAGCGCACATGCTCATAACTAACTAACTAACTACCAACAATATTAATGGGGGTTTTGCTAATGCCATGATGCTAGAAAAGGAAGCAAGCCACAGTCCTTGATGATGTTAGTTGACAATGTTCAAAAGTTTAATATCACTTTGCAGCTGGCCAGACTTGCTAACCTTTTGGTATCATAAGACACCGTGGAAATGTAAACAGACTACATGAAATTCCATTAATGATTAAATAGCATGAACCTCTCCGTCATAATAGTCTCTGGTAGCACCTATGCTCCAGCTGGCACCCACCTGATTGTGGTGCAGTGTGGGACTTGTAGTCTAAAATAGCTGTTGGCAGCATGCGATGAATGTGTATCTGAGGGGTGCAGTCATCTTTCTTCAGTGCTGTTGTTGCAGAGGTTGTCACTGTGAGAGGAGCCTGGCAACATATACTGAATAAAGATCACACAGCACTCAGTAGATTACAAGTCTTAAATTATATTGCTATACGTCCTTTGCTCATGCATCTTTCATGAATTTATGAATTTTACACAGAAAGCAGTATCCATAGTATGCTTAGTAGATGTGCCAGAAGGTGATGTCACATGTCCTTTTTTATTCTGAGGGCCTTTGTGTGTATATTGTGAAGTTTATGGTAACTTACTAAAAGTATGTATGAAGATGAGCCTGAGATATGTCTTGAGATTTAGCAATAGATCCTGAGTTTCTGATTAACCTTGAAAGAGATTCATAGGAATGGACCCTGTTAACTGAAAGAGCTCCCTCTCAGCTCTCTCCAGTGGAGTTCTGAAGATGGTTAACAGGCCAGACTCCTTGCTGAAAGTAAGAAAGTAAGATGGGATGAGGCCATGAATGACATTATATGTCTTTAAATAAAAGAGACCTGGAGCCAGTATCACCGTTGTAAAAGTGCGTTGTAAAAGAAGTTTCCTGTTTGGTTCCCATGTGGGGCACTGCTGTTGTACCATTGAGAATTAAATGACTTAAACGTAATTAATTTGGTAAATAATAAGCTGAAAAAAAACATCAACCATGCAAGTCTATCTGGATAATGTCATCTGGAGTAAAAATGACATAAGTAATAAAAGACTTACATTTTTGCAAATTTTCACGAATTATTTTTGGGTAGCATTTAGTCTAACTAGTATATTATGATATGAACTCACTGACAACAGAAGATTTGTTTGCAGATCCCAGTAAGGTCCTAAACAGCGGATTTTTGGAAGCACCAGGTTTTTTTGGCAGGAATGTTGAACAATATTAAACACAGGAAATAGTTTATCTTTTAAACTTTGGCTTAACTTGATACTGATCTCAAATGATGAAAATCAAAATCAACAGATCAAAAAAAAAAAAAAACAAAAAAACAAAAAAAACCAAAACAAATA
Source organism: Megalops cyprinoides (assembly GCF_013368585.1). Taxonomy (NCBI): domain Eukaryota; kingdom Metazoa; phylum Chordata; class Actinopteri; order Elopiformes; family Megalopidae; genus Megalops; species Megalops cyprinoides. The sequence goes on along the minus strand of NC_050583.1, from coordinate 60,698,184 downwards.
TAGTTGTATAGTATCATTCCAGTCATAATTCTGAGACTCAGATTGTCAACCTTTGTCATGCTTTTCAAACAGAAAGAGGCTACCATTACAAAAACGAACAAACTAATTTGTCTATGTGGTGTTTGCTTCCTGTTTTGAATTTTAAAGGAACATTTGAGCTTATGTTTCAAATTACCAGTAATTATAGTTACAGACCCCAGAGCTCAGTAAAGTTTGCACTTCAAACAGTGCAAATGATCAATCATATTTGTCATTTTGCGCATGCTGTTTGTGCTACTATTGGTAGAATAGAGTTGTTTGTTCTCCTTCAGTTATTGAACAGCAGTTATTTGTGCTGTTGAAGTGAACATTCTTGTTTTTATTGTTGTAGCATTCATTTTGAAGCCAGTGATGTTACTCACCACCCCCAATTTTGGAATTGCACCAAATGTGTCTTCATTTGTTTTGTTTGTACTCGTTTGACCTGTTGAAATCAATGTTCTTGTTTTTACAGTTATAGGATTTGGTTTGAAAACATGTCCTCTTGGTTTGTTTTCCATTCGTGTCATAAAAGTCCTTTGTGCAATCTCAACTGTGTTTAAGGTATTTACTATTTACATTTAGGCATGTGACCTTCTGGAAAAATGTCACTCACTTCATAAAATATGCCAAGTATTATATAAGCAATGATAATGTGGAGGCTCATTTTGAACATCATACACAAAGAAGACATGTTTGTGATTTTTAAATTTCAGAGAGTGCTGAGCGATGCCACACTTATCGTATCATACTTTAAAAACTAGCACGAGTGACGAGTTTTTTTGGCAGCACGAACAAACATAAGCAGGGCACAATCTTGTCTTCCCATGTAGGATTTATTATCAGCGCTGTTTATGGAGGTGCCAACTTTAGTGAGCTAAACCCTTGTGATCAACATTCCAAGAGCTGCTTTCTAGTGCAGTTTTGGCCACGGTTCAGCTTTCCATGGAGGGAAATGCAAAAAGGGGGTAGATTTGTTGCGTGTGCTACAAGTCAAGTATTGAATGAAGGATTTTGGACAATGTCTTTATTTTGTAGGAGTAACATCACATTAGTTCTTTTGTAAAATCTAGTCAAGACACAGTGTCTTCCTTTCTGATATAGTGTGCATAACGTGTAAGAAAATATCTGATGTGATTAGATCTCCTCTGAAGCTTAAGTGTGTTTGTACAAGCTTAAGAAGTCATAAAACCAACAAAGTTTTTTCACTTTGGGTACCACAGCACAGTATTTCCTGTAACTTCAAACACAACCAAGCAAAAGCATTTTATAGGCTGTCACATCGACTGGTATGTTTTGAGGAAGATGCGGATCCAGCCTGTCAATTTGCTAACACTGGAATTATATGGCCTATTTCAAGACCCGGGTTTGCAGAGGGTAACAGTTGATATTTTGGGAGGCGGCTATAGTGGGTTCTGTTTTCCATCATGGTTGCTAGGAGGACTGATCCATCTGGCACAGGGTTGCAGTCTTTTCTTAGAGCCCTTATTTTCCCCGCCGCGGTTTTGCTCCACAGTAGAATTAAGATGCCAGGGGGAATGGGGCTGATATTCCAACATGCCTTTTAGGTCAAAGGGCTTTTTATAACGTGCCTGCTGGAGTAGGCGTGCGTCCACACATCATACAGCCAAAAGGCCTCTATCTGCAGCCACTCTCCTGTGACTCCAGAGCACAATGTGTCAGATAAGCTCATAACTTTTTAAACTAGTGTGCTCAGACAGTATGGAAATACGACCGGTTTGTGCATTCAAGCCACATCCACAAAATCACACTTTGGGACTTTCCCCACGCTACTGGATGGCACCTGTGTGCACACTGCCACTTGCTCCATGTAGAAAGCCTCTTCTCTGTTTTCCCTCTCCCCTTCTCAAAAAGCGTCTGCTGGGTTGGCCATGCATGTATTTATCTGTTTATCTGTTCTTTAACTCTTAGGTTCAGGTTTTAATTAATATCATCTGAGTGCCTGGAATCATTAGTGCTTTTGTGGCTTTCGGACTATTGTTCTAGCAATCTTCTTATCGTATTCTACTGGCTTACTTTGTAAGCAATGCAGGTTTGATCACTGAGGGTTTTCCTTACACACCAGCAGAAAAAGAGATGTGGCTGACTCACCTGTGTGTGACATGCTATTTTGAATGGTTGTGTTTTTGCACAAATTGCCAGAATAGAAGTCTCAGTCCCTGAGGTCAGACTGCCATGTAAAAGCTTCATGTAAATGTGAGACTTTAGAGTTTATTCATTTTACACATTGTATTAATTAGGGGACATAAGGAGAACGTATTGCTAGGTCACAGTAGCTATCTAATATTTCCATGAGAGAGGGGGGGAGGGAGAGGGGGAGAGAGAGAGAGAGAGAGAGAGAGAGAGAATATGCCCCTGTGGAGCTGGGCCAAGAACAACTGGTGTTTCTCCAGTAGAAACAACCCTCTGACAATAAGCTTTGTTCTGGCAAAGCTTTTGTTTCTCAGTTCTCTGTATCAGACCTACATCACAAATGTTGCTGGCAGCGACGTGAATGACGTAAGGTTAATCAGTGCGATGGACTAGCTATGTCATTGGAAACTTTAATGCATGTTCAGGGAGGTCATTTTTCTTGGGAAAGTTTAAAACTGGCCCCAATTGGTTTTCAGTTTGAGATGTCAGAATCAGTACTGTCAGATTAGTGAAGTGTTCCCAAATAGCCCTAACTGCCATTGCTTTATAACCTACTTCATGTAATGCATGTGTGTTCTGCTATTTGACGGATGTAGGCTGCATAGGGTGTGCTTATAAAATGTTTATTTTGTAATCGCTGTATACACAAACTGACATTTTGATCCAAGATTTATAATGCTAGCTATAACATGCTCATTTTGTCCTTGGCAGTTAGAGTGTGGAAATTTCCATTGTCCTATTAAATGCGCACATTAAATCCCAACTGAAAAAGGATGATTTAAGGCCATACTCCTGCTTCATGGAAGGGAAGTGCACATCCCAGTATGTCACCTTGCTCTGACCCCATGATAGTTTCCTTGATGGTTTCCAGTGAGATCTGCCGACAGAGAAATAGTGCAAGGTAAAGCCAGCTTCACCTCTGCTAACCCCTAGAAGCAGCACGGCGAGCGCTGGACTCCATCCGGTGCTCAGAACAATGTCCAGAGCTGAGCAAGCTGTGTGTTGAAAAGGTCACTTGAATCTCAGTCCTGTCCACCCAATATTGTTTCCTGACTCCAGGCATTAATCAGCACTTTGTGGGGGTGTGGTCATCTCATGATTTGTGTCTTGTTATAACAGTTTTGTGGCTGTGTGTTCTCTCTTGGCAGGTATATCTCATCAACGTCACATACTCGGACTCCACCTCCCACATCGTCTACAGGAGATACAGTAAATTCTTCGACCTTCAGGTAATTAAGCCTTGTTATGAAAACTTCTACTGTTGTATTGAGGCGTTCACCTCATTATGTAATGAGGCTTATTCCCTGTTTTCAATGGTCACATTCTGGTGTAAATGGGCTGTACGGGTGGTTTACTTTACTGAAAGTATAACTGACCGAGGATCCATTCCAACAATGTCACTAGTCAGCTGCTTCTGTCTCTTGGCCCAGGCTTGCCAGCCATTATACAGTGTGACAGAGTAGCGCTTGAAGATTTGAGCGGATTCTTTGTGTGCATGATAACAGAATTATGTGCAGTTGTCAGTGTTTAAGACTGGGTCTGAAAGCCATCTGAAGGAGATTAAACAATTATGCCACTATCCGTCTTCATCATTTGCATTCACTTCTTAGGGGCATTTGATCTCCAGCAATTGTTGCTGCCATATGCAAATTCAAATAAATTAGAGTTAGCTGCCTTAGTTGGCAGCAAAGTGCTGACAAGTTGCTGGCATTTGAGTGCAGTTTGACAATAACTTTGATATGTGCTAAATTTTGGTTTTGAGGGAGTTAAGGACCTACTGTGTTATTAGATACAACAATGAATGATGTATCTCGAATTGCATGAGAATGCATGTAGCCCTCACACACACACACACACACACACACACCGTGAACCAGAACCAGGAGAGGTGGTGAAGGCTCTCCAGACAGCCAGAACTGGCTCCAGTAAAATGTCCCTGGACTGTCCACACAAACAGGTAAGGGTAGAGCCAGAGTCCACACAAACACAGGATCACCAGACATCAAGAGTCAGTCTTCCCTCCAGCTTTGCAGACAGCCAATTCCCCCCCTTGTACCCCAGCTGCTCTCCCACCGAGGGCTATAGGGTGGCCTCGTCAGTTACCAAGGGATTCCTGAGCTGCTCCCTCTTCCAGGGCTCCCAGGTCAGCAAAGACACAGTCCCTTTCAGGTCATCCTTCCTGGTTCTCATGGCTATTACCTCCTTGTCTTTCTTGTCTTATTTGGTCCCTTCTGTTTTCTTTTCTTGCTCATTTTGGGTCACTCCTTTGTTTCAGGGAGTGTGCGTCCCACTTCTAATACCACTTGTAGAGAAGCTGGCCAACACTTCTCTCATAAATGAGTAGAAAAGAGCAACAGGTTAAAAGAAACCAATAATTTATTTTAAAATACAACAAACCAAAGACGAAGAAACCAGCCTACACCGACAGCAGAGACAAAACAAGCCTTCCGTCCTGCTCTGCAGCCACACCTGTATTTAATTCACTGTCAACCAGTCAGGTTTGACTCATTAGCCAATAGGCTGGCTCCCCAAACAACTCAAAACAGGTGCACACAATTAACAAATTATTGACACCAATTGACAATGATTGACAATTTACATTTAGTATTTAGATTCAAGAGGTGGTGAAGGAGGCTCTCCTTCACACATACCCTGCATCTCTACTTGGGTTCTCCATCTGAAGAGCCTGAAACACATTTATAAAACTAGCTGCTTATATATATAATATGTGTGTGTGTGTGTAGCAGTTTTATGTAGCTGTCCCCTCTGTTTTGCATTATTTTTCACGGTAATTCAATGAAAAGATCATATCAAAACATTAGCTGAGAAAGAGCAGTCTTAGCACCCACTTAAAGAGGTATTGTAATTGTGACAGACTTTGAAGTATATGAGGTACTCCCTATTTACATTTGTCAAATATTTAATAGGTGATTTAAGAAGTGGTATTATTACCTTCCTAGAAGTGTGCATCATGTACATTAGTTTACCCTATCCTGCTTTACTATTTTACATGTATATATCAGTCAAGAAAAAAAATTACGAACCTCACCATATTTCTCTCACTGTGTGCTTCAGAGTTTAAAAACCTGCTTTGAATTACTACTAAATCCTCATGGAAGTCAATTTTATGCAGCATATTTTATAGAGAGCAGCAAATGGATTTGGAAGGGCCATTTATTGGTGAATTCTTGATATATTTTTACATGACATTCTTGCTGCCTGCCATCTCTTTTAAAGATATGAAGGCTCTCCTTCAGACTCTGTTTTCTTTGGATGGGAATTTGGTTTGTTGAAAAGGTGAAATGAAAATTTTGCCCTGACCTTCAAGATTACTCCTCCATGTTTCACGTGTTTTACTGGGAAGGCTTCTCTGTGTGTGTGTGTGTGTGTGTGTGTGTGTGTGTGTGTGTGTGTGTGAGAGAGAGAGAGAGAGAGAGAGAGAGAGAGAGAGAGAGAGAGAGAGAGAGAGAGAGAGAGAGAGAGACAGAGGAAAAAGGGAGAGACAGAGTGATTGTGAGCGAATGTTGGGGTCTCTTGGTCCTTCTGGTGAATGTGAGTGGCTCTCAGAGAACACACGAATGTCAATGGCTTCAGTGTGTTCCACAGGAAATGATGTTTCGATTGGGGGAGGAAGCAAATGCTGAAAGCTCCCATTGATAACTGTTGGGGCCTGGCTGTAGTGGAAAAGTCCCACTCCCTTACTGATTAGGCCCAGTGTGGAGGAAAGAAGAGATAAAATAATAACTGTAACGCAGGAGGGAGGTTCTCCATCTTCAGCACACTACTGCCAATGCCTTACCATGATTCTGGAACCTATTAAACAAATGCTTTCATATTTGAAGATTTCATATTTGTCTTCTGTTTTTGTAGCAGTGTACAGTAAGGCTGCCTGCACACATACAGTACCCCTTTTTCAGTTGTGCCACTGATTTAAAGTATGGATATTTTATGAGCACAGCTATTTTGCAAAAGCCAGGCTTTCCTGTGTAAATATTTTACCAGTCCTTAATCATCATTTGTGTTAGGCTCATAAGCTTCACCAATGCTGTAGTAAATATTGGCTTGATATTGCAAGATATCCCTTAGATGTGATCTGCAGCAGCTGCATACAGTAAACTGTAGTCAATTTCTCATAATGAAAGCTACCCAAAGGGATTTTATTATTTTAGAGAATGAGAACCAGTGCTCTCAACTGTACATATATTGCACCCACGTAAACACTCAATTCTGAAACTGCTGCCAAAATCATGTGAAGGTCATGTATTCAATCCTCTTAGAGACCTCAGTTTAAGAGGTGTAGGGGTGGACCTGGGGCTGTATGCATGGGTAGGATCCAGGAAACTTTTTTGTTAATCTGAGAGCCTCCCTGAACAGCTAGTAAAATCCCTTTGGGTTTGGTTGGGCCTGGAGTTTCTCCTCTGTAAACATATATCTTGTACACACGTTCTACAGCTCCAAACTGTTTGCGTAATCCGGTGAGAATGGTGATCAGCAGCTCTCCGTGCAAAATGTGAGCACAGCAATTCAGCTGAAGGTAGAATGGTAGAAGCTTGCATTGCTGGATTTCCTGTTTTAAGAGACCCCTTGATATAGAATGAGAGTGGACAATTCTGCCCCAGTGTCACTGAAAATGAATGTGATTCTCTGTTCAGAAAAGGTGATTTTCCTATCACATACTGTGTCCCGGGGAGGCACCTACAATACGGAAACAACTATTTCCATTTCATGTTTTCATATGAAGTCCAGTATCTATCTAACATGAAGCAATCCTTGTTGCACTGCATCCTGGCCTGATGGGTGAAGGGGCATTATTGATTACAACACCCAGCATTAAGAGTTCAAAAACGAACAGCAATACTTAACACCTCTATGGATTAGTCCTAAAGGCATGGCTCCTACTTATCCTTGCGATATGCTGTACCTTATGGAATGTCATGACAATTACATTGTTTTCCCACCTTGTCACCTCAGAATCTTACATTGCCAGTCAACTGGTTGTTAGTTTCATGTGTGTTTACAGGGCTCATTTGTCTTTGTGTGTGACAATGCCTTTTAGCTCAAATAGTGCTTAAAGATCATGGTTAGCTGTGAAAAGGCATAAGGTTCCTGGTGTAACTGCAAACTACTCTGAATGTTTTGTTACTTGTGCTGAAGCCTAGAATGCTTGGAAGCATGTGTAACATTATCTCAGCACAGACATGGGATATTGAGCAGTTACTCATTAATATTCGTATATCCGGGGCTCAGGTTCCAGAATGTCTTGCACTGTGGAGCACTAACAGCTGATGATAAATTGCACCTATTAATTTTAGCTGCAGTTCAATATTATGAAGTCATCAACAACATATTATGATTTATGTGGATATTCCCTTGACAAATTAATTCTGTCTGGATTTTCCAGCTATACAGCTTCAGGTAGAGGTCTTTTTTTCTCTTGATTGCTCTTGTGAATGAAATGGTTTGCCAGCCCGTTCTCCCCCACATCCTCCATCACTCCTCTTGAGCTCTGTCATTGGGCTTAAGGTTGGTGGAAAGCCCTCTTCTCAGCTTGGAGGGATTGATGCTGTTTCCAGTGTGTGAACCTGGCAGGCCGAGCCCTGAAGTGTTGACCATGGAAAGCACCAGATCAGGGGGTGGGGAAGCTGGCGGATAGGGGCAGCCGCTGGAGTGTGAAGTTATTGAGTGGTGCAACAAGTGACAGGAGGCGAACCTGCTGAAACCAAACTGCTTTTGTCTCTCTCTCTCTCTTTTTTTTTATTTTTTTAAAAAAAAGGGGTGTCACCCCATTAGAGCTGGTTGCTCAATGTACATTTCTGCTAATTTCAGCCAGGCTTATTGTTAAGTATGGTGGTGGTTCAGGAACTTGACTTGGTTCCAGAAGGTTTCAGGTTTGAAACCTCTGGGACACAGCTGTTGTACCCTAGAGCAAGGCACTTAACCTGAATCTCTTCAGTAGTGATCAAGCCTTATAAATGGATAATGCGTCACATGTAGGCTAAGCTATGCAAGTCACCCCAGATAAGGAAATGTAATAGCCTATATCCAAAATCTTTTCTTAAAAAAGGGCTTTCTGATAACCGCTTCTGTGTAAACATCCTTGACCATCATGGGGTGCCTCTTGGATTTTGTTTTATACAGTTCCACTTGGTCACCTCATGTCTTTTGGTAGTCTGCCTTCAATGCTTCTTTTTGTAGTGAGCCTATCATCTGCACTATGAGGATTTTTCTGCATAGCTGTGGTGTTGGACCCTGCAGGCTGGGAGACTGTGAGGTCACTGAGCCAGTTCCATTTGACTGGCAGGTGACCGGAGGAGTGCCAGCGTGGGTGGAGCGACTCTCTGTGACCCCGAGGAGGAACGTGCAGACCTTCTTAATCCAAGGCCTGTATGCTTAGGAAATCACCCTGGAATGCATAGCTCTACTTCTTTCCTCCAAAGCAGAATAAACTGGATTGCTTTTCGAAAAGTAGTGGATTGACACATAAGGTGCTGAAGGAGTCATCCAGGTTTATGTTATTCTTGCTCTCACATGTGTTTTCTATGATGGCACCAAATTTGAGAGTATATCTTTTTATGGGAGAGATCTGGCCCTGTATTTATCAGGCATTTCAGAGCATGAAATTGGACCTAGGTTTCTGAGAGTGATGTTGTTTTGGTTCTCCTCTTACTTGTAAGAGTAAGAGTGATTTCTCAAGATTCTTTAGACCGAAGCAGGTATTTGGGAATGCTTGTGAATCCATTGGGAAAAACCCTGAGCTCCATTCCCTGACTGATTGTAGGCGCATAACTCAAGTACAACAGCTAGCTACATGTTTAACATTTATTTTGCATTTTAGTATTTATAGCAATATATTATAAAATCCATAAATGACTTTGGGGATTGTAGGGATTATGAGATCACAGGTAGTGTTGTGGAGACAGGGTTGGTAGTTGAAAAAGGAGATATCATGTTGAAAAAAATCTGACATTATATTATGTTGCACCCAGTAGATACTCTTATTGAGGGGTGATATACAAGATTAGTACATACAATGTTACATTTACATGCTTGATATCTCATAGACGTGCTTATCCAGGGTGACTTCAGAAGTCAAGCACAAAACCCTATACAAACAAGGAAATCATCATGAAGAGGAGCCAGTGTCAAACACACAAGGCTGACACCACAGTTGCTCTTCTAGCTCAATACATAAGTGCTATTCAAAATATTCGACAGGACTGTACCATTCCAACACAATACAAACACACGCCCAGGGCTTCCCTAGGTTAATTTTGGTAAAATGCTATGTTAACAAATGGTAACAAGTGGCCTCCCTAGATGGACTCCCACAGATATACTCCCTTGTCTTTGTAAAACCAAGTTTTCGTGTCTTGAGACGGAAAGACGAAGCTGCTGCTTCAGCGCAGGCACACCCAATAAATACCTTGCTTAGATAATGAGGGGATGAAAAACCAGTTAAGAGGGGGAAAGAAAACCGCTGACTAATTAGCAGTGAAATGCACCCTGGAACCAACAACAACAACAGCCCTGAAAAAGCCAACTGAATAAAAACAGCTTGTGCAAGCGTTTGCACAATATCCTGAAGCTGTGGACATCTCTTGGCGTTAATTGGGGGGAACTGGAAATTAAGGCAAAATTAACTCTAATGAGGAAAGAAAATGATATAGTCTTGGCAAACATTTCATTGTGATTATAAACAAAAAAAATCAAATAATTGTTTTTGTTGCTTTAAAATTGATTAAGAATAAAAACTATCCAAGCTAATTTGCTGACATTTATTCACATTTATGAGATGTTTGATCATGTTGCAGCACTATGACAAGACTATTGCTTTCAACAATTTCATTTATTGGGCATCGTCTCAACCTGTGGAGCTCACTGTGAAAAAGCCATTACTTTTGTTTGCAGCATGTCATGTCATAAAAATCAGCTGCAATCTACTTGTAGGAAATGGTCTTACTTTCAACTGAGAGTAGGAGCAGGAGACCTAATAACTCCCATTTCCTACTCTAGGAGTTTTTTACTCCTAAAATTGCTCTTAGCAGGACTCTTAGGAATAACTCTCAGATGCTTGATAAATATGGGCCTTGAGCTGTCTTTGCCAGTATCATAATTAGGCTCTGTTTGTATCACTGTTTCCATATACACACTTAGACTGTCATGTCTATAATAGCTTGTGATGAGAAAACAGGCTTTCTGCTCGCTTGAGTATTATAAAAACATACTCTTCTGAAAACTGAACTCTGCTGACTTTGCTGGTGATTTTAAGTTTTATGCAATCAAAACATATATTTTTGGATCAAGGTTGCTGTTTGACATGAGAATGCTTTTTCCCTAGACAAACTTTAATTGGCTGGTGAAGTGTATACAGTGTGAAATCAAAGAGAGTAGCATATTTCCCCAGTCCTGGTGTTTGATAAAATTGTGTGTCTAGTCCACAAAGCATGGTTTTCTGCTGTTTTTTTCGATGGACTTTTAAACATTCGTGTACTTTTGCCCCTGACATGTTCTTTCAGAGCACTGCACTGATTTTTTCAAAGGGATTTCTTTGTTCGGGCCAAGGATAAAAGCCTATTCTCCAAGTGTGACGGAGTTTAGGCCAATTGAGACTGGGGCTGGACACCTACATTTCAAACACAGTTCTCCTCTTGTTCTGCAACACAATCCTTTGCTTCAGTGCAAAGCTTGCTTCAGAACAGAGAAATGTTTTACCATCCCCACAGCTCTGTCAACGAGATTAAAAAATTCACTATATTTACTCTGACCGAATGCGTGTCATAATTTTGTGGGAGATTTCCATTGCACAAACGTCTCGGTGAGTAGGAGTACGCACAAAAAAAAAATAGACGCAGTTTAAACAATGCCATTTACACGGCAAGCAATCACATGCCCTAAGACATCTAATGTCTGCGTGTCTGTTCCGTATGCTACTTTACAGCAGAAGGCAACTGGAGCTGTGCTGCGTGTGTGCTTTGGTGTGCACGCCAGCCACCTCCATGCCTCCACATCTCTCACTAACTCTACACTCGAGACTTTGATGTGTTAATATATTTCCAGTGACTGATGCTGTACAAATAGGCCTTTCCTGAGCGTGTTTGCTTCTGTAATCTCTCTGCCTGTTATCAGAAGTTATATGGCCTGTGAAATATTTCCTCAGTGGCAAGCTCTTTTTCTACTGTAATGGTCAGTTTGAGCAACTCTGTGTCCTTTAGGCCTGGGGTTGGGTGGGGGGGACTATTCAATTAAAGTGCAAAGTGTTTTGGTTGACCTTTCAATGAAAGATTGATAGCAGTGCTCCTTTTTTATTCCTTGCACATAATTTTTCATTTACCTGAGCTTGAAGAATGACACCATCTAGGTTTGCCTTCTCATTATTATTTTCTTTGAATAGTAAGGCCAGGCCACTTTTACTCCTACCGACTCCTATCCACTCCCACCCACCACCAGCCCCCATCCCACCCACCACCAGCCCCCATCCCACCCTCCTGAGTACCCCCACAGTAGGTATCATAACAACTTTTACTGAGGGCTGAGATTCATAGAGGTCAGGGAGCACCACCACAAGAGTTTAAAGTCTCTGGAGAAAAAGAATATCCTGTTTATTGAGGTCCTTCCAGATCTGTGGATGTTTTATCTTTGGCTACAAACTGTTTGGTTTTCAGCAACAAGCTCATCAAAAACACAGAATTATGACTAGGGCATTAGATTGTTGAAAGCAATCTGTTTCAAGAGAGGTCTTTAGCAATATACTCTGCAACCACATAGCAGTCTTTTTATGATTTAAGAACATTTTTGCTGTACTGTTGTCCTGAAAAACAGGATAAGTGGTGAAAATCAGGTTTTACAGCTGTAGAGGCAAATCAATATGAACAACTTGCTAATTGGGTTTACCTTTTGAACCTCCTCACCTGCTACTTTAAAACTGCGGTACCATGTGAACTGAAGTACAAACAAGGATGAAAAATATTACCCAGAGATCAAGATAGCGAGAGAACAGCGGTTCAACATCTATTGATACCCCAGCTGAGAAAGCAGGCCTCGATCCAGCTGAGGAGCCTATTTCCTGGAGCAGATTTCCTCTGCAGAGCACTCAGAGAGCTCTGCATGCCGGGAACGCCTATATAAATGTATTCACAGCTTCACCTCTAGACTGGGGTTTGAGTCCAGCAGTGGTGCACTTTGCTTCCTGTAAAGTTGGCATCCTCCGCCATCAAAAGATCAATGCTGCACTGAGAGAAGCTCTCCTGCGGGTCTTTAATGCAGAAACATCTCGGTAAACGGTGTTCTTGACTCGCATTGTTACACAGCCTTTAAACCGCTCTTCTCGGTTTGGAACGCTTGGAAGGATCTGGGGCCTGGTTTCCCCAGGAGCCTCTCACATTATCATCCTCTTTCCCACCACCTCTGCTCTGCTCTCTCTTACACCTCTCCCACAAGCTGGAATCTGCTCCCTGCCAGCTCGTCTAAATTTTACACACACCCAACTCCTACAGGAGCTTTAAGCGGTGCTTGTTGCCATGATTTGTGCATGAGGTAGCGCTTGTGAGCAACTCTGTGTTGGCGTGAGCTTTCTTTACCTTCCAAACCACCCCTGGTGTCCGCCTAAGTGCTCCCGCAGGACTCGTTATGCAGTAAATCAGATGCTTTATTCCATTGGCTTTCCAATAGGACTTGATTTCATTCCAAGATCAAATATGCTTTTCTGAGATAATGCATTATACTACATTGTTTGGTTTACCAGAAAAGCCTCGTAAGATAACTGTGAAAAGTAACTACCATCAATAAATTTTGTAGAGAGAGGCTATGAAGGCCAACGTCTTTGACAGACGTGTTTACCAAGGCAGTCTCAAATTATTCTTGGCTTTATGTTATCCTGTCTGTGGTGCACCAAAGATGTGATACACAATAGCCTCCAAGATGCTTGCAATATCTTCACCACAGTCCAACCTTTTTAGTGTACATCTGCCAGCTTATAGCACAGAAAGTAAAGACAGATGTCGGTTTAAGATATTTTGAGTGGAGGTGTCTGTTGTAAGTAGAATCTCCAAAAGACAAGTAGATGCTGCCCACCAGAATGTGAATCATTTTTCCTTCTCACACCCTCCAGCAGCAGAGACGAACAGGGGCTGTGTGGGTTTGTGGTCTGATCCTATTGTCCTGCTTTCATATTGTGAGGAAACTCTGGAAACACCCCCGCATTCTGGTAATGCAATGAGACAGAATTGCACAAATTCTAGTTTTACTGTAAGCTGACTGTCCTTAATTCTTGCTAAGCAGGTCTTGTACACTTTTTTTCCTTCAAGCATGAGGCCATGAAGTGCTTTGGATGATGTCCGCATTAATCAATCTTAAGGACAAACGTGTTTGGGTTGGATTGTTGAGGGTTAAAGCAAAAGATCAAGTCTGAAAGGACTAGCAACAGTGTCCTAACTAGACTACCCAATGGTGTCATCAAAGAGACAGGGGCTAAAGGGTTTTTAAACACAACTTTATTTTGATCTGAATTGCCCCACCACAACAATACCAAAACCTGTTCAGTGATTTCTTTCTCCCGCTGTAAAATGCTTGTGCTCTGCTTGATTGAAATTGGAAGAACCATCTCTCCTTTTGTGTAGCCCTGGCCTGTCTTGGTGTTTGATTTCACCACTTTACAGGAAACACAAAGCAGGTTTGCTTCCCCACAAGGCTAGGCTGAAGTGGGTGCTGAGAGGTGACCTAGGTAAGCTGATTAGAAGACAGAGTTCTACTGTGTTAAACTCACTGTCACACGGTCATATTGATAAAACGGGCAAACACAGGCTGTAAATTCAAACTGATAGTGATGTTTAATGAGAAACAGTCTCACACACTCAGTGTACTGCATTCTTTCTGGCAGATGTAAGGGCGTGTAAATCGTGGGGATGGGGGCACAGTGCAATCCAAACTGTTATTTTTTTTTAGCCTTCCGCCCCAGTGGACATTCGCTGTGTTTCTCACGCTCATATTGTTTCAGCACATCGGGTAGTGTGTTTCCAGTGTCCTGCTTGGCTGTGTGAAAAAAAAAAAAAACACAAAAAATGCCTCTGATGGTTATTGTGCGCATTAAGTTCGGTGTGGAGGGGAGTAAATCTCCTGCTCCTGAGGGGTCACTAAATGACCAGCTTGACTGCGGAGGCTGTGCCCAGGGATTAGCCTGGAATTCAGTTTGCTCCAGGGAGAAACGGGGCTCGGCCTGCGGCTGCTGGTCCAAGGCCACGACCTCTCCCCGGAGACTCGGAATGGCAGCGGATAGACTCGCTGGAGTCCAAGGCAGCTGAGAGTCAGACATGACCACATTGCTGCACCTGTCGCTAAGTAGCTGGGTTACCAGGTCAAAGCTGTTGCCTCAGGGAGGGTTGGACTGGGCTCTAGTCATGTGACATTTCATCCACCAGAAATTACAGTAGGACAGTTAAATGGTAGGTAAAATCCTAAGTGCAATGTGGGGAAAGTTTTATGGGAGCAGTCAACAGCTTCTGGCAGGTGGCAGTTTGTGGCTGGCAGGTAGCGATTGCCAGGTCAAATGTGATGCTACATTAGGCCTTGGAAATAACTGTGGTTTTCAGAGTGATTTCAGGAGTTGTCATTCTATAAACATCCAAATGAGATTCCTGTTCTCCATTCGTTTTGATGTTTCTGTTTGTTTACATTGGCAAGGAGATAGACTTTCCCAAGTTCATGCCAAAATAACTCGATTAGTTAGACTAATACTGTGCTATCCAGTCAGTTCACCTGGCTAGTCATGTTCTCTCAACAGGATTTAACCACAATAGCTTCGATTTGTAGGCTGATGCTATTTTTTGCTCCTTCTAATAAGAAAGAACAACTGTTTGTTTTGTAGCATTTCAGCTTTTGTAGCCAACAGTTAGCATGATGCTATGGATAGATCCATGAAATTAGTGTGAAATTGATTAGCAAGCCAGGCTCTTATAGCTATAGTGCATAGTGATATTTTAACTTCACAACATTTTAACAGTATTTTCGATTAAACATAAAACAGCAGCTCAATCATTTGCAAATGCCTGAAATTGCTAATAAATGACTGATCGTTCAAGTGAGCTTCTGTTTTTCTGAGCATGGAAAGCATCCGCCTCTTGGGTTTTTTTTTTTTTTTTGTCTCAACATGGGAAAAGCGTGAAGGAATCACATGGTTCTACTGTAATGTGGGTCATGAGATGAAATGGGACTTAGGAATAGAGTATTGACACTGAGCAGCGTGGTTCACCAAACACGGGCTCAGTACCAGAACTCTCTGCATCTGTTCTTTCATGTTACAGTTCAGCTGTGGGGAGATGCCCCCCCCCCCACCCTCCCCCACCAGAATGTCTTTAGAATGGTCACATGACATGTAACAGGAAGTTGAGCACGCTGTGTTCTCTCTACCTACATGTACTGTACTGAATGCCTGTTTACTTGATCCAGCTCATTTCTGATCCATAAATAGCTTGCTTTGCTGAGGCAGTGGGCCATTTCAATGGAGAAATTGTGATGGTGTCCTGCTAACCATCATTTTTGTCATACAAATAGACATGGTTCGGATCCTAATTTTAGGAAAGATTTAATAAATACAAAACACTGCTTATGTCTGCAGTAGCCTTTTAGTTGCCAGTAATATTTAAACAATTTAAATGACTATATTTGTAATATTTTTGATAATTGAAGCAGTCATCTGTTCTCATCATTTTCAAAGTCAGAGAAAACAAATGCACCGAGTATGTTGAAGAAGTATTGACTTTTCCCTCTTAAACATTTTCACTCAAGGTGGTACATTCAAGGTTGAATTTCATACATTTTTAGCAAGATCGTACAATTAAGAGCGAACGAAAACAAATGAAACCCCCAGATTGCTCCTGCAGTCATGTTATCCTTTCTGTAATGTGATCATGGTTTATCAAAGTTACTTGCGTGTCGAAGCAACATAACACAGCATGCTGGCTGTTTTCATTTTCATTGCATCAGATTCCGCGAGCGGCTTATTGTGATAGGTTGTGGTCTGTCTCCAATTGAATGCGATGGAAATGGCGCTGGTAGGTGAAATGATGAAATGGTGAAAAAAGGTGAAAAGATGAAATGGACTTTTTTGTGTTTGGTTTCAGTCCACACATATGCTGGAGGTTTTTTTTTCCCCATTTGCAGATTATGTCATTGTTTTGTTTGGCGCAGTGCATGGTGCTAGTTGGAAAGGTTTTTATTTTGGCAATTAAACATTCTGGCAACCCTGAGTGGCTAACCGCTGCTGAGAGTGTGCAGTCCACAATCATCTAGAGGTGGACGTTGCCCTTTAGATAAACTGCTGGTCTGGGTGAGTCAGGTTGTGGTACATTTTCAAGCACAAATTTATACAGACAAACCACTGTGCTAGGAAAAAAAACAGTCAGAGAGGCATAAACACAGGTGTGATGGACCATAGGAACAAAGTCCAAATGCAAAACATGGAAAAAGATCTACGCTCCAAAAACTGGTCCAGTGGCCTGGTGGTTTGTGTTTCTACACTGAGCCAAGAAGGTCATGGATCTGGTCCTGAGCTGAGTCATACCAAAGAATTGGTACCCACTCCCTCATTGCCTGACACTCAGATTAAAAGAGATGGTTTGTGGTTAAGGAGCTTTTGAATGATTGGTGTCCTGTCATATTGGATGTACTCATACATCAGCCCACTTCACATCACTGAAATTGGGATTTACTCCTGTAAAGCCATCTTGTGTGCCAGCTTCATGTTTTGGCATTACCTATTGAAAATAAAATAATAATAAAACCTTGGGAAATTCTGCCAGTGATGAATGCATAATCCATAAACCTCATGCGTAATTACTGTAAAATTTTGCAAAGACCAAAAGCCACCCATGAAGTTGTATTATGTTTTGTGGTATGGACCATGGACCTCTTTTTTGTGTTTTGTGCTAACATTTCCGAGAGCGGTCAGCACACAGCGGTGCTTCCAGTAAAACGAAAGGGAGTGCTTGTGTTTTATCTGGAACCTCCGCCTCATCGTTCACTCTGTGGCCCTGTACAGCTCACCCCTGCTGCACAGCGTCCGCCACCGAGACACAAACACCTCCTCCTTCTCTTCCTCCTCCTCCTCCTCGTCCTCCTTGCCGTCCCCGGGGGAGGGCTTAACCAGGCCTCGCTAAGGCAGCCGCTGAAAACGGAGCTCCTTCCTGGGACTTCGTATCCCCACCTGTTCCACCGCTGCCATGGTTTCCGTTCCGCCTACCTGTTCCCTGATGCAGGGCTGGAGTGGAGCCGGGGCGGGGCGGGGTGGCCCTTTGTGGCTCGCAGTGGAGCTCTGGGACAAGAGTGCGCTCCGATTGCCAGGAATCTGGCCAAGCTGTTGAGGGAAGACTCCCAGACTTACAAGGGGCCTAGCCAGATCCCTCATAAAAAGAAGATTATACAGTGCCTATGGAGCAAAGCACATTGAAACGAGGAAACAATTAAAATCAATCACCATCCAACACAAACGTCATGAGAAATGTTTAGCTTTTTTATTGAAGGGAGACGATCTCCATTGCATGATTTTGCTGTATATATTATGGAATGAATTTTAGTCTAAATGTTTCACATCAATTTGATTTTTATGTGCTGAAAATGAAATAAATTTGAATTTATGATTAATTGTATTAACATGGACTTACTGAGTTTCTTCGTTTCTTCCATTGAATAACTTCTTTTAAACAAAATGCCATCCACATGTCAAAGATTCTCATGAGTGCCATAAACTATGAAACAAAATCTGTTCTACAGTCTATCTTGTACAGTTTATGTTTGCACATTCCCCATTAAATACAGCTTTTAGTTTCAGTGAGGTTTTCATCTCAGTGCAGACTCTGTTTGATACCTTGCTTCATTGGTAATCACTTGATTATGCAAAGATCGCCAGAACTGGAGGAGGTAGAAACAGATGGCCCTCACAAGGTGTGCATCATTTTAAATGGATGTTAACGGGTCAGTCTCTCTTCCTCTTCACATGTTGCTGCTTTCTTGGTGAAAAGTTTTTAATTTACCTCAGCATATGGGCAGAAGAAATGTCATGTTATAGTATATCCAGTGAATCCAGTTGCATTTATGTGCTCTGTTTGTGTAGCAAATCTCGTAAAATGGCAATTTAAGTCATTTTCCGCTCTCTCAAAGCCCAAGCAGGAATACTAACATCACCCGAGAAGTAACCCACATTCAGTTGAAAACTGCATTTTCTTCGTGAAAGGCAACACTGTAACCGGATCGAAACATTTAACTTTATCAGCAACAGCATAAGGGAAGGGAGATGGGGGAGCAGGGAGATTCTGTCCTGCCCACTAGAAAGAAACCTAATGGAGCTCAGCTAGGAAGCCGGCAAACAAACACACTGACCCAGACAGAATGAACTGGGCTGTATTCTCCAAATGGACCCGGGCTGTTTGTTCACCTGGTTGCTTGGGGTAGGCCGAAGCTCTTCGGCCCGCCCTGGGCCAGATGTGCGGGTTCCCGCCGCTGTCCTCAGCATTTTTCAATCTAGTTCACACATCTGGAGCCAAGCAGTGTTTCGGGGCTGGAGGCAGCTTTGCATATTTATTTTCTTTAACTTGGATGAATGATTCATTTGATGGAGAAATTTTGTGAGGCACAATATTGCACACACACACAGGCACAAGAAAACCCTTACTGTACAATTCTTCACTGTATGCTAGTACGTGACAGCATATTATTCTTCAGTGTTAACAACCCGTTTCTTGACTTTTGATGCAATTAACTTGACAGTACAGTTTCTTTTCTACAGGTCTGCCCTTGTAACTTGACATTTATGAAGTATGTTACTGACAAGGCTACATGGCAGATTTCCTGTCTTAAATCAAACATCTTGTTTTGAAAGGAAAACAACTGTGGTTTTGTTCTTAAAGTTCTTTTGTCTGGTGGTGTGGAGTGAAAGATGAAAGTGTTTCTGGACTAGTTGTTATAATGGTAGCTTTTTCCATTCTGAAATTACCCCCTAATTATAATCAGGTACACACATTTCTGTAGTATTTGATGAAGGTCATGACCTCAGTGATGTAGCATTCCTGATTTCATCAAGATTTTTTTAGGAAAGTTTAAAAATAATTGCAGTACATGCTTTACACATGAATCTACTCAACTTGACTAAACAGTCCGTAAACTCAGAGTATTTTCAGATGTGCCCATTTAATTTACATGCCGTAGGCTAGTTTTTGAGAGTTGTTCCTTTGTGCCATTGTGACACTTCAGCTTGTCTCTTTATTACTTAGGATTAAGTAAAGATTTATACTCTGTATGTATGTATGCGTGTGTGTGTGTCACCTTGTCACATTCATGTATCATTGAAAAACATGAAGGAAAAACTGAAAATTAATATTTTATAGACACAAGTCTTAAGAAACACTACGGGTGAACACTTTGGGCTGTGATTTTGGTCTTGTTGTCTCTGTTAGAATTCTGTATTCTGTTGATGTTTATATAATTTTTATTCTTTTATCTCGGAGTTGATGCTGTATATCTGATGGGGCTATCTCACAGTGTTACGATGTTGAGTTGTGCTATTTCTGTCTTCACCAGATGCAGATCCTTGACAAATTCCCAATTGAGGGAGGGCAGAAAGACCCCAAGAAGCGGATCATCCCATTCCTACCAGGTAAGACGTGCGTCTACACAAATCAAAGACATTAACTGTTATCAACACAAATTCATTGGCAGTTTGAATGTGGACATAACATTTCTGTCAGTAATATCAGGTTATTCAGGTGGATTCACTTTACTCTTTTTAGTGTCCAGAATGTCTCTTCATGAAATGTCTAGAGATGACTTGGAGTGAGGAAGAGTATTTTAAATGAAAGCTCTGCAAATTCTGTGGACTGTCTAATGTAGTTGTGGCCATTTTGATGCTTGATCACGGATGTAGATGGGGGTATCAGTTTGTAGAGGGCTTAAGGTGTGATATTTATGTTGGTCATTGTGGTACACTCTAAGCAAGGAATGCTTAAAATGCTACAGTAAATATACAATTCTCAGAATGGTTAATGTACACAATGTACATACCATGCACAGACTGTACTGTATGTAAGCCATTGTTGATAACCCACGTGCTGTGCATTTTGAACTAAAGCCATAGGAAGTGGCGTGTGTATTGATAAGTTTCCCTTCTCTGTCTGGGTATGGCGTCTGGCAGTCCCCTATGCCCTGACTGTGCGCTTTAACGCCAGTCAGTTGTCTGTGTGGCGTCTGTGACGGGCTACTCTAGCCCCCCCAGGCTCCTCGAATCCTACACAGGGCCTGATCACATGTCCACCGAGTCTTAATCAATTGATGTATTTATAGAGCCCTTACATTGCTGGATGGACTTGACTGCAAGTCTTCTCAATCATGTTATACCACTGGGTGTGCTCTCCCGTGCTCTCAGTATGCAGAGCGGTCTCGGTCTGGTTAGCATTGCTGCATCTTCTGCCTCTCCATGGACGACATAGCCTCCACTGTCTGTAGGGTTAACAGTCCCGTCCCCCTGTCCCATCCCCCCTTTAAGGGTGCTGTGACATGTGTCCTTCCATTGTGGTGGCAGCCGATAAACAGCACAGTCTCTGTGATGGTGGTCGAAATCAAATTCTGCAGTGTCTGCATGGAACGCTCTCTGTTTCACTGGACAGATCGGACAGACAGACAGACAGACTGCCAGACAAACAGACTGGCTTCCAATAAAAGTACCCCGTAACACGTTTAGCAGCATGGGCTGAATATGACATATAATGAAATGCAATTTGCTAAGTGTAGGAATGTCAAAGACATTATATGAAGGAAGAAGTCTATAAAGGAAAGGAAGTTGTCTTTGTCATGTTTCATATAATCAAAATATGCTGCTCCAGCTACAGCAGAGATGTCAGAATTCATGAAAATTGAGAGACCTCTCTACTTTTGTAGCAACTGTTGTAAGGTTGCCAAATCAGTGTATTTCAGCATTTTTAGTAGCATGTACTGGGGTTTGTCCAATAAATTGATTTGTATTTTACTTATATTTTGTATTATATGTAAATATTATACTATATTTTACATCAGACTTCGAATCAGGTTGTGAGTGTTTAATATGTCTAATGCTGTATTTTGTGTTTATGTAGTTTTATGATGTGTTATGCATCAGGTTTGTGTTTGATTATGGTATGATCAAGCCACCACATGAAATTCCCTTGAAGTGGGGGAAAAAGTTATTCTGATTAGATTTTTTTCTGAATAGAGGCTCATTTGTGAGTAACGCCAAAATTCATGCTTATTTCTAATTTAATGTGATGCAGATCCAGGCCAATTTTATTGTTTTATTACACAATTCCTGTATCAATCAAATTATCGATTAATAAAATGTTGTTTGTTGTAGTGCATTTTTCCAATTGAAATAATCACAACACCCTGAATAACAACAGAAATCCAACCCTGCAGTCTTAGTCCTTCTGCTCAGTTTTATTTTTCAGGAAGTGCCATTTGATCACTTCCTGAAGGCTGTCACTGTTGTTTATTTGCCTCCATTGTGGAACCATTTTTATGGCTGTTAAACTCTGAAGTCCCTATGTTACTAAAAAGATCAAAACTAAAGGAGCCAGATATAGGAATGTGACCTGAAAATAGCATTGAGTTGCAATGTTAAAAAGGATGTTTCTTGATAGATGTACTTAAAGTCTCTCAAGGGAAGTGTATACTGTCTGTTGTAGATTGTATAACATTTTCAGGGAATGCCCCCTGTGAAACAAAGAACTAAATGTTTTATGGTAGAAAAGGGCCAGGACTCAAACCCATTCATTAATCATTTTATTTTCAGAGTAAGATACAAGCAAAATGGATGAATGTTGCTTCCCATGAGGCAAAACTACATTGAAATTATGATTGAAAATGAGAAAAAAAAAAAAACATGTCGATGTCAGTGACATGTTTGTACTTTAATCTGAGTGAGAAGAAAGTGTAAAAATTTAAAGCAAACACTTTAGAATGCTATCTGAATGCGTGGTAACATGCAGGAGCATGAAAACATAGCTTACTACAGCAGGGAAGCTGTTCAAAGTCATGGGAATAAATGGCACATATCTTTCATGGCTCTTGGATTTTCTTCAGCGCTTATTCTTTCATGAATTGCATGCCACACATTTCCAGACTGCCCAGTGCCCCTTTAACAAGGACTTGTTTATACGTGACAATCAAATCTCCATGTTTGGTTAGACATTATTTAAGGTCACAATAGCAAACAGACAGGCCCTTTGTTAAAATGCATAGAGATGTCTTCTTTTCCTCTTTTACCTTGGTTTCAGTAATGCATTGGAAATGAGTTCATCAGAAGGTGAGGGTCTTATTAAAGTAGACTAAACTTTAACACTGTTTTGTACAAGCGGGACTTCCTGTAGAACTGCTGGAAGTACCATGTTGAAATTTGCTGATGCACTCTGTCCCTGAGCAACCTTCTTGCAGTCATGTGTTTTTTAAAGATGGCAAACAGCAAATCTGACACAGAGCAAGACTAATTATTGATGTGATGAGGCTCTGGTGTTTTTTGGATGTGAGTGGAGAGCAGATGTTTTTGAAAAGATATTAACGGTTTCAACACCGTCAGTGTTCTGCTTCGTCTTATTACTTCTATCATCTATGGATATGTGTGTATGAATCAGTCCTTGTGAAATGAGCTGACATGCCATACATAGAACTACATTTTATGTTATTTTATTATTTTATTGTTGCTGTACAAGAGGAACTCTCTGTGAAGACTCTGCACTTGGTTGCTGAATTTCTTTACCATGCTTCACTGCCATCTAGTGGTGTGTTAGCACAAGTATATTACAGATCGATGGCACCGCCTGCACCAGCTAATACATATTCTTTTGATTTGATGGATTTTGTGATTTAGCATAGATGCATAATATGATTTTAGCACTGGTAGGTTTCTTACTGTCTTGTCGTGTTGTTTTTTTATTTTTTTTTTAAATCTCAATTTCCATCACAGTTTCTTAACCGAAATGCTCATTTCTTTTGCAGGTAAAATTCTCTTCCGTCGAAGTCATGTGCGAGACGTGGCCATGAAAAGACTGCGCTTCATTGATGATTACTGCAGGGTAAGAACCTTCCATCTTTAACTTTTTTTGGTTCTTGTTTTACTCCCGCTAGCAATCCTCCCTATGGGTGTATTCCCTCGCCAGGGTGGGATATGCGTGGCATCCCGTGTGTCAGAAGGGGTCAGCGATGCTCGCTTCCACGCGTGAACCGAGAGCACATGAGCCGTTCATTGACACAGGTGTCCCCCAAATGCCAGCAGAAGAGATCCCCAGCGGTGCTGGAGGGCCTGCAACATTTCCGCCGGTGTCTGCGGCTGAGGATGTTTATGCTGAACGCACCACAACTCTTGAGGCAAAGTGTCCATCTGGATGCGCGTGAGGGGTTCCCGCTAGCCCGTTCCAACACGTGCGCCTCTGTGAGATTTTCGGAAATCGAGCCGTTCCTCCACTAGGCTGCAGTGACAGTGGAATGAGGAATGGCTGCCGTCCACATGGCTTTGCCTTGCTCTGACAGGATGTTGATGTAAATGACATTCAGTGCTGGCCTGCTCTCCTCTCACTGTTTTGAATTTGTGCCATGCTCAGCCGTTGCCTTCTTACTGTATTTAGAGCAGAGTTTCCCAAACCTCTCCTGGAGGACCCCTTGTCCTGCATGTTTTAGATCTCTCCCTGCTCCAACACAGCTGATTCAAATGGTCAATTCGTTATGAACTCCTGAAGCTGCTTAATAACAAACTGATCATTTAAATCAGCTGTGTTGATGCAGGGAGAGATCTAAAACATGCAGGGCAAGGGGTCCTCCAGGAGAGGTTTGGGAAACTCTGATTTAGAGAACTTCCCTTCTTTCTAGTATACTTAGTGCTAGGGATTGCTGCTTAACTGGCGGCTCATGCATCCTAATGTAACACACTTTTACTATCATCCTGCCATTCACCTTTTTAAATGGCAGTCTCAGCAACAGTCGGAACCATACAGGAGAGCTCTTAAAACACATGAAACCCAGAGGAAATGTCCAGCAGTGTAGCATAGTGGTAAGGAGCAGGGCTTATAACTGAAAGGTTGCTGGTTCAGTTCCCTGCTGGGCCACTGCTGTTGCACTCTTGGGGAAGGTGCTTAACCCACAATTGCCTCAGAAAATATCCAGCTAAATAAATGGATAACGAGTAGGTGAGTGTCTACTGAGTGCTAAATGAGAATAATGTAATGTGTTGGTAAATGAATCCCTCTCTTGTTCAACATGCTTTTAGCAGTGAAGAGAACTGGGTATTGCCTGTGCCAGTATGGTGTGACAAAGTAGGCTGCCTCAACAGGAGACTATTGTACACTTTGAGTCAATGGCAGCTGACGTGAACCCCAGGCCTTACAACCTCTCTGCTGTGCTGTCCACACTGAAGCTCTTGTACAAGCACCACTCCAGTGCGGCTTGCCTTACGTGCTCATTCATCACTCGATCTGAATGCATGACAGACCATTAAACTTATTTCGGTCTCCTTTGTAGCTTCCCATGCAACTCGTTTATGGAACTCTGAATGGATTTCTTTGTCGAGGACTTAAATGTGAACTGGACTGACACCATTGCACTGCAGTAAAACTAGGGTAATCCACAGGCCAAGAAGTGATAAGAAGGTGAAATACACAAACACGTGCGCACACATACACAAACAAACACTCACATAGATTTAAACACATACATATGCACAGAGCTGATGTACGTAAACATTTTACCCATTGCTGTGGGTAAAAAAAAAAAAAGATGAAAGAGAGGAGAGCGTTTTCTTCAAGTCCACCACATGCATTAACTGCACAGGACAGTGCAGCTGCATGGGCTACACATGTATAAATTTTTAAAAGTGCTGTGAATTATTGTAATGATATTTTTTTTTACCTGTGTAGCAGGGTGATAGTCGGAAAAATTAGGGGGAGATTTAATGGTTATGTTTGCTTATGTTGCTAAGTAGCAACTTAAGTTGCTAAGTGTTGTCACTGTCACCCTGGAACATAAATGGCATTTTAAATATATATATATAGCTGTCAATCTATATATATATATATATATATATATATATATATATATATATATATATATATATATATATATATGGGTGAGATATCATTGAACACAAAAAATCATTCACACAAAAATACAGCAAGGGAAAAAAACATTATCCTAAGAGGTGACTCTTGGTTACACGATTTGTGTGCCTTCATTTATGTATGAAAAAGAATATACTTGAATATTTAGGGGCAGCCAGTGTGGTCTGTGATCTGTGGTTTCCTTGTGATTCGGGAAGACTTTATTGTTTTAAGAAGTGGATTGAGTGGTATCTTTGTCACTGAGGTCCAGAGGAAACGTAGTCTCTATCTGCAGCCGTAATTTCCTTTGGAGAATGTAAATAGATGCACAGCAGTATTTTTTTTTTTTTTGGAAGAGGAAAAAGGTTCAAAGGGCAGCAAAACCATTCAAAACAGAATGGGTCCACACAGGTTTCCCACACAGTATGTCAAAGTATGGAATTTGATTTTAGTAATTCCAGGTCTGGGTAAGTATGTAAAAAAAGAAAAGAGTATGGAAAAATATTTGTGTTTCTAGACTATTGCCCCTATTCTGTTTTTTAAAATATAAAATTCAGAATTTCTAAAAAAATAAATTGATCATACAAGCAGAGTATTTTTCAGAGGCGTTTGGAGCAGACAGCCAGCCCAGCCAAAATGTTTACCACTGTGTGAGAGAGCGCGGGCCAGAGCGAGTTTGATGTCGTTGAAAGCAAGGCAAGAAGTATGGCGTGCGACTGAACGCACACTCCTAAGCAGAGCTATGCCTGTATGTCACAGCCTGCAAAACAGCTCTGCCCCAAGTGCCTTATAACTGTACCAAATCTGGACATTCGCGACGATATTAGTTTGAAAGAAAATGCGTCAATATCTTTGAATTGCATATATATAGTACATAGCATCACAAATAACCAAATATTAAGCTTGTCTGAACATTTATGAGTTATGCAGTGATGTAGTTATCAGAAAAGTAAACAAACTATTTTTTCTGCGTACAACCATACGTTTTCGCAACCATACGGCTGTGTTCATTGTCGTTTCCATGGCCACAGTGAATAAACAAGGCTGCACAGACATTGTGAAAATGAAATTATTTAACTTTTTTTCAACTCATTTTTGGTTCCTATTTATAAAAGAGACTATAATAAATGAATTTACATGACAAAAACTGAATTGCATCGCACTGTTTTAGCACTGCAGCTTGAATAAAATGCTGTGCATTGAACTTGTCTGGGGTTGATTTGTATGAGCTACGGTACCTGGCTACAATCTTCTGGCAATTATTTGGCAACATAATCGCATACATAGTCCGAATGTAACATGCATGTTAACGGTTGGATTTTAGAACCATTTATTTACATAATAAACATCTAGCTATTTGTACTCAGATGTCATATATAGTCTGAAAAATCTACCGAGAAGTCTGGAAATTTGAATCAGGAAGAGTATGGAATTTTGAAATGGAAAATGTGTAGGAACCCTGTCCACATGTGAGGAGGTCAAAAATGAGCACTGCTGAAAATCCATCTTTTCAAAGTGCTTCAGTGATTGGACTCTGAAAAAGCATAGGCTCTCGTTATTAGACTTTCATGTCAGTTTCATAATTCAATCCTTCAGGTCCTTTGGGAAACCTGAATGGCTGCACTGTTTGGCCACATCAGCGATTAAAAGTGTCTGAAGAATGTGCGCCTCACGTACCGTACATACTCTGCGTGCATAGAAAACGCTCTTCTTAGACGGCATTGTTTTTTGTGTGCGATTAAAATGAAACATTACCAGCACCAATGTGCGAGTATTTTGAGGAGCACAAAGCTTTTTTTTTTTTTTAGTTTAAGTTACGAATGGGTTGTCTTATCACCCACCATCTGTTTTCCTCTGACTTGTGCCTGTCCGGGGCTCCATTCTCTTTTCCTCCGCCCCCTCTCCTTGAAGACAACCCCCCCCCCCCCCCCTTCCTTTCGATGCTGTGCCAAGGTCTCATACTGCACAACGGTCCCAACCGAGGGATGTAAACAAACATGGAAGAGCACTGCTGGCCAGCTGCTGAAGTAGTTCTGTGAGCGGGTGGCGTGCCGTAGCATGTGACTACTTTAAAAGCCAGTGGAGACTGCTGCGGCTGCAGGAACACAGTCACATTTGTCTGCGTGGAGAAATGCAGAGCATGTGCACAGTCTTGCATCAAAACATATTTAGCACTGTTGACCCCTCATTTGTTGGTTGAGCATTGGCAACAGTACTGTTGCGCTGAGATTCTTTACATATAAGCCCTCGGAACCCTTCAAACAATGGTTCATAATTTGGAATAGTTCTTGATATTGACATACTTGATTGAAAAATGGTTTTATTCCTTTATGCACAAAATGGAAAAAGGAGGTATGAGTCAAGTCCTGCTTCACACTAATCTCTGTGTTTCTTAATGAGCTCCCATAGCCTATAATTGAATCTATGAAAGGGCAAAACACATTGTCCATCCAAGAATAATTTTTCTTCATTGATATTTGGGCAAGTTTGGCCTTTGGTGATTTACTCACATAAAGGGAAATCGTCCTATGAATTGAGTATAGAGGTAACCTAATCGTTTGTGTAATGTATTTTGTTTTTATGTACATACCAAGATTGAATCCTGTGGACCTGTTACCTTTAATTGTGAGGTTGTAACCATAATTGTTTGCATAGTAAAGTGAATCCAATTTGGCATTTTGGACAGAAGCAAATAAGACCACACTTCATAATTCTTCCTTCCCTCTCCTTTTTCTCAGGCATTGGTGAGGCTGCCCCCTCAGATCTCCCAGAGTGAAGAAGTCCTGAGATTCTTCGAGACCAAAGCGGACGACCTGAACCCTCCCAAAGAGTGAGTGTCACATTCATTGAGCTTTCTCAGTCGGTCAAACAGCTCGACTTTGATAATTTTTAAAAAAAATTTAGGCCAGTGTTGCAGTTGTTCATTATGATGGGAACCCCACTTGTGGGTGTCACGGCTACATATTCAAACAGGGTTATGCGAATATTTCTGGAAATGGTGCTTTAATTCTCCCTGTTTCTAAACTCTCCCATCCTGGTCTTGTTAGCATCCCAGAAACCCAGGGCAGATTGTTGACGCTGGAGGCTTTGAAGTGAGGAAACGGGGCTGGCTTTGATTTAATCAGCTGGAAGGTTCTGCGATGCTATCGGCTGCAGAGCTCAGAGCGGGCGCTTTAGCAGGGCTGAACCGAAAGCATGCTTAAGCGACAAAATCACAGAATAGCGAAACATTGTTTTGGTTTTCCTCTCAACAATGTCTGTACTGAATGTACTGTACCTATTGAGTAATTTATGATGTTTTATTCAAAGTTACTTTTTAAATGTAGGTTGCAGTGAGAATTAATCCTGATACTGGAAATACATCATGTCCTGAAAGAATGAAATCAAACTATCAAACAATGGTATATCAGCAAATTGCCTGTAGATATGTCAGTCATTATGCATATTATACATCTGCAACCCATTGTATCAACATACTCTAAAACAGGCACATGTGAACAATTTTGTATGCATTTTGTAAGTCGCTCTGGACAAGGGCATCTGCTAAATAACTAAATGTATACGTGACAATTCCATGTGTGAAAGCGTGTGCATTAATTTATATTTTCATTGTTTTTGGATGATATAATTCTTATATATGTTGTATTTCTACTTGAACATACACTGGGAATACTTTTAGTTATTTAGTTACTGCTTCCTAATGCAGACATTACGCCAGGTCTGTCTGAAGCAGAAGAGGGAAAATGCATTCCTTTCCCTAACAACCTGAACCATATAAATTCTCCCTTGGACCTTTCTGGCTATAATGCAAAATAGCCCTTCCAGCTGAATCATGGATTCCAGACATGAAATATATCATTTTTTTCTGAGATTCTCTTTCATTTTCTTTCTATTACTCTGAAATAAATTGCAGGCTGAAAATGGGGATGATCTGCAGACTTTAGTCCCCTGCACGCAGCGAATTAGCCAGATTCTCTCTAGCAATAAATCAGATTTCACTTGCACCACGGGGCTTAACTTTACAGTAGTCCCTGCCTTTGATATGAACACGTATCTCTGCACGGTTGAGAAGCATTTATGGGACTATGCCTAATCCTAGGGCACATTGCGTATGCTCCACAGTGTCTCCAGGGTCTTACCCCCTAACAACTGGTACAGCCATTGAGCTAACCTACTGCCATTTTTTATTGTTAAAACATTGTAGAAAATTATTAAAATTACTGCAATATATTTGCTTGTTGAGATATAGTACTCCGTTTTTGGGTTTTGGATCTCCCTCTGTTTTTTGTCCTTAACCAACAAATATTTGTGATTATATGTCACCAGTCCCACAGGATTTTGTTATCTCTGTGTTCAGTAATGGACCGAGAATGCTTGGGCTTCAGTATCATCAGCTGAGCAGCATAAATGTTTTTATGGCCCATTACATAAAAACAAATAGTTCTTTCACGATAAAATAGGCAAAGCTAGCCTGTGAAGCTGGGTTGGACCATTTTAATTACAGCTCTCATCAGCTCTCCTCTTAGCTGTATCCTTTGGGGATGATGTAATGGTTTAGAATAGTTTCCCATCCTCTTCGCTCTAAGAAACCCTTCGAAAAGAAAACACGGTTGAGGATAGCGACCTTTCTCACACTGCCTGTTTCCTTTGTGCTCCAGAGAGTCGACCACGTTGTCCTTCCCGAGTGGTACTTACAAATCGTGAGGTGAGGCGAGCTGTCCATTCAGGCTATTTCAAGAAAATTCATTTTTCATGCAGCACAAGAATAAACAGTGGAAACATATCCACATATATGGTGCATCAACATGTGCTTAAGAGCGGTGCATTACTCATTTGCACATCAGCTGTCATTTTATAAGTATTAAAGCTGTCCAAGGCCTCTGAATTTTGTTTTCACATAAAAGAACCAATTATTACCAAATAAGTTACTTTTTAATCTCTGTACAGTTTATTGTCTTAATGTTCCTAAAAGAAAGATGTAAGATGAGGTTTGTGCTGATAACCTCTCATTAAAGAAAATACAGGCCATTGTAGTTCAGAGATTGTGAGATTTTTGTATAAGAAAACCAGGAGCTGACCAAACAATGCAATATATCAGCTGGTTCTTATTATAGTGATTATAGCATGCACATGTATCTCAGTCATAACCAACCAGAAAATACTAAATAGTCAGACAGGCTTTGATTTATTCATTGATTTATTACCGTGTAGACTCTGTGTGTGATCGTGTTACAGATTGATGTAAAGGATAAGAAAAAAAAACTAGGTTAATTGGAAATGCAGACCTCGAGAAGATGAGGTGAAGATGAGGGAGGTATAAATCTGTCATCGTATGGGATGAGGCGGTTTGATCTGTTCATCACGGTGGGGTCAGCGTGGGGGACAGGCCAGACTCTCACCGGAGAGAGACGTTGCCCAATCGAGTTTGCGAGCCCTCTGCTGCCTCCCACCCCCCACCCCCCCATTCTCAAAGGCTCTGGGCCGTGCAACGATTTCATGGCTACTGTGCGATTGCTGCCTCCCGGTGCCCTGAGGCTTCTGAAATGGATACATGTCTTAAACAGCAGAGTATGTGACTACCGATGGATCACAGTGTAATCGATACAGCACCGACAGAATGCTCATCAAGGAACCAGCTACTGGAAAGAAAAGACGTTTCACAAGCCCTCGTAACTTTGATATATGTTTATCGATTCCAGAAGATGAATGTGTAGTGAGAATTTGATACGTGCAAAGTTAACACATGTGAAGTTGACACATGGTGGTTTCAGTCAAGAAATGCTGGGATGTTGTAGCGAATCCATTCTGAGAGACTTTTGAGTGATTGCCCCCTGCCGTTATAAAAACGAGCAAAGGATGTTATTTTAGCTGCTAATAGTGTGAGTTTCTTTGGTATTTTCTGTAATAGTGAATGTATAGAGATTCATGTGATATAGGCCAAGTTGGTTATCCATTTTAAGTATGGTCAGTATGTAGTCTTAAGAATATTAGCAGACCAGTGTTATTTTAAAGAGCTTAGATTTTGTCAGGCAATGCCAAATATCAGGGCTATTCCTTGGAGTGATGGTTGTGATTTTGTTTTTTGTTTTTTTTTCTCAGAAGCTTTAGCCACTTTGTAGAAGGTCAGCCATAACTTGATGGTATGTGTAGTTTTCAAGAGGCCAGTTGTAGATCAGTCTCAGGGAGAGAATCATGGTGGTGAACTTTCTGCCTCCCACTGCTGGGGGTGGCTTTACAGCAGGGCAGTGGTATGGGACTGGTGTGGTGGATGTATTCGGTTGCCATGAGGAAGCCGGTACAGTCTCCACACCGAGATCTGTCCTCTTCATCAGTCACAGTGCGGGGAGGAGGGCGGGGGCACAGAGTCCTGAGGTCCCCAGACAAAGACTGCCTTTCAGGCCCCAAAATAACCAGGACTATTCCAGATGCGACCTTGCTCCCTCAAAGGCCCAGATGAAAATTCAGCAGTTGGAAGACATCCGTCCCAAACGTGTCGTATTTTAGGGGTTTTATTTCTCGCCAAGGGTCTTTCGTGGACTCATGTGCTCCCAAAACAAACAGCAGTCTGATTAGCAGTTGGTGAATCACCCATCTCCAGTGGGCTCGCCTCTGCTTTCCTCTGCTGGAAGGGGCGTCTTCACCTCAATGGACCATGATTAGTGCCTTGTGAATGAGCAAAGTCCCAGCACGCAAGCAACAATATTGTCCTTGAAAATAAAAATAAGGCTGACTGCAGCTTTAGCCATTAGGTGGTTGCATGTTATGCCAAATGCTGCTCTTTGGAACTGAAGACAAACACAGTGAGCTGTGCCCTTACAAACAAGGTTTTTTCGTGGTTTGACCGCATAATTGAAGGTGGTGGTGTGGTCAGGCCACTGGACCTTAGATCTGACTATTGTGGGCTTTAATCTTAGGCTAGAGCACCCCATCACATGCCACACCACTTCTGTTGAGCAAGATACTTGACCGCACCAGACTTGCACCAGTAAAAACCTGGTCATATAAATAGGTTACAGAGTGTGTGAGATGCAAAACTGTAAGTAGGCTAAGTGTGTAATTTGCCCCAGGTCACATGCTATACAAATAAATAATGGAATATTGCCTTGCACTGAAACCTGGCCTAACTGCTTAGTCAGCCTGTTTTAGTACAGTATTGGCAGCCATCTGTGGGATGTATGTCAAACATTACTGAGGCATTTGAAATTGCTCTCAGTTGGAGTCACATGCTAATGTCCCCTGATAATGAGAATCATTGGTTAATCGGTTTATTTAGAGGTATGCAGGATGATATTATCAGTGCTTTGGGTGGGAAAGTGTCCCCATGAAAGATGTCAGGGTTCTGTGAGAGATTAGATGACACCAGGTGTTGTGCCTTTTAAACCGAACATTTTGACTCCTGTAGTCTACCTGAAGTACATATCATACAGTATGCAGTCTGGATCTCTTAAGTCTGTAATCCTTCACCTCAGTGTTCTGAAAGTGTATTCTGTTAATTTATTTGCTGACTTTGGCCTGATGAAAACTCTAAAAATGTGTATTCTGTTAATTTGTTTGAAATACACATTTTTAGAGTTTTCTTCAGGCCAAAATAATAAACAGCGGTTATCCCACCATGGAATTAATAATTGCCTGGTTGTCATGGATTATGAAATTGCTGTATTGCAGGAACACATTGCCTCACAGCTGAGGGGGCGCAAACTAAAACACAGAGGAGGGCAGCATGTGAATAAGCAGCTAGGGGGAATTTTGCTCTGATTTTGTGTGCACAGTCTTTGTGCACTCATGAGACACCACAGCAAAAACAAGCATAAAACATATTACAATTGCTGCAGTAGCTAAGGGGAAAAGCCGTGGCGGTGGGGCCACCCCAGGGAACTCATACGGGCTCACAGTGCACTTCAGACGGAGTAGGTCAGCTTTGGCAGTGCAAACGCATGAGTAGGTGAACTGATGAACTGAACGATTAAAATCATGCCCTCCATTCATCTCATAAAGCGGAACAGACAAAAATGAAAGCGCTAACCTACGATAAAAACAATCAAGCCCCTACAGAGAGACGTAAGAAGCCTGGCGACCTACTTAACTTCAGGTCTTCAACCCGCACGGCTCTCTCTTTCGCGGCCTGTGCACTGAACCATGCCCAGGTCATGGGGGAACTGATGCCACCACCCACAGAAACTTAACCCCAGCAGTTCCCAGATCAGCATAACAGCTTGCAGCTGGCCAGGCTTCAGTTTGTTTCAATGTGATGGTCAGGGTGTTCAACTTCACTCTAATCGACCCGAGTCTCTTACTCACACGGGGATGTGTGGATTTCCTTTGTTGGTAGCAAGGTGGATATACATGTATGGTAAAAATCTGTTGGAGTCTGTGTGTGTATGACTCAGTGGATTGTTTACATTTTAATAGTGCCCACATAAGTTATCTCATCATGAAGGAAAAAAAGGAAAAGAAATGGAAAGTGGGTTCATGAGATGTCGCTTTGTAAGTGGCTGCATCGTGTTTGAGATCAAGCAGAAAAACCTCGACCACAGTGGTCGCGCACCTTTGGCGTTGTGTGAAGGTGTTGTGTGTTGAGCACAAGGCAAGGCTTGTGTGGGTGCCCCGCGGAGTGAGGCTCCACAAAGCGTGACTGGGGCTTGTGACTCCAACTGCCCTCAGAGGGGGATTCCCAGGGCTCCTGTTGAGCTGGCCACCTGCCACCAGGACTGAGGAGGGCACTGTTTCAGGGGGAACTCCCTCAGTCTTGGCAGGGGAGAGCTCATTTCCGATGGGCACAGAATGCCACTCAATCACTTGGGGGGTAGGGCCAGACCAAACGACTCTGAAAATGATGTTGAGGGGCCACGTGCACCGTTGAAAGGAAAAGTGGGTAGAGAAAGGAACACTTGTGCTAATTTTGTTGAGTGGATTAATGAAGATTAAGCAATTCTTGAGAATTAGGTCAAGTTATGAGATGTCTGCGCCTTCCAGTCATGATTTTGTATATACCTGTTGTGTAATGCTGCCAGCATCTCATTAGAAATGCAGCCACAATCTAAGACTCTTAAAATCAAGTCATAAGTCAATCATAAGTACTTATTATTTCAGTAGAAATGAAGATTTTAAAACTGCTCTGCCACAGAAAACAAAATATTCACCGGCTAGGTGCTTTATGTGTCTCCGAGTCTGATATTTTCACAGGTTTGGTCAGTAGGGTAGATTTCATCTGAATGAGACCTAAATAAATGCTTCATTATAGTGTAGTTAGACACTAATGTTCTCTCAACATTGAGTGTAAAATGTGCCCCCCTGTCTCCCCCAAACCAACATCCATGTGCTTGGTGTAGTAAAAAGGTTAACAGTCGTAAATATTACAGTCAAGGATAACTTGTCCTGATTACAGATATTGAAGATGTCTTGGACCATTATTGTATTCAATATACTTTCTGGGTTGGGGGGTGTCATCATCTTTTTCTGTCATTCCAACCACATATGTGATTTTGTATAGTTATATTGGTTAGTTATGTTAGCTATTACCATTGCTTCAGTAAGTCAATACAACTTCAACTGTTTTTGCTGCATAAAAAAGAACAGTGCAAATCTTCAAAGACTTCAAAGAAACTCTGAATATAATGCATCATATGAAGTGTCGTGTTTTGCAGGAAAATGTCCAGTGTGTCATTTGAATGTCAGGGTAAATGAGTGGTGTTTCAACTTTGTGTGTGATACACATGATAAAATCATCAACATTTTTGTGTGTATTTAGTGACACCTACCTGCAAACTTATGTACAACAAGCAATATTTCCACATTCTAGCATCAAGAAACTGTCATCAATATTGTAGTTTTCTTCTTATAGTCTTCTCATACTTTTATTGTGCTTTCTTTTGATATCATCCCATGCTTCTAGAGTCTACTTAAGTCTAATTTTGAAGCCATGTTTTTGTATAGTTTTATGTCAATATCTAAATATATATTTTAGGAAAAGATTTTCTAATCTAAATTTTATTTTCATAACAATCTATAGGAAAACAGTTATTGACTATGTCAATAATAAATATTGGTTGCAAAATCTCAGAACTTCCCCTGCTGAATATTACAGCCTTATCAATTTGACTTTTATTGCTGGTTTTATTTGCATGTACAAAACGGATTCCTTTTTAAGGGTCAATAAAATATCTATCCATCTGTCTGCGTTATAACACTGTTGTATGCATCATTATAGATTAAGAACATGCTTAGAAAAGCTTCTGTTTGAATATGCCCTATGGACCATTTTGATGTAGATCATAGCAGTCTTTTGTAGACCTTTAAGCCAGTATAATTAATGCAAATGTCTTGCACTTTAGGAATATTTCCTGAATTTGCATATTCTGCCACTCTTACATAGAAGCCCTGTTGGAGTATTATAATTTTAAATCCTTTAACGGAATTATGTGACCTATCACATTCCACCACAAGAGGGATCCCTCAGGTCTTGAATTGTGCATAGCTAAAGTGGATGTGTAGAGTGCCAGATGAAGGGTAGATAGTGAGGACAATGCCCCTGTCCTGATAAAGCACACCAGGACAAAATTCTCTTATGGGAATTTCCCTGAAGATAAATGTGTCCAGTGTCTGGACTTTTTCTTTGTTTTTCATTATTTAAATACATATTGGCCTAGTGCTTTTCCTGTGACTCACAGATTTCCACAGGGTCAAATTCCATGCATTTTCAGTGGACCCAGACAGCTTTTGTTCTGCTAGCATCAGCATTTTTCCAGAAATATCTAGTGATATGCAGAAAAATGTTAGCAGTTGCACCTCTTGACTGACCTCACTTACTGAACTCACCTCACAATATTGGCAAAATAAAATGTCAGATGTAATGATGAATCTGCTCCCCTTGGCTATACATTAGCTACACTATAAAAAAACCCTGGGATTTGGGGAAGACAGTGCACTTA
Source organism: Megalops cyprinoides (assembly GCF_013368585.1). Classification (NCBI taxonomy): domain Eukaryota; kingdom Metazoa; phylum Chordata; class Actinopteri; order Elopiformes; family Megalopidae; genus Megalops; species Megalops cyprinoides. The sequence goes on along the minus strand of NC_050583.1, from coordinate 60,661,988 downwards.
CTGTAATCTTTGGATTTTTAGACACAGTAGCAAGACACTACTTTTACTACCTTTAGACCATTGAGTGCTGTTTTATTACAACATCCTTAAATGTTTAAATCTGATGCACGTTGTGTGTCCCCTGTTGACTAAATGTGTTTATTATTATTTTTTTATATCTCTTAAAGCACATACATGAGTTTCCAGCAACTGTTGTTCCTGTCACACATAGCAAATACCTTACACATTTTCTATTGTTTGGGTTGTACTTACGGTTTAGTTTCCAAAGTTGTACTTTGGCTGCAGCGTAGTTCACTTAAACATGTTCCATCAGATTTGTTCATGGGATTTCGCATGGTACGTGAGAAGCTTCCAGGCTTTTTTGTTTATCCTCAAGCATAGATTAATGTGGACGTGATCAGCGTGCTTAACTAATAAACTCAAGGAAGATAAAAGTGAACGTGTCGATGCAGATGATTAGATGGCTTTGGCCCTCTGCAGGAAATAGCTATGATGAAGTGCAGGCATCTTGCTCTGTGCTCTCACAATGGCATCAATCCCAGAGGCCCCAGCACCCGCAGGCTCTTGTCTAATTGGAAGGCTGTCACTGTGTCACTGTACAGGGGCAGGAGGGCACAGCTCTGGCAAGAGACAGGGAGGACAAGGGAAATGAGTGTGTGTGTGTGTGTGTGTGTATATTTGTGGGTGTGTGTGTGTGTGTGTGTGTGTGTGTGGGGGGGAGGGGGGTTGGGGATGAAGTGCACCTTGGGTTCATTTGAAGAATTCATCAGCTAAAGTGCACTTGTCTGTCGCCAGATCAGGCTGCTAAAAGCAATCGCGGGAGACATGGCGAATCCTGATTAGTGGTCCGCCATCATGCTAATGCTATAAAGCCACAAGCTGGGACCCCTCTTCTTAGCCTCTTAAGTACACTGATTTACCCACAGAATAAGCTGCATGCATCTTTGACACCCCCCACCCTCCCACCACCACCACCTCCGTGGCCCAAAAGTACAGCATTGGTATCAAAAAGTGTATGATCCACAAAAAATGCACAAATATATGTCATTTAAGCATGCCTCAATTTGAGTTTCAAAAGAGTTAGTTTATGTGCATGTGTCTACCTGACAGGGTCTGAAAGCTATTCTAGCCACATTTTATGTATTTGTATTTATTTGGCAGACTCTCATACCAGGAGTTTCTTACAAAGCAATCATAGATATAACAAATGCATGTTACAGGAGGAGTAAGAAGGAGTGCATAATTCTATATGTACATACTTGTAAAGTGTCTGGGCTGAATTTGTAGCTTACTGCTTCCACACTGATTGAGTGAGGAGATTTTAGAGGTAAACACACGTAAACTGGCTTTGCAGTGGTTTGACTTTGGTGGCCTGTGACTTATGTTTTATTGCCTCCGTTAAATCTCATTCACTACTCATACATCTACTTTATGGTGTAATCCTATGGCAGGGTCGGCTCTCAACCAATGAGAGGGACTACTGTCAAACAGCGGCTTGGAAAGAGGCTGACCCAGGATCAGCAGCCTGTCTGGCCTAATTATGTGCAAGGCCTTGAAATGTCAATTTAGTGGGTCACTTGTGCTTCTCAGCTTGCCCTTGAATGCAGGGCCAGACTCATTTAGGATGAGCTCTGCTCTGAACTCTGAGGATTTGAATAACAGTAACAGGCAACATCAGGGTGGGCTCGCACTTCTGGCAGACATCAGATCTGAGTCAAACGCTGACCCAAGACGAATATCACGCACATTCCAGTAATAATGGGCCCACCTATTAAGACTGCGGGCGGGTGTTGTAATACACTAACAGATGGTCAGCATTGTATGATGCAGAAAGGCCCCTGCTGACATAAGATCAATATGAAATAGTTCTTTGTAACTTTGTGTGTGTGTGTATGTGTATGTGTGTGTGTGTGTGTGTGTGTGTGTGTGTGTGCTATGCATGTTTGCTTGTTTTACAGTGAGTGGCAGGCTTCGAAATATCCCCTCTTTTCTGTAACCAATCGACAGGCAAAGTCTCACAAGTCACGACTGCACAGGTGAATGAGTCGTTGCCTGGTGACGTCCAAGGACAGTCCGGCTGCTGGGGACTCGTGCTCAACAGTCAGCAAAAGGTTAACCTTCGAAATTCTACCCTCGAAAGCTCATCCTCTTAAATATTTTACAGTATCAAGCCCTCCCCTCCTCCCCCAACCCCCTACCTACCGCCCCCTTCCTTACATATCTTTCTTTACGAGACATAGGAAGAGCGCTGACTGCCAAAACACGGCACATTCGCCTCCGGGGAAGACTATTATTTCAGCTCAGACCCACGGGTCACTCGCAAGCAGGGCTGGACCCAGCGGCCCTCTGTTTTTCCTCTGCGCGGTAATGCATTTCAGATGCCTCACCAGCAAGGGCTGTAAACAGCCAAAAATAACAGCTCCAATCTCACTTGTTGCTTAGAGGGATTAATTGGTGAAAGTGGCCAAAGTGTTTTAGCATCAGCAAAAACCTGAATTTGTATCATTTGTACCATTTGGCGATACATCTGTGATACACCTCTGTTTCTTAAGGTATATCCTGAGCTCTTCCCACAATGAATACCTGCTCTCTTGGCCACCATGTAGCAATGCCATTAAGAGCTGTTTTTGACATGGTCGTCTGGTTTGAACAGTGTTAACCAAGGGCAGTCGGTTCCACACCTTCACTGTACCAGTAAAGTTTTAGTGGTATATTTTATAGCCATCCGTCTTAAAATTTCTGTATTTCATTTCCAGCATTGTGGTTAAACCTACCATGGGGACGGTGTACACAAATAATGTAATTTTCTCTCTTGAAAATTGCCATTTGAAGATGCTATAATTAGTATACACTTGTATCGATATACTGTAACTATCCAAAAACAAATTGTCCTTACTGTCATGTTCCCGTTACAGTATATATGTCAGAGTATAAAAATGTTAAACAATATTAAGCCAACAAAATTTAACAAATGACTATAGGTCCCAAAGCTGGGAGTAAGCTAGTTGATTTAATAGTTACAGTAAATAGAAATGTACCATTTAAGAGCACTAATCATGTCTTTGATTATTACAAAATCAGACCGTTACTAGAGTTTAAGGCCCTGTTTCCTTTTTATGAAACACAAGAGGAAAAATTGAAAAGTCTCCTGGGGGGGTGGAGGGGTTACAAATTAAGTACTTTTCTGTCTGTTGTTTCCTTAAAAAAATGTTGGATAGGTTTAAAGCACACAGAAAACGGAGGCTGTCGAAGAGGTCAGAATGGCTTTTTTAACAGCCTGTGGCACAAGCTGTGATATTTTTTGGAGCTAGCTAGTGTGGCATTGACTCACCCCTTCACTTCAACTCTGCTTGTGGTGGCAGTGGACCCAGTCCTCTATCTGAAAGTGAGAGGCCTTAGTAACCCCTGTCTATTTTTTTTATTTGGATTACTTTCCATCCAAGCTGATGTTCCGCTTCAAAGACCAAGCAAAATGCCATGGAAATATCATTTGTAAGGAGCTGCAAACTGCATGTTTTTTCCCCATTTTTGACATTTCGTGTGCAGCGTTGATTTGCAAGCGAATTTCAGAGCAGCGACGAGGAGATTAGCTCTGTGTTATTTTAACTGCGCCAAGTCTTTCCCGCTGCTCAGCTTGATGGCTGACTTGGGAGCGATGCTTGGCCTATTGCTTTTAAAAGTCCTTGTAGTACATCTGAGGTCATCACATTCAGTTAACTCACTGAGCACTTTGTAAACAGCGGTCACATCCAGTCCGAGATTTCTAGTAAAGTCTGTCATCATGGGGCAGTCGTAGATGTGTGGACATGAGCCAGAGCTTGAGTCACAAAGGCAGAGCTTTCGTTCCTTCATGCTAACAGACATCCTGTATATCCTATGGCAAAAGCCTCCTTACCAAACAGGAAAATAGTGAGAAATTTTGTTGAATTTGGTGTTTATGTTGTTATTACTCTTTCTGTCAGTGTGGGTTAGATCATTGTTGATGTGGATGAAACTTTGCTAGTGTCTGAGTTGAGGACGGAGAGTTAAGAAAGATCGGCCCGCTGGAACAAATGTCTCGAGGAGGATTTTGGAGCGAGTGAGGAGTGGGCGTGTGCACTCTGGCAATGTGAGGAACAGGAGCAAGGGCAAACACGCCTTCGTCCTGCCAGGATTTTTGCAGCACCTCCCCCCCCTGCAATGCATTTCCAAAATCCCAGCTCTCAACGATGAAATGCTATGATTTTTGCTGTGGCACTGGAGGGGGTCGATCCATTTGCTGCACCCTGGGGGGGGGATCGCACAGTGACGGAGCCTCCCCGCATCTTACAATAGAGCTTATTCTCGCTCCTGCACAATGACCTCAGAGAGGCAGGCAGAAAGAGCACATTCATCTAGCCGGGTTCCACAATGGGCGAGATTGAGAGAGGACGAAGCAAGGGCGAGACAGGAGAGAGGGCTGCGGCCAGTGAAAAGGCCGTTTGTGCCGCGGGAAGGGTCTCACTCGGCCGCTCGGTCTCGGGGTGCGCTGTGTGTGCACGGTCGGGAGAAGTGGGGGGGGGGGGGGCTGCGATTTGAGGTGACTGGGGATCGGAGTGATGTTGGCGGGGGGGGGGGGGGGGTGGGGGGGGGGGTGATCACTTTCCGGCTCTCCGGCTGCGCGTGGCATAAGGCATGAGTGACCCACGTGGACAGAGGACTCTTCAGCTGCATCTGGACCAGGAGTGCCCCATAGACTTGGGAAGACCCATAGCGAATTCATTTCTCATGGTTGCCATCTTGACATTTGTGTCTGTAGTCCATGACTGTAAGCATAGCCACAAGCACATATGCAGCTCTCTAAAAAGTGACAAAGACTGTGGCAGTCCTGGATTCGATGCTAGTGCCCTACTTATAGCCTGCTAGTCCCTAAATTGGAGTGACAGTTCTTTACTTGTTACTTTTCCCATTTATTCCTCAACATTTTGAGTTTGAAGGTTGCTTGTATTAATGAAATGTGTTGGAAATGGGAAAAAAAAGAAAACTTTGCATAAATTCAAATGTTCAAATTCAACGGATTAAACTCCAGCCTAGATGTGCTGTGAACCCCTTCGGACACAAGCATCTAAACAGAGCTCCCTGTCCAAGGTCTCTATTAGGTTATAAAAATTTCTGTCATCTTTTGCCATGCCCTTCATTTCACCATCCTCTGGGCATCAGCCTTTTACTTAGCCTAACGATGAGGGAGAGAGCCGCACTGAATGCTGAGTCATTGCCAGGTATTTCCAACAGCAGGGACATAACTGCATAAGTAAAGACTTTTCTGCCGGAAGGGATTTATGTCACTGTCATATGCTTTTATACACCAGAATAATAAGGTCGAGTGCCACTTATGTTGTTAAAGGTAGCATTAATAGGATACATATACAGGATATGCAAGCCATCCTTCCTGCTTTGCTTGCTGTGTGGCAGACTGTTACGAGCAGCTTTGTCTGTCCTCCCCATGTCTTTGAGTGTTAATGCAGTAGTTTTGACCTGAACTCCTTTCTCCTTTCCTCCCCTCCTGTGATTTGCTCAAAGTGGGTTGAGATCAAAAGCGATGCGATGTGGGATTTCACCATAACTGCGCGAGAGGGTTGCATTTGCTGCACTTGCAGTCTTTTTCTATAAATAGGGTATTGCAGAGTACAGTCCACTTTTTCTTACTCTCTCTGTCTTGCTAGATTTTCTGACTGCTTACTGCAACTAATAGAGCAACGCCAGCTCATGTCCCTCTCCCAGTTCCCCGTAGCAAACGATGTAATCCAATAATCATCCATTAAGTGTGGGGAGTTTAAAAGATCCACTCTCTTAGTGAGAGAGGGATATTTTTTGTGAGGGAGGGGTTGTGTGTGTGTGTGTATTTGGGGGGGGGGGGGGGGGGGTTGGTTAGAAGTGCTGCTGTATCGTCACATGATTTGATAGTGTCTGTTGCTGCAGCAGCAGCTGCCATACCCATCCCTCTCTCTTACACACACAGGCACACAAAACACACACACACACACACACACTCTCTCTCTACAGCGTCTCTCTCTCAGTGGCACGAGCGCAGGCTAGGTGTGTGCGTCGTTGATGAGGGTTCGGATCGGCGGGAGCCCTGCCTGGGTCAGCGTGACACGCCAGCCCCGGCCCAGCGCTAATCATGTCCCTCTGCTGTTGTTTCTTTTTCAGGGACTATGGCACCTCCAAGCGCAAGTCAGGTAAGAGCACTGGCTTTTTATCTCTAGACAAACTTGCCTCGGGTGACAGCCCTCCCAACCTGTTGCATTGCCCCTCTGTTTGATCGCTGAAGGGGCGCCCTGCAAGAGCACCGTTAATCATTTTCATAGTGTTCTTTTCTTATTTCTCAAGCTATATTTCCTTTTTATCTGTATCAGTGTAATCTAATATGCCTGGATTTTTTTTTTTTTTTTTGGCTGGTGACACTGCAGTATCGCCTCACTTCAGGGTGGTGCTCCTGCGTTGGATGCATTTGACGGATGTTTGGAATTCTCATTTGTATTCTGTTCCTTTGACAGTTTCTCCTTGTTTTGGCAGAACAGTTTGAAGTCATAGGATCGTTTGCATTCAGTGCAGTTGAGGTTGCCAAAATATTTTGCTGCATCCATGCAGGAAGGAGGATTATTTGAATGACAGCTTGAGCTTGAGACATCATCTGGGAGGCTTTCTGTTGTTTGCTTCGTGTTTGTCCCCAGAACAGGGCACCTACAATGCTTCTCTTTTGTCATGTGTATTGTGTCTATGTGTGTGTCTTGTATATGTATTGTGTACGTGTGTGTGTTTGTATGTGTGTGTGTGTGCATGTGTGATTGTGAGTGTGTGTGTTGAATGTGGAAAAGAAAGCATAGTAACCTTCAGTTGGCCCTGGGCAGCTGAATGCAGCACTCATTCTAACTCTTGGAAATGTCCTTTTAGAACATTCCACTGTGAATGACAATTCTGTGACAGACCACATGGTGAGGAATTCTTGTCAACGTAGTGGTCAGCATGATAAATTTAGTACAGTATTGTGACAAAGCTGGTGATCGCCTCCTTCCAGCAGCCATCTGCGTCAATCCTGCTCCTTTCCAGTCATTTCATTTGCTTTTTTAGGGAGATGACTGCCCATGCATAATGTACATGCTTCGCAGAAGCGCTTATCAGGCGATGACTTACTATGTGTCTATTTTTAGAGGTGACATGTTATGCAGCCCCTATGTGCAGTGTTAAAACCATTTTATTTTTTACGTGAGTGCAATTAAAGCAAAGTCTCTTAATGAAAAGTGCTACAGCTTTGTCTGTTCCGGGACCCACAGCTCACAGGTCCAGAGCTGAGTGCTCTAACTAATACAGACACCCCCATGTTGTCAGGTTTGAGGTTTCACTCCATTGACAACCTGTACAGTGCAGAACAAAGTAGATTACAAGTGCTTTATGAGGCTTAAACCCTCTCACGGTTATCTGCAGAAGGACCACAGTGATGGACAAGCTGATGTATTGCTGAATGGAGTGGAAGGGTTAAATGTACTGGAATAGCAGGGAGAAGAACACCTGTTTAGTTCAACTGTTCAACTGTATCCTCTCTTTCATGGGTTGGGCGCTGAAGCAATGCTAGTTATTGTAGCGTGTGTGGGTGTTAGGGGTTTGTGTTTAGGGGGGGGCAGAGGGTCTGTCCAGCTGTAGTATCAGGACATGAGCCAGACTCTGGTGCATGTTTTTAAGAGTAGTCACTCCTTTCACAGTGGTTGAAGGAGTGTACAGGAACCATAAATCTGAACACTTGGCATGAATAATTAAAATTCAGGGATAGGAAATGAAGGGTGGTAAATCAGCAGTACGGTTTCCCTGAAGCAGATTTAAAGACTACTTCTGATGCTTAGGGTGTGCCATTTGGTCACTCCCTGAGAAGAGGAAGAGCGGAAGTCCAGGGAACTTGCTTTGCTTATCTGAATTGCTTAGGAAGGTATGTGGGTCAGTGCCCTTTGTCCCACATACTGTATAGTAATTACAAATCAGTTCATTTAGACAATGCATTTCCAGTTATCCTGGAAGTGCGAATTATAAGATTACCTGAGGCCGTAAATATACATACTAGTGCAACCAGAGTGCTGTTCCATCACATTATTTTAACTGGAACTATTCTGTCTCACAGAGGAAAATACCAGTATTCATTGTTGGAAACTTTTAAGGAACATATTTTCAAATGTAGCTTGAAAAATTCAAAAAAGTCCAAATGTGAAAGGGATCTCATTGCAAGGCATCACTTGCAATCAGGTTTGCTTTCTTTGTCTGAAACACACCACTTAAAACTTGTCAAATAACCTAGCAGAACAGGGAGGAAGGCTCACTCACAGTGGTAAGGTGCTCATCAGTGGAGCGACGGTGCCTCTGTTGGTGGTAACCAAAACTTTGGTGTTTATGCCATGACCAAAAATACATTTAGCTTGATTTAATTTTGGCGTAACAAGAGCTTGTGACATCCTCCTCTCCATACAAATTGAGGGTATATTAGATGAGACAAGACCTAATTGAATACAATACAATGATCAATTCCACTTGGGGGAGGGGGTGTCTGTGTGCGGGGGATTGTTCATCTTTGACGACTAGGCTGGCATTATGTCCTGGGAACTTTGACAGGTGGTGCCATTTCATCAGTTTGACATTAATTCTAATTGGTGGGGGCTTGGCTGGCTCAAAACAGGCCGAATTGATCCCTGTTGTAATTAAGTGACTGAAGTCCATCTGTCTTTCAAGACAAGACTGCCACAGGAAACGGCTCCATGCTCATTGCACTGCTTTTTACCCACCTCCTTTGTCATGTATAACACAGTTCTGTGCCATGAACAGGCAAATTGATACTGGTGTAAATATTAGCCCAGTTATTTCTGAATTTGTTTTGAAAACTGGGAAAGTTGTTTCTCCAGCTGAGGCAGATGGGAAGGTGGAAAGAATATGCAGAAAGCTGCATGGTTTGATGGAGAGAGGTCAGAGCAGTGCATGCTGTAATACTCCGATGGAGCAATGATGTGGCTGTCTGGGGAGGGTGTTGCCATTCAAAGGGATGATTCACTCACCAAGAAAGCCCTTCCTTCATGTGAATTCCATATTTTACCAGTGTATACCATTTACTTGTTACATGTAAAATGTTGTCACCATTTTATTTAACCACGGGAAAATCTGTAAATTCTGGAAAAAAATTAAATGAATAAATTGTAGTCAAACTAACTGGTTCAAGCTAAAAATAATGGCTTAAATAGATGAGAAGCTGAAGCTGAGTAATTCATATTGCTCCATAATGTTCCATGTTCATATTTGTAAGGAACAGAGTTAACTGCCCTGAATTGGCCAAATACTGCTTTTAATCAGAAAAGTAGGAAAGTGGTGCGAGTCTGTGGTATATTTGTGCTGGGACTGCAGCATAAGATCCCAGTAATTACATGGTGTTGGTCTCTCCTTAGACTTTAATGAAACTATGCCCCAATATGAGGATTTCCCCTGGGCCACAAACATTCTAGTGGTTAAAGCGTGCCTTGGAGACTGTTTACCTGCCATGAAAACTCTAAAATTTCAACAAAACTGCAAATTTAGCATTATTGTGCCATATTATTTTGCCATGTTATTAGCAGTTTTTGTGGATCCCTGCCCGCTTCTGTTACAGTATGAGTATAATGGTTTTCTTCTAAAGTCCACTAGCAATGCTGTATTTCGAGTTTGTATTTGCAGCAATTTCTATGCACATGAGCTCAGCAGAATTCCGAGTGGGAGTCAGCCACAGGTAGTTTGTTCACAACAGGAACCATACAACATTTGAGATGACATTTGCGTAATATAAACACATTACATTTTGATTTCTTTACTGGTTTCCCACAAAGTACAGTACTTTATTGGGATGGAAATATAATGATGACTTGCTGTCCTTTACCTTGTGCATTTTATTATAAAATATACATAACACAGTGCACCACATCACCCATTAAAGAAGACAATATCCATGCCCTAACACCACGGGTTACACTGTTCCACATAGTTCTGATAGACTCTTTCAAATGGAAAGATGGAAATGTCCAAATCTTCTTATTCTGCATTATTTTTTCCAGATTTGTGGTCATTGATGGTAATCTATTGTGATGGCACTGAGAATTTCCCATAATTCCCTGATCATCTCTCTGCTATCTTTGCATTGATTGTATCTCATTTATGCATTCTCCAGCTGTTTCCTGTTGTTACCACCGACGTAGTCTGTCACCATTTTATTTGAAAGGAATTGCAGTGCGTATTATTTCATCCTTTCGGCCGAGTCCCTCTCTGTCTTCAAGAAGCATCTGAAGACACAGCTCTTCTGCTCCCATGTAATGCCTTCAGTGATCTAAATATTTTAAAAATGTAACTGTAATTTGATTACCATCAATTTAAATGATAACTGTAACGGAATACAGTTACTCATATTTTGCATTTTAAATACATAATGCCATTACATGTATTCTGTTACTCCCCAACCCTGGCAATACATGAATGAAATATTTGAGAAGACCTTTTACATCTTGTTTTGTCCCTCTGTTCTTATCTCATTGCATTATATATTAGCTACTTTGGGCCAATTTGACCTAAGCTGGCTTTTATGAAAGGACTTTGGCAAAACCTATAGCAGAGCTGTTGGGAGAATACAGCTCATAGTGTTATAGTATAGTATTGACACTATTGCTCACTATTGTCAGGACACCCTGTCTTCTTAAGTCAGAGTATAGAGGTCTGGTAGAGAGAGGTTACTTAGCACAACCAAGAAACTGGGAAAAAACAAACAAAAAAAAAAAAACAATCACATCAAGTTATCGTATTGACTTAAAACGATTAAAGAGGAATATAAGATGCGCTGTGTGTAAACATACCCCTTGTCACTGAGGTTCATGTGAGACTGCTGCTCATATTCCTCGAGCGGCACTGCAGAGTATTGACCGTGCATGTGAGAACCAGATGCAGAGCAGAGCGGGGAGAAGGGGGGGGGGGGCAGAGTATGTTTACGTGGCAAGTGGAAATGATTTCAGTGTGACGTAGGAGTGGCTCGCAGCATTTCCAGGGGCAGCGGAGGGTCCGCTGCGTGAGCAAGGGGACTCGGGGGGAGTGTCAGGGGAGGTGGGGGCGGAGTCCGCAGGGTAAGTGGTGTGCTCATGCGAAGGAAACGGATCTTTAACACTAAAACAACCAAAGTCTATTTCTCTCCCTGTGCTCGGAGTCAACCAGGCAGCGGAACATTGCAGCGAACAAGTGACAACTGTGCTCTCTTAGAAATGAAAAGTTTGGCTCTGGTGAACTGTTGAACAAACAAGAGTACACATCAGCAGGTGTGGTCCAAAGATGGACCTGTGTTAACATGACCTTAGTCATATCTGCAGAGACTGTTTCTTCCAGGTTAAGCTTTCCAAACATAACTAGATGGTGGTTTGTATTTCTTGGAAATTCAGAAAGCTTTCTCTGTGTGTACCCAGCATCCACAAATTGAGGATTCATAGTTTAAGAAAGTCTTTTTTGTGTTATTCATTCCATGTATACAGCTTGTGCATGCCCAGAGTGATTAATTTGTCTTTTTGTTTGTTTGGCCTTTCCTCAGCTGAACTTAACAAACTTCCACACCCAGCAGATGGTGTTGCTAAGTTGCCTTTGCAGAAAGAGGCCCTAACAGGATGTAATGAAGCACAGTAGTTCTTGGCATTATGTCATACATCACCTAGCTAGATAGAACTCCACTTCAGTGAAAGTCGAGAGGTTCGTTAATGTCTCCTGCTCCTGTGCAGGCTTAGCGTGTCATCAGGTTACAGCTGAATAGCAGCATTTCCTGGACTAGCTCTTATGTGTTTTAGTCATGTGTCCCTGATGTAGCACCTTGTGCACCTTCAGCAGAACTTGTGTTATGGAAATCTCCTCTTAGAGGACTTATCATAGAATCTTTTAGCCTTAATAGTGCAAGTGAGTGCCATTTGCTGTGCCTGACAGTGAAGAGCTGCCGAAGCAGTCAGAACCAGCTGATTTACATTTGGGCATGTCAATTTCAAAGGACAGTGTTTTCTTATTACTTCCTGTTTAGTGTTGGCCGAGTATATGTGCCAAAGTGCAGCTCTAATTGTCAGCAGGATAGCTGGCACAGCAACCACCCCATACTCAGTGTATTCCATTAACATGAGACGAGATTGAACTGCGTAGGCCATTGGCCCATCCTCATCTAGTGTCCCTTTGGGCAATCCAAATACTCTTCCTCTGACCTTAACAGTAAGCAACCACGCAGTCACAGCTGTGATTGTCAGACAGGCGTTCCTGGAGCATCTCCTGCTTTTGAATTAACACTTAGGTTGCCAGGTGTATATTATGAGGTCAAAGATTATGATTTTGATGTGACAGCTGAAATGATTGAAACAGAAGCGAAAGTTCACCCTTGTGTATGTTACTGTGGTTCTCTTCATTGTTTTCTTCACACTGTTTTTTGTTATTTTCAGGTGGCTCCATTGTAAAGTGTGAAGGCACAATCATACTACTTTTCGCTAAAAGTACAAACTGCAGCAATAATTGTTGAAACAGCAGCACAATATTTTAAAAATGATGTGAAATAAATCTGTACATGTGAAGACACAAACATAAAAATATAACAGAGGTAATAAAATATAAAGGAGGTAATAGTAAAAATATTAAAATCCATCAGTAATGAGGAAAAAAAAATATGGGGGTTATATCATCATAATGAGGTACAGAAGATGTCAGGGTAAAAAATGTTTTTCTTGTCGGCAGTATTTACCTTTGAATTTATCTCTCTGTTTGTACAGCTTAGTGTGTCTGTAATGCACCGCACCCTTTTGAAAGAGAAATATTGGAGAAGGAAGCAGCTCTCAGTGTGGGTGAGTGAGCTGACTGAAAGAGCTGCGCCGGTGAGCACATGTGGAGTTACTCAGCCTCTCCTCCGTGCTCACCCGCTCTGCTTTGGCCAATGAGGCAATATCTGTCGCCGCTCTGGGTATTCCTGCTGGGTCTCGGCTCAGAAACCCGGGGCTGTCACAGATATCCTCGGTGAGGCAGCCACATTCCCGCTTATCTGACGAAAGTAGCTTTTATGACTTGAGATTTTAAAACCGTGTTTTTAAATCGTTGCCTCCAGCAGTTCTGACACAATCTGAGACCCATCGTAAATTCCGCACAGCCTTGTTTACTTCCTAGCAAAAACAAAAAAAAAAACCCGGCGAAATTGTGAAACATCTTGCTGCCGTCCTCCTCTGGACCGAGTTCTAGATGGGGAGAGCATGGGGGTGGTTACAGGAAGCGTCGGTTTAGAGGTAGGCCAGTGTTGGGAAAAACAAAGAGGGAGGCTGGCTAATAGTACGGTCCCATCCATACCTGGGACAGGAGACTTGAAATACTAATATCCAGGTTCGAGCTGACTTTTCACCACCCCTCTCATCCTCGCCCCCTCCCTTCATTGTGGGACGGCGTGAATGCGTCCGTTGGAGAATCGAGGGGAAGTTGTCCCAACTCACAAAAGAAGGAAAGCAAAACACTGACGTCTGCGAGATGCTGCAGTCATCAGAGAAACCTGGAAGGAATTAGCCCGCCTGTTTGCATGCAGGGGGCTGGGTTAATATCAGTCAGATGTTGAAAGCCGTGCAGAGGGAAAAAAAAATGTGCCCTTGCACATAATTGGGGAAGCTTGTTAACTGCCGTTGCCCCCACTGACATGGGACACTCGGTTTACAGCCCTAAAGGAATCACCTTCATCCGCGGTGTATTTATTGCCTCGGTCAAAGATGGCGCATTCCCTCATGAAACTGAAAGTCCTTTGTCCACCACGGCCATGGTAGGAGCCAATAGGGAAGGGGAGGAGGGGGCAGGGCTCTTTGTAACACATTTAGGAGGCATGGAGCAGGATTTTGTTATTTGTTTTACATAGCAATTCACCATGGTTCCTTCCCTTCTTCCTGCGCACCGTCATTTGGCTTATATCACTGGCTGTCAACACTTCTGGGCCACTGCCCAGGTGCGGATGGCTTCAGTGTTCCTCAAACAAGAGGGATGGATTAAGCAAGAACACTCTTTCTGACGTCAGTGCAGACCGCCCCTCATCTAGCCCCTGTTTTTATGCGCAGTTGTGGACTGTTTATCTTGCTCTGGTCCCCCCCCCCCCCTCCCCCGCCCCTTGCCTCTATGAGCTGCATGCTGACGCACAATATTTAATTTCCTGACCAGGGAAAAAAATGTGTTTGTTGGGGCCTGGGAGAGCCCTTGTGTTGGCCGAAACCCCTCCCAGACATTCCATTAGACCATATGATGGTAGACAGGTTGCTGTAGGACCTAGTATACGGAAGTGTTTATCCAGGTTGTGTCACACCTTCAAACTACCTAACAAAATCTCGTGGTGTTCTCTAGCTTTTGTACTGTTTAGAGGTGTGAGCATCCTCTTTTCTAATAAACCCCCCCCCCCCCCCCCCTCACCACAGCGTGGCACTTAATGTTTACCTTGTCTTGATGACGTGACTTTGGTTATAAAACATATGATAGTGATGTCATCATATAAGGAACTCTGCACTTCAAAACACTGCAGTTTGTTGGAAGATGTTTAGAAGTCTGCTAGTTTTAAAGCTTTGGTTTTTCCACAGATAATGTGCTTTGATGGAAGGGTTCCTGTTGTGAGACCTGCATGGAGGTTGCTTGAATGATGAACACCCTGCGCAGATGATGTGGGGGTCAACAGACTGAATAACTGCTGTTTTCTCTCCTCTCTGGCTTTCCTGCGTCATGCAGTGTGGATGTATGGTCTGTCAGAGAGTCCGAAGAAAGTGGCGCCAGGTACCCCCCCTGCCTGCGAGCTTTTGGTGGTGGTGCCAGCTGCATGCCCACAAATTGCATCCTTTTTATTTCCTACATTTTTCCTTCATAACAGCATGCGCTTTTGTCATCACTTCTGTGTCATGGTGTGCATTTTTTTGCTCATTCTCACAGTGCATCATTCGTGTTTCACTGTAAGTGTGCTGTTTAGACCTTGAATTAGCTGTCTTACGCAACTTAAGGAACCTGTCAGTTATTGTGTTTTTCAGGCAGCGGTCACTAGGCCTTGCCATGCATGCCAAGTTGTTGCGGGGCCAAAGCACAAGAAACTCTGAGGAAGGGTTAGTCATGCCCTTATGTAAAACATTGTACACAGATTTCGGGGATTGAGGATTGATCTATTAGTTCATGCTATTCATTAGACAGCGCAATTACGCAGTTAACGAAAGTGGTCTCCAAATAAACATTTCAGTGAAGAATGTGTGTTATTCTCCAGAAATAAACACATGCTTTGACATCAACAGAGCTCTCCCATCTGGAGAGTATTTTCAAAATGTTCCGCAACAAGTTTGGTGCAAGTGGTGCTGTTTAAAGCATGTTTTGTTCTCTCAGTCCAGCAATATCAAAGCGTCAGTGTTAGTTACAGTGCGATTTACCGAGTAAGCAGGGAAGAAGGCATTGATACTGCATGTTCCAGCATTACACATGCACATCTCTCTGTATTCAACAGATTGAGAATGCAGAAACTGTTCATGTAGGTTGTGCCAATAACGTCATGCTTGCCTGCAACCAAATTCACTTTGGGTGTCTGATGTCCATCCCTTTGCATGTATTGATTTAACTATTGTTATCTGTCTATCTCTCTATCTATCTATCTGTCTATCTCTCTATCTATCTATCTATCTATCTATCTATCTGTCATGTATACACACAAAAAAAACATATATACATACTTTTTTTCCTGTTGGTTATTCTCTCTTTCCTCTCTGTCCAGTGTGGGTCACTCAGTGCAAACACATGGCTTGTCACATGATTGCAGTCATCATAATAGGCTGTAAAAAAAGGCTTCCCTTCCTGCTGCATCTCATGTCAGGGCCTGATAGAAAACAGAAGGCCAGGCAGGCATACATGCTCATCTGCAGTTGTTCCAGCACAAGCAAGCTTCAGAGACCACCACAAACCTTTTACACAAACTGTGCTTTTACAGGCCACTAAATAATTTGTCTTCTTTTAAGAATGGTGTCAGCATGCGTGACACATACCTTAGTTTACAGCTAGAGCTGTTATTTGCTATTAGAAATTCACTTAAATGGGAGGAACCCCATTGTCCTGACGAAGAGCCCATGGATTTTTTCTTTGGAGTTAATGTAGGTCAGACATCTGTAGTACCTGTGCATGAAGGCATGCTGGTTTTGGAAAAAAAAAGACAGTTTGCTGAATGGTTAATCCAGAGACATTCAGTTTCTCTTTTTTCTTTCCTGTCAGTCCATATTGATTTTCTTCAGAGTAGAGTGATGGTTAGAAGAGTTTACTGTGGGTCTTTTCATTATACATGAAGCAGTGAAAGACCCACAGCCTTAAGGTTTTAAAAAGACATGATCCAGCTTCCACACAATTTCATGTGCTTAACATACACATTTTGTGGACTCATGTTGAGCCTTGGAATAATGTTGATGTTCCCTCAAAGTGTTTTGTAATAACATAGTTTTGATGGTAAAGACGATGAGCGACTTGACTCACATGTTTCATAGCTGATGATAAATGGCACCCCACAAGTAAGATTTGTGTTGAGTCGCTCATCGTACAACATTGAATTGTTTGTGGTGTTTGTATTACAGAGTATATGCCAGTTTAGTGTAAATACTTCTGTTGCCATGGGTCCTCATGTGATATAAAGTGCTAGCAGTGCGACTTGTTGACAGAGACAGACATTCCATCCATCTTTTTCCTCCACAAAACTGAGGCTCAGAGACTAGTCAACATCTCATTTCGAGGAAATAGATCACTTTCCTACATTCAGACCCAGCTGGGAATTGTCTTCCAAGCACGGCAGATTTCAGAGAAGTGTTGTGAGAAATTTGTCTGAATTGGATCCAAACCAGGCAATTTGCAGATATGTCATGCAGAGTATTAGCCGCTAGCAGGCAATACGTTGACTCTCAGAAGTGGAGACACAGAGGCGAACCTGTAAAAACTTGTATAGACTGTATATCTCTATGATGTGGCACTGGTATCGTATTTGATATCAGCTGCTTGTCTTCTGTTTCATCCATCATGACCTGTAAAGTCTTATTTATGCTTCTCTGAAATCAGTTTCTGCACTGGCTTGCCAATTGTATGTCCAGATTTGCATTCCTTTTGTCCTCCGTGTGGGAGTTGAATCTGCCTAAGAAAATAATGAAGGTTTCCAGGATTTAGGGGCTTGCTTCCAATGTTTTGGGGTGCTCCTGGAAATGCCCATAAACAATACTTTCGTCAGAAAAAAATCTTATTGGTGGTGCTCTGTGTTGTACTTTGCATAATATTTTATCCTCCTATTAACTGCTTTTAACATTATCTTTCAAAATGGGGGGGGGGGGGGGGGGTTTTTTTTAACTACCTTGGGTCTGCAGTGAAACACAGAAATGACATCAAAATAAAAAAGAGGTCAACTTCAAATATTCACATGCTACATGAAAGGCATTTTATGACATGCTGTTCTAATAAAACCCTTACTTAATCTGCAGTTCATTTAGAGGAGAGAAAATAAGGAATGCACAGCAAAAGTCCCTGAAGGAAACGGTTGAAGCTAATCGGCACGTTGAATCCTGTGAATGGTGCCTAGTGCACATGTGCCTTTGTAATGGGTGGCCAAGAGCAACTGATGCCTGCCCATCCTGTATGTACATCTCTTACAGTGTGCAGTTTGCTTGCACTGTAAACTATTAAGTTGTCAGTTGTCAAACAGGAGGTCTTGCCATGAATGACAGGATTATCTGAATTATTAACAGAGCTTATTGCTCAAAAATAACATCAGCCAATACCAAATCTGGCGATTTAAGCCTTGCTGTGCAGATGATACATGGCCTGCTGTCAAAAACCCCATGAATGTAGCTTAACATAACCCTGCATGTTAAGAGATACAAAATTCGCATACATTTTTGGATTACCATTGAAATTGAAGTACACGTAATTGGATCATGCCTAAAATAACAGCCACAACAAAGGCACGTGGTGTGTTATCCACTAAAACCACTCTCTTTATCTCTGAAAAATATTAAGGTATTTTTTAAGATCTAAGGCAGTGTTCTCCCATGCTTTGCTTTTATCAGCCAGGTGTATTTTGAAAAAGCTCAAAAAGTATCCAACTGCGAGCCTACTCGTGACCATGCTAAAGAAAAGTCATTACCCGCGCACAGAGGGTTAAATCCTAAGAGGGTAGGGAAAAAAAATCTCTCTACAAACTAACCCCAGTGAAATGCTTTCTTCTTGTGTTTCATATAAACAGAGGCCCGGCCTCTCTGTAGAACTCCGTCCCACTCATATGTTTCTATTTAAGGACTGTAGTGTAGACTCCTATGATTGGCGTGCTCAGCCCCCCACTCGCCTTCCAGCTCCAGCCTCAGAGAGGAGAGGGAGTCGTTTTGCAGGCCGTTTATTTTCCAGGGGAAACTTTTCTATTCTTCCACTCCCGAGTCACATCCCCGACCGTCTGCAGCTCCTTCTCTCTCTCTGCCGCCTGCAGGACTATGGGGGAGGCCCAACAACTAAAGTGGAATCTCTTTAACCAAATACGTCCCTGAACAAATCAAAAACAAATTATTTTTTAGATTTTTTTTTCAATTTTTTCTTCTGATGCCAGTCTGCCCTTCACTGTGGGCCGGAGGAAGATTCAGCTATATGGCAAGACCCTTGGGAATATGCATTGAGCCTAGGTTGTGTTCTGATTGGCTGGGGACCACCGACGACTTGGCCTATGGCGTATCGGGTGCCCGGCGGCCGTTCGCGGGGAGCCATGGCAGGGAGCTGGCTGACAGCTTGCTTCTTCCCCTCCCCAGGAATCGACAATTTGGACCCCATGGTGCTGGAGCAGTATGTGGTGGTGGCCAACTATGAGAAGCAGGAGAACTCGGAGATCAGCCTGCAGGCCGGTGAGCTGGTGGATGTGATCGAGAAGAGTGAGAGCGGTGAGTGAGGCGGACCTCCGCCGAGCGTTTTGCACCATGGTCCTGCGCTTCTTTTCTCCCCTTTGTCCTCAAGAATCCCCCCCCACACACACACACACCCCCTCCTCCTGCTCTCATTCCCCATAATCTCCAAACTGTGTCTTAGCTCCATCTGGAGGTTCACTTTGGCCAGCCGTCCAGGCTGTTTTTCCCCCCTGTTGGTTTAGGCTTGGGGCCAGAATGTTGCCTTTTGCAGCAAGAATGTCTCCTGGACACATATATCAATTATCCAGATTTCTTTAATAGAAAGAGGGAAAAGATTTTGTTATATGTGCTGGCTCATCCTGTCAACAGCAAAACACAAGGAATAAAAGTTGAAGACAAATGCTTTTGATTACTAAATTCCTGCTTACTTCCTGGGAAAAATCCAGATGTACAAAGAAAACTGGGTTTTACACAATGTTCCCACTATTAATGGAATTATTGTGAAATTTGTTATAGATACTTTCTGATACAGATGGCACAAGGAGGATAGGAATTTAGCATGTAATCTACAGTTTAGTAATTTAGTACAAATACACAAAGCAGGAAGGGCAAAAAGGATACTATAAACTAGACATTATTTGTGACATTTTCCAATTGCTTTCTGAAACCCATTGACCTACATTTTATTCAGTACATTTTGATTTTATTTAATGCAGGCCTTTTCTCTCTAAAAATAAATTAGAGCTTACATAACTCTCTCATAAGGATATTAGTCTGCTATTTCAGTAGTTCTGATCATTTAAGAAAGACCATACAGATCCTGCTATTCTTTCAGATGATCATTTGACAGTTAACTTCAGTTTCTCAGATACTGAGATACTACCAAAGCTTGGGGCCCCATATTTTGCCACTTGCCCTTTTATTTTATTCCTCCCTTGGATGTTTTATACATCAGTGGGCTTTTCTGATGCTTCTCAGTTTTGAGTGCAGGGACTTCATTCTTTTGACCATGCAGGGATATGGGAAAAAGATCACTTTATGCCTGCAACCCCTATGTGTCCAAAGAACAAGGAAAATAGATAAATATTTAAACAGGAGAGCACATATTTCATTATTTGGATGTAATGTATCTTCATGAACATTTTTACCTTGGAGAAAAGCATATATGGAAAAGTGCTTTGAGTGAAATAAAATAAAAGAAAATGCTGTGTTGTTACGCCAGATAATGGTCTGCATATTATCGGCTTTTGTTTTTTCTTCAACACGTGTATACCAGCCATAGTTATGTGGTGCAGCATGCTATGTGGTGCAGTATATATTTCTGGAGACCTGCTTATTTTCTGGTGTTTCATTGCACCTTAGTCATTTGCACAGCAGAAATTGCTTGCAGATTAACTGTTTGACGTTCAGACTGCTGTGCAGTGGAGATGATGTGTTTTTTCCGGCTCTCTGTTCTCTCTGAAAAAAGCCTTGCTTGGTGAAGATGGAATAGACTTTTGTGTACGGTTCAAATGAAACTCCACACCTTGGGGGCTTTAGGAAAGTCAGATGAGTAGGGCTGCTTTGAAGTCTCTCAGTGCACCCCATGATTATGCCTTTTTCAACAGCTGGACATCAGCACCAGGAAGCCATTCTGAAGCAGTGTTGTGGGCATTTGAGAACTTAAGCAAGCAGATGTGTATATGAATCTGTTCATTGTGCAACATGTTCAGCTAATGGTCATGCTGTTTGCTGATTTATTGCCCGCTGTGAAGATTCACATGATGCAGATTCTGTACTACTTGATGGAAAAGTTCTCTCCAAGTGAAGGACACTTCACATGCACGCCAGAAGGTGCAGTTCAACAGACCCTATTGACCAAGGGGGCTGGGCCAACTTGTGAAAACAGGCATTGTAAACACGCCACTTCAAGACCAATTTTTCATGGACATACACATGTAATGTCACAATGGCCCAAACTTTGTCTGGAAATGAGCAATGTTTAGGGAGATTATTTGATTGCAATAGAGAGTGAACGGTGGACTTCATTTCATATAAAAGCAGTTGTGATGATATTATATTGTACTTAAAACAATGAAACTGATTTTCTTCAACGCAAACTTAATTAGCTACAGTGCATGTCAAAAGCAATGTCAGAAATCAACCCAGAACATAATAGTTAGCTTTTATCCTTTGGCATGTTGTTGTGTGATTACTGTAGGAAGTGGAAGTGACATCACAGTTTTCACACATGAGGTGACTGATACTTTCTTGAGGTTCTGCATTCCTTCCACCAATGTTACTGCTTCACTTGCCAATATGTGAAGAGAGGACTAGTCATGTTGATGAACAATTTGTGTCACTTGTGTTTGTAACAATTATGACTTAAAATTTTACAAGATTAGTACTTATTTGACCCTTGTTACAAAGTAAAACAGTCAAGGTAAATAACATTTTTCTGTTGTAGTTTTGTAATATATAAAGTGTACAGCAGAGGAGATGGCTACACATACAGGATTTACTCTTCATTTGCTCTGTTAGTCTGAGATACTTCAGTTTATAGCATTTAGTAAACTCATTTTAACTACAGTGAGTATTCACTGGGACAATGTTTAATGCCTTTGCTGTGGTGTATTCCTTCCTGTTTTGGTTTAGTCTGAAGTCTTTATAAGTGTCATGACCTTCTAGTGGCAATATTGCACTGTAGCATCACTTGATTTCAATTTTTCAAGTTGTGGTTCTGCTCATTATGTGTCCAAGCAGTCTTCTCATGATGTTACTGAAGTGTGGCTGTAATTTACAGTTTTTCTCTTAACATGCTGTTGTCCTCAGACCAATTGCTGTTATTTTTCTTACACTGCATGCTATCTTCTGAATTTAGGACAATATAGGTGTAGTGAGAAGTGAATATTATAAAAAGATGGAATTTAATGGTAATCCAATTATGCATCAAGGCATTTTAGAAATGTTCAGAATAGTATTTTGGCAATATTTGCAGACAAACCTTTCCCTCTTTGCAGATCAAATGAGATTGTTCACTCTAAACACGCTGTGTGTTGGACAGAGTCAGAGTTCGCCATACGGTAGTTGAGTTTCACGTCAACATTAGTTCAAGGGAGTGCTGTGTGATCTTCCTTTAAGGTTATGGTGCGCATATGTTGAAACTATAACACCTCCTGGACTGGAAATAGACTAAACTGGAACATTGGTGAAATCATTGCAGAACACAATGCCAATGCAAACAAGTCCAGGTGCATGTAAAAATATTTTAGATCTCAAGTCATTTTTCAACCATTCATTGCAGACTCTCAGATCTGGGCCATTATTTCTTGTGACATTTTGATCTTAGAAAGGCAGACTGTAATGTCACACTTGATGGTATCCAATATGTTAGCTGGTCTTTTGTGCTCTATGTAATGCATGCTTGGCAGCTATATTGTATTTTATTTACTTATTGGCAGCTATATTATGTATTTTATTTACTTTATTTTACCTGCAATCCAGTTCATGTACCTTTTATTGCAATTGCTGGAAACTATGTACTATTGTGACAGCAGTGTGGTTTGTTGGTGAGGACTGTGAACATCACAAGTCATGTGTTAAAAATCCCAGGCCAGACACTGATAATGTACTCTGGGACAACAAACTTCATCTGTTCTTTGGGTAAAAGTTCAGCTGCATAAACTGGTTAAGAATGTGCAAAATGTCAAGTTGTAAGTCCAGGATAAATCTGTTTGCTAAGCAAACAAAATCATTGAATGTTGAGGTGGAATAAATAAATGGGTCATTAAGGCATCAAGGTCCCTTAATTGCTTTGTGTTCCTAACTAATTTCTTCTTTTGTGGTATAAGGGCCAAGTCTTGGCACTTTACAGAATTCCATGACGGATCAGCCTGACCCCTTGTCCCACCACCTCATCAGTTGTGTCATGTCTGGAAGGGGACTGGAAATGTAGAAATCTGTGTTGGTTTACAGGAACCAGAACTCTTTGAACAAGAATGGGGAACTTCAGGCAGATGTTGATAAGATAAACTTGCATGTCACAGCACACCTCACTTCACCCGTACATTTTGAACAGGATTCTTAACACTAGACATGCCATGTCAGCATTGTGTCGGGACAGGCGTTCTTGAAAAATCTGTCTGGCGAGGGCCGTTTGTAAAGCTGTGTCATAAATCTGGATCTAAATGTGTGCATACTGCACATCAGCAAAAGTGCAGAGTCAAAGAGGTAAACTAAGGTAAATGGACTGGGAGTTTTCATTTTCTCTTGAGTTAAGGTGGGAACCAAGGGTGGATATCCCCTGATTCATTTGTATCCCATGTTATTTTATCTGTTGATTGCTTTCCTTTCATAAATACTTCACTAGTCACATAGAAAATCATCCCTTGTAATCAAGGCTTGTTGATGCTCATTTCCTTGGTTAGAATTTCCTTAAAAGAAACTGCAAAAAAGCAGAAAACCAGTGGTCTGCTTCAGCGGGATGTGGATGAGCTTGGCTCCCAATATTTATTTTCCTCACACAATTTATGAGCGACCATGTAGTAAAATGAAATTTATAGGGGCCAAAAAGTTTAAGTGCCAGGACTCTTAAAAGAAGGAAAATGAGCCAGATCTAGACTTAAGTCCAGACTTTGAACCGGGACTGATTTAAGTTATTTTGTTGACGTGGAGATACTTTCTAGGTAGAGATAGATGCCTCAAATGGAAAAAGAACCAGGGCACAGGCATGCAAGATTTTAAAAAACACAGTCTTTCCCTTTTTGCTCATTTCTGGTCATCTGGTTCTGACAATGCTTGACTTACCAATGGGGCCTTTAATATGGTAACTTTCATCTTTCGGAATTCATAACCCATGTGTTGTGAAATAACACATGGGTTATGTTATTCAAAACTCATCAGGTTGCAACAGGAGTGCCCTACCTGGGATTTGAACCTGCAAACCTTACAAAAAAGGTCCCTAACCACCATGCCACACTGTCACTGTGTCTTTTGCTTCAAATTAGTCAATTAGTGTCTTGTTTCTTTTAACTAGTTTATCCAGGCCAGCAAAATTCTGATATTGCCATTTCACAAAATGTTTGCCAAAGGCAAACAGCTCCTGGCTCTCCATTATGTAGCAGCAGTTATGAGGAAATATGGAAAAATGTTATTTTTGCCAGTGTTAGCAGTTAAAAAAGCCTGGTTCATTATTCCAGCTTAATGGATACTCCAGAACAACCTCATAGCATAGGCAGTGATACTGAGTGAGGAAACCAACCACACACAGACTGGGTGGGTTAATGTGTCATGGAGCCTATTCCGTGATGAGTGTAATTTGTTTTTCTTGCCTCTATACAAGCTAGTGAAATGAGTATTTTGCCACCATTCTTCTGTAAGGATCTGACATGCCGCTCACCTCCCAAGGGCTCGGTTAGTCTTGCTTTGCCCACACTAACCCAGATATCCCCTCAGAAATCTGTTACGAATCTCGACTGGACTATATTTACATTGGCATGGCTCCCATTTCAGATCGGCTTTAAAATGTAAGTACTGGCCAGAATGTGGTACAAGAATGTCCCCTGTTTTAAAAGCCCAGATCTGTCAGCTCGGTGTTGACTGAGCTGTAGCCTGGTCCCTGTGTGAAGCAACAGCTTGCTTCAATCAGCCTCAGGAAAAGTGAACTTTGGGAATGCCCTCCTTTGAAGGAGCGGTTTAAAATAAGCCCTCCACACAGAGGGGCTTGAAAGAACACCGGGGGTGGGTCTTTAGCCAACTTGCCCAACCGTGGCTATTTTGTCAACAACAGTCTGTGAAAGTCCCTTTCTGTGATATCGCATTACACTTGTAACAACTCCACAAAGATAACTTTACCCAGTGTTTATGAAAACTTAAAGCCTGTAAACTGAGCTTTGCCAGGGGAGAAACATTTCCTCTACTTTGTTACATTATATGGCATCAGTAAATGCACAAACTCAAAGTGTGACTTACGTGCAAAATCATGCGTGAATATCATGTAACTCCATTGGTATAAAACTCTTTTTTTGTAATTTTTTGGAAGTGAATACCATTAGTGATGAATGTACAAGTTGAAAACAATTGGATATTTACAACTGATAAGGTCATTTTTCATTATCATTATCTTGAATGTATCACCTGCAGTTATTTTGCAATAATAAAATACACAAAACACAACACACAAACAACACAACATATTCTCAAAGATTGCATATAATGTTATTTAAGTAGCTTGTTAATGGGGTTCTGGCCCGTCACTTCACAACACATCAGTTATTATGAATGGGACTAGTGTTATTTGATGATAATGAAACATTCTAATAAAGGCTAGAGCAGTGTGTCATTTCCCTTTTTGAAGATCTTATGTGAAGGCATTGTAGGACTAGAATGGAATGAAAACAGAACCTGGCGTCAGTCGTGGGCTCTGTGTGGGACTTCCATTCCTTTTTTGGACCTATTTTGGACTTCCTTTTTTCCTCTATCACACATTGCTTACTTTGCAAACGAGGATGTTCTCAGTCTGCAGAGCTGAAATGGCTACATCCTGTCTCTGTGGCAAATCTGTTGTCTATTACAGTAAAAAACGGTACTGTTTTGCGTTTTTTTTCCTTACTCACATACGGCAAATATTTCAGAGGAGTATTTATGAAATGTTTAGATTTCCGATTTTTTCCTTCCCCAAAAAAAGGGAAAAAAGAAAGTGAAAGGAAAGTTTCTCCAGTCTTTCTTGGAACAGGGAAAGGGGAATGTATATAGGATACTTTGGCTTTGAAGTCCCAGCCAAACATCTGCTCACTTTCTCCACTCTCTCCTCTTATAAATATCTGCTTCAGTACCAGGCTCAGAAGCCCTCAGAGCTAACCCATATGAGGACCATGTTTGCCGCAATTGGCATTGTTTTTGGTTTTACCTCATTTGCTCCATCTGTGTGGAAATGCAGTTCTTTTCAGTATTTCACAATTTTGTGGCTTTCTTAAATTCTGAGGGACATGTTACGGAGCAGGGAGAGTGATAACTGAACCCCATTTGTAATATTTCACCACAAAGACTTCAACAAGGATTTTCCATACTGACAGTTATGTATGTATACAGTTATTCTTAATAGAATCTGCTATAACATCTTTGACCCCAGGCCTGAAAACTTAAAGCACCTTTGACTCCTCACCTGTGAACATGTCTGCATGTGTGTAATGGATTGCCAGGCTCTGCGTTTGTGTTTCATTGATTGGAACATCGTTTTTTCTTTTTCTTTTTCTTTTTTTTCCCCTGGAGCTTGCAGCAGTGCTTTGCTTGCTTTATTAACAAGTACTAGAGTCCTTTGCAAATGTGATTCAGATGGCTGAATGGTGGAGAATGTTCTTGTCCACTGTTCGTTTACATCATTCATCTTCCTTGTGGACAGGGGCTGTGAAATTTGCAGAGTTAAAAACATCTGTCCCATTTCTTGAGGTTGTTGTCATTGGTGCTTCAGATTTAAAGAGGTGCCTTTGCTAAGCATTCTTCTTGGTTCTTCAGATATTTAATGCTTTATGGCTATCTGCTATGCAGCCTATAATGATGGCTAATTTATAAATACTTTGCATGTGTAACGAAACACTTTCCCTGGGTTTCATTTCTAACAGAACCATTGCGTATGTCTTTTAACTCCCTTTGTTTTGTACTTGAACATTTGCAGCAACATACTCTGAGCAAGAATGGTCCTGACCCATTTATGTCCATTTATGCAGCTTTTAAAGCATTTCTAAAATCTCACATAGTTGGAATTTGAACATAAATTACACATGTATGATGTTTATTCTGTCTAGTTAACACTTTGTCATATGCCTCCCTGATCTGTTTTCATACTGGCTGAACATTCATCCATGCTGCTGCTGGGTTTGTAATATCCCTTTGGGGCTGTTAAAGTTCAATTCATTGTATTAATTTGACTTCACCTCTCAGATGTATCTTACAAGGACAGACAAATTAAGAGATTTATATTGTGTTTTTTTCTTGAAGAAAACAGTGTTGCATAACTAGCTCCTGTGTAAGCTTTTCCTAAGAAGTTCAGGGAGGTTGAAAATATCTGTGGTCTAAGGAGTAATGCATCTCTGGAGGATGTTGGTAGCATTATTTCTCCAGTGTGATTTAAATGTATGTCTTGTACACTATGTTTTTTTTTCAACAAAGAATGGGAATTTGATGAATTCGAGCTTTGCAACACAGTGGACCTTAAGTCGAAGAGTAGAAGGGTAGTGAGTCTACATACTATATTATTTAAATCAAACATTGATCACCTATGCATTGTTTCAATGTTTTTCTTGGTATAATAAAGAAAAAATGGCTAACCTTTTGTACAAACTGTGTAAAAAAAATGTCAGGAAATGAGCACTCCTGTCGTGGGTGTCTTTGGTATTTGGTGAAACTGTATTGCTTCTTTAGTTTAGTCAGCTCATCCTAAGCACTGGCTTTGGAGAAAAAAAAAGATGATGGGGTCCGAGCAAGCAATAACACTGTTTGTTTGCTTTAACCTGTTGAAACAACAGTGTTTCTTTAATGTACTGTACGGTCATATGTCTGCCAATGTGCACTTAATTAGAGAACCAGCCCTTTTCAGCTTATTCCTTTTTTTCCAGCATGAGTTTGTGTTTTTACAGCTGCCATCATCCCCTGCTGAGAATGACACTGGTTTTTCCATTGGCATTGCCATGTATTATGAATAACAGGTTGGAGGAAGCCAGACTACAGTATGTTTGACCTGAACAAGCTCTGAAAAGTCAAAACTTTACAGAGTCCACCTGCTATAGCAGTACAACAAGGCATGTGCTCATATGTGTTGCTCAATCATAGAGATTGAAATGAGGCTTTTTTTAACATGGCTTGATGTATTGAGTTGATGTTGCCATTTGTGAACTTGATGTTCAGTATTCACTTAGTGGGTGTATAGTCTCTTGGAAGAACTGATCTTGAAGTCATTTTGACAAAAAAATTAACGATTGAGTCACTGCCAGGAAAATGTATCTTGTGATAGCTTATCTTTCCCACTTTACCTCTAGTAATGGGATTTTGTGTAACATTGTTTGGATTATGTACAAATGTAAGGTTTGTACTTAGACAAGAAATGACAAAAAAAGGTAAATTTGAGATATGTGTCCCAATTTGTAAGTTTAAGTGCAGTTGAACAGTAGATTCCGCAATTTACTCAAGAGCATTTGTTTATTTTATTAATTTATCGCAACTTAAATCTAAGATAAGTACTGTCCCTTATGTATGATTCCATCCTATGTAATGTAAAATCTCAGAAGTGCTTTGGTGGACAGTGCATTAAGTCAAAGCCCAGCACTGCCTTCACAAATTCAAGAACATTTTCCTTGAATGAATAACCTCAATTCAAGGCTTTTCTCAAGGATGGAATCCTTGTGAAAACAGGGTTTATTGTCCATCCGTCTGAAGATAAAATGCCAAAAAATGCCTTCCGAACTGTCTCCTCTCCAAGTGTAAACACTGGTAAGACCATTTCTCAAAGAAGTCTGCAGCCTACAGACACGTAAGGGAAAATGTCTGCATTCAAGGGGGTACAGTCTAGCATGCTGTATACATTATTATGTTCAGTGTTTTTGCCCAGACCTTGGGAACTGTGCCCTGTCAAGGCGACTGTATGCAGGGATTAGACACATTATATGGTTTGTTCAGTCCTTGATCCAACGCCAGCACAAGACACAGAGCCAAATTTTGTCCTCATTCCTGGTACTAGTCTATCTGACTTTTTTTTGACTGGATATATGCAAGGTAAAGTTATGGAGGTCTCACATGCAGGTGATATATCTGATAATCTTTCAGATTTACATTGTCACAAGATTAATTAACTTGTTTTTCAGTGCATCTGTATTTTGGGTACAGTTACCTGTCTGCTAATTCATTTAAGAATGACTTTGTCTTTTATAAACTATGAAAGTCTGCCAGAATCAAAACCCGATTCAGGGCCAAATGTCATCACCTAACTGAGAAAGTAGACCAGTTCTTTGACAGATGTACAATTCGTTGTACAACTGAACTTGGATATTAGCCAAGGTCTCCCTCACATGCTTACAAATGAGTTTCGGAAATTAAGCCCTACTGTACCACCTAAAAATTTGCTACACCATTTAGTGTTCAAAAGCAAAGGAGGTTTTCAAGACAGCTGTGTGAAATTAAAGTAATCACTGTGGCAAAAAAAATCATGCTGGTTCAATTTTTTTATTGAATTAAGTCTACGTATGATCCCATGAAGGGGTACTGAGGGTGCTGTGATTTAGACAGGGTCCTATTCATTTGGAGAGGAGGTTTGAGTTGGTATACCCCCAGTCATCACACATGGGCTGTCACATTCAGGGTGGTATTTCTATGAATGTGCCCCCTTATGTCTGGTCTTCAAAATGAACCAAAGCCCAGTTCATGGTTGGGGGGGTGCACATTTTTATGTTAAATCTGTGGCCACTCTATTGACAGAGCGTTTTTTTCTCCACTCCTCTCCCTTGCTCTTGCTCTCCCTCCTCCTATACTGCCTCGCCTGAAGTGTCAGATTTACTGGCAGAATGTGCAGTTTCTTAGAGCAGTGTAGGATTATAAATTAGCCCATCTCAAAGACATGTGATAGCAAGCTCATGAAAATGTGTCAGACACATCCATGTCCTGATATTTATGATCCACGATGACAGGGCTTATTGGTTCCAAATGTTAGAGTGAATTGGTTGAATTGGTTTTTGAGGTCTGTAAACAGGTACTTGAAGGAGGCAAACTCAATCACCACGCAATTGAAAATATGAGGATTCTGTTGGAATGCAGGAAATAGGAGATGCGTGTTTGTTTCATTTGCTTTAAATTTCTATCTTGACGTGAGTTTGGATTCCAGTCTGGCAGGGCTGACATGATGTCAGGATTTACATTTGTTTTTCAGTTTTGTCTGGTCCACAGATATGCACATTTCACCCCCAAAAAACCTCCAGCAACAGTGATATATAGCCACTCTCTAATAGTTACTGCCCTGCTCCAATGGCCTGTATTATTGCCAGCATGGTGCAGTGTGACTCTATTACATCATCCTAATGCTTCAAATTCTGCATAAAGTAATGTAAAAATGAGACCAAACTAAACCTTAAAAGACAATAATTTGAGGTTGGTAAATGAAGAAACATGTCAAGCTCTGAACATTCAGAATACAATCTGAATTTGCCGCTTTCCCTCTAATGTAAAATGCCCCACTATGTGTGTGTTAGTGTCTCTGTTAACATGCAGCCATTACATTTTAAACAGGCATGTATGCATGCATGTATTTCTGCAACAACAGTTATTAATATTAACATGTAGTCATTTGGCGAATGCTGTCTTACAGAGTGACTTACAAAAGTGCATTCATCAAAGCCCTCATATTATGCCCCATTGATGGGATGTTTTTAAACCTGTAAAAGATATACAACAAATACTACTAAGAAGATTATTTCAAGCACTGTGTTTTGAAAAATGTAAATGCTACAAGTTACAGTAAAACTGTGGTCTTTTTAAGCCTGGCCTATTTTACATCTTCTTTACTGGAGGAGCTTGGAGCGCTCTAGGAATCTTGTTACCACAGCTCCACAACAGAGACTCTGTATAGAAAAAGTGTTTTTTTAGCAAGACTGGTTTATAGACACCATTGGTGTCAATGGTGGGGGTGCATAGTAATTCTCATAATGCCAGTGAGTGAGATGTTTATCACATGGTACAGGTAATTATTTAATCATGCAGAGGACTAGCTAAAATTGATTTGGAGGGACTCCACCAAATTATCTAAAGTAACTAAAATAGGTTGTTTAAAAGGCTAAACTACTTATCTGATCCAGTCTCACTCCCCTATGGACTACCCTGTTTAAAAATTATTTTCAATCCATCCCTGATTCATTTTCAGTCAACTTGACATAGGAAGATGTTCACATGTAAATGTTACAGTATTGCAACTAACATTGCTTTTAGCAATACGAATGTTCATTTAACTAAACTTGTGCATGTCTGTATTCTGTGTATCTTGTTATCTCTGCCAGTCATTTTCATTGCCTGTATGTCCATGAGAAATTAAAAAAGGGCATTGATACATGTACTAAGGTAATGATGGCTTAAGCCAAATCAATAGGAGCAGGAAGAAATAAACAAAATAAAATGCAGCAAAGAAACACCATCCTGGGACTAATAATATTCTTGTTGGGCAAGTGAGACCGCTCCTGATTCTGAAATCTGTGTCGCCAGTTCTGCTGTCTACATCAATCACAGATGCTGTTAATTTATTTCAATAAGTAGAGTCTCCACTTGGGAGAAATCTGAATTTCATGCAAGATTTTCTCCACATGGGCTTGAGTCTCTTTAAGCTGTGTACTGCTGAAGAAGTGAAGGGGAACAGCAAATGTTCTGGTTTATCAGACCATCTGTGGCCATAAGAAGTAAATGGATATTGCACATTTTATGGACAAAGGAAGGAAATAGCAGTCAGGTTATTGAGGAACGTCTACTGCCTACGCAGCGTACATGTAATGAAAATGTTGTATTTTTGAGAAAGAGACAGTAGAATGCCAGGTGTCCAACAGGCACAGTCATACACCTGGTGTGCTACAGTACCTTGTGTTGCTCACCCGTTTGCTCTCCTTGGCTGTTGTCTAGCTTGAAATTACCCCCTAGTCTTGTGGCCTCTCTGTCAGAGACTTGCATCCGGACATATTTACAACAATAGTTGTGTTAAATACATTTTCAGGCCCCTAAATTAGTGGCCTCTTCAGTACAGTAGTTTTATCAACAGCCATAAACTCTGCAAACTATGCAAACTCTGCATAACATGACACAATGTTAAGTTACAGGTATACTTAGTGAAGTATGAAAGTATTTGGAGCAAGTTAGCTATTTCAGTGAATCTGATTTGTTGGACCTAGAATACCAAAACAAATGAGATTTTTCGACATCTTGATCAAAGGGGTTGGATGGGAACTCTTCTTTCATGTGTGTGATCTCGGTGATACAGATGCCATCTGCATCTTTGTCTGGGTGCCTCCAACATACAGTGTTTCAGACCCGATCCCCCCTACCCCCCCCCACCCCCACCCCCACCCCTCTAGAGGAATACAAATCTCCCATCTGCAAGGATGCGCAGCAGAATTGTCTAATGAGAAAAGCAGCTGTGCACGCTTTGCATATCGGGCCCACTTCACTGCAGCTCAGCAAAATGCTCTTTGAATGTAGGCCTAATAAGTTTTGCATGGAATATTTTGCTCGCAACTCCAGCAAACTGTAGTCTGTTTCCGATTAGTTACCAAGATGATGACATCTTTTCCAAATTATGAAGAAACGAAATAAAATGAGGCTGAATAATGGTTTTGTGCGTCCAAAGATAACTCATTTCTTAAAATGAATGGCTTTGGTCTTTTGTGGTCACACAGGGCGGGACATAGATAGTATGAGCATCAACACCTTTAACAGGACATTTAGTGGGATGAATGTTCCATTTTGTATAGAAGAAATCAGTCTCTGTAAAATTGGATCTGTTGTAACTGCTGTTATTGGGCAGTGATGGTGTGCTATTTTCAGTCTTAGAATGCTTATCTGTGGATGCTAGATCCAGAGATCATTTTACAATTATATAGGCAGTGCCTGCCTTAAAATTAACACATAAGAAACTTTTTTTTAAAATCTGCATAGCGTTCCCTTCTTATATTAACCTAAACTTTAATGTCCATAACTTCTGACATTACGGCGCAGAATCTCAGAAGCTCATTATTTTTGTGCCGTAATGTTAGAAGTTATACAGATATTGCATCTGTAAAGACACAGAGCTGTTTGTGCTCTAGTGCTGAGATCAGTGTGTGTGTGTGTGTGTGTGTGTGTGTGTGTGTGTGTGTGTGTGTTGTTCCTGCAGGTTGGTGGTTTGTTAGCACAGCGGAGGAGCAGGGCTGGGTTCCTGCAACATACCTGGACTCTCAGAATGGTACCAGGGATGACCTGGAGCTGAGCACTTCCAGGGCGGGAGAAGGTAAGCCTCAACCTGGGCTTTGGGAAAGGAATGCATCCAAGTGCAACCTACTCTTGCAGGTCATTCTGTATCTTGCAAACATGGGCCACATTCCAAAGCAGCTGTTTGATGCTTGAATCATCTTACACACACATATAGTTGAAATATGTTAAGACCTGTGGGAGTTTGCTGCAGTGCCTACTAAAAACTATTGTTTTTTGGTGTTGTTTTTAAAATAATGAGATTATATTTAAAATGAGACTTACATTGCTCGTCTGAAAACTTTACAGATTTTCAGCTTTAATTTGGTATAAATAGACCCAAATCCAATGACACCACTCCAGTAATAATTAAAGTAAACACAGCTGACACAGCTATAAAAGGGAGTGTTCAAACAACACTGTCATGGGTATCAAGTCCAAATACTCAGTCATCATAATCCTCAGGATCATTCAGCAGAGACACAAGGGCTTTTGAAATCATCTTGCAAGAATCCGAGAGACGTCCCATTCCAGGAGACCTCGATTTCATGATAACCAGGAGGAGCTATCCACTTGGTTGACGGGTCTCGCACTTTGTGTGTCCCTCCCAAAGGGGAATGGGGAGTGGGGCTCTTCATGAAGATTCAGACCGGAGATTTACACTACATGACAGCTACACATATTAAACAGGACTTACAGGCCCGTCTGCAGTGTTTTCAGTCGGATATTCATTACTGAGGTCGTGGCACGTTGCAGAAACAGGCAAAACCGTAGTGAAATGCTCTTTGTTCTCGCTGACAGCGTTGTTCACTGTTGTTCACATCCACATTTCTGTGGATGTTGGCACGTTGATGCATTCCAACAGCATCCCACGAGGATAGGTTAATCCTCCAGTTATATGTTCACTTTTTTTTTGGGGGGGGGGGGGGGGGGGGGGGTTACATTTTTTTAGGGGAACTGTTTAGTCTGTATGGACTTTGTTCTGAGATTCATTTTGTTGGCATGTTCGTTGGTCCTCAGACAAAAAAGTACATTTTCTCACAGTTCTCAGCGATTTTGTTCGATACAGCCCACTTTTCTCAGTGGAATATGCCACGAAATGTGCTGACAGAGAGGAGGAAGGTGGCGGGGGCTCCATTCATCCTCATGGAAACAAAACACTATAAAAGAATAGAATTTGTAAGGGTATTACAGAGTGTCACGGTTTGTAGCTCTCTGTCATTAAGACAGCACACAACGCAGGGCCCTTGCACGCAGAGTGGGTCATTTTTCTCTCAGTTTGGGAGCCAGGCGCAGTGTGATAGCTGCAGTTATGGCCTACTTTGTTACGTCACTGCGAGGCTCCTGTGAACCTCCCTGCTCCGGGTGGAAAAAACGCTTTCATGTGTCCTGAATGTGGTGCGGTTTCCCCCTCCTTGCCCTCGGCTAGCGGCAGCACCGGGTTCTCATTAGCCACCTCTGTCTGCGTCGCCGTGCCTATCTGTGGCCAAGTGCATCCGAAACCTCTGCTTATTAATTTGTTCGCTGTAATATAATCCACTGTAAGTTAGGTTGCCCAAGAAAAATGTCTGTCTTTGCCATTAAAGAACATTTTACTTTGTGGGCTACCTATCTGATATATCAATTATGGAGGGAAAGTAGTGGGGGGAGGGAAGTGAGAGTTCATTCTGTCTTCTTTCATTACAGTTACTTTTTTAAATGCTCCCTTAGCGTCCACCCTAATGGGCCTAAAGGCAGGCAAGTTTTTCGTCGTGTGAGTGCATCATCAGGATGCCCATGAGAGACGTTTTCATGTATATTATTCTAAGAGCAGTTCAGGTGGAAAATAATGCCCTTTTAAAATGTTTCCAGTGATTGAAGGTTTGTTGTCTGTTAACCTGAAAAGGAAACATATTGTTCAGAAAAACTATAAGTTATAAATCTTTTTCTTGGATTAAAGAAATCCAAAGCATATGCATGCACCCATTGTAAAAGAACATATTGCATATTAAATTGTCTAATTATATGTGTTTTAGAGTGTCAACACTGCACTTTGTCATTGGCCTATATCAGACAGTATGTTACGTAGCTTTGGAGGAAGTCTTCACACTATATATCAGTGTGGAGAAAGACAGCTATGGTGACGAGCCCCTAAGTAGTTCCACTGATTAATTTGTGGCCTGTCTATGATCCAAAAGACTTTTTTGGCACTGTCAACCCTATATTTAAACGAAATCAATAAAGGGCCGAAAAGCAAGTCCATCCCATTGAAAAAAGCAAGCTACAAAGTGAAGTTGCGGCCGATGGTGTGCAGCTCCCATCCGCCCTTTCTTTTTTCATTTCCAAACATATCTCAGTGGACGTATCGGTTTTTCAGATGATGTAGGCTGTAGGGTCACGCACAGTCATTTTTCATGCATAGACTCAGATTGTAAGAACAGAGTCAGGAGAAAGATGCTGAGACAGTCTGTCACTGTAACTAACAGTTATGTGTATAGACAGGAGACACTGGGCCGCAGACCCATAAGTCATCACTCTGTTATGTCTCCAGTCCCCCGCGTCTATCAGAAACAGTGTGTTGTGATAAGGATGTGGAAGACATACAGTGGGATCCAGAGATTAGTAAATAAGTTGCGCTCAGTTTTGAGTAATTTCTTTATTGACTTGTCACTTTGTCATGCAGCGACAGTCAAACTCCAGGATATTCTCTTAGGTCATTTCCCATAGGGATACTGACTATGTTTATTGCATTATTCTCACTCATTTCATCAGTGCAATTTTAATATAATGAGCATAGCCAGAATAGTCTTTCATGATTTTGTCAGTGGGTAGACATTGACTGTTGAATGTCACTCTCTGCAACTTCAAAGAATGTGCTCTCTCAAAATCCGCTGCCCACTTTTGATGTTTGTGCGAGGCTAGATCAGAAAAGAGCTAACACGTTGTTCATCCTGCTAACCCTTTGAATCTCCTGTCTTACCAACCACCTCTCTCATCAAAGTTTCCCTCAGTCACCCTTTGGTGTCACTTTACATGACAATCCTTTGATGTGTGGTCTATGTAGCGGTATATCAAGTATTCAGAAGTTCATCGTTTCTGCTATGTGCATTGCCAGGGTAATTTCAAGGGGGCTCCAGGGTAATCTCAAAGACCCTCAGATGCAAAACTAAATCACCACTAACTCCTTTATTAAAGTTTAAATCAGTGTGAACATTTAAAGGAAAACCCATGTGGCATTGCCATCCTGCAACATATGAGGTTTGAACAATCCATTAATTTGATTCCATTACTTAACAGTGCGTTTTCATGCTTCTTTGCAAGGACTTAACCCTTACTGTTTTGATGTATAACACACAAGGTCTCCACATTTTAAATAACTGACATCACTCCTATAAAGCATCATTCCTTTCCTTGTCTTCCATGTAATGTTTTCTCCATTTAACTAATAACGGCTTTTCAGTTGTTCTTGTTTTGTTTGTCCTGTCTTTCATGTCCATGTTTACTTTTTTGGTCTCCATTCATGCTCATCAGTTACTAAGCGGCGAAAGGCTCACCTGAAGAGGCTGGACCGGCGATGGACGCTGGGTGGCATTGTCAACCGACAGCAGAGTCGAGGTGAAGAGAGACACTGGGATTTCCCCCATCTCCTGCCCCCTGTGGCTGTTTGAGGAACTGCACACATAACCCTCTGCAGCATGAACCTAAACTGTTTATCTCCATGATACTCAAGCAGTAACGATGGCAGTGGGTCTTGGGGTGTTGTAGTGTAAATCAAAAAGACAGTTCATTGTTTGTTAATAAGAAATAGTGTTAATAATTTACCTTTGAAAGCTTTAAAAACTCCAAAATTGCCTTTTTGGAGGCAACATTTCAAAGCAAAATTTGAACCGAATTGAATTTTGTGGGAGGACAGTATATTTAAAACCTAGACAGATATTCCTGTAAGACTAACCAGGGCTCACGTTTATCTGATGAAATAAAATCAAAATAATTAGCATTAAAAGGTCCTGCCTTCCTGTGAGGACTTATTGTTAAATAAGGGACAGACTGGCTGTCTAGTCTTTGGATTAGTGCTAAGCTCAGTCAGAGTCAAAATCCCACCTGCTTTTGTGTTGTTTACTGAGTATCGTGGAAAATAACCTTAGCACTCAATTTAAACTTTATTGCTTCCTAATGTAGTGCATTTGCTGTGACCTTTAGCTGTTGAATTCTAATCTGAGATTTGTGTGTGAGAGGAGGATATTCATGATTAGGTTCATCATTATATAGAGCCTGATCATAAACATGTTTGGGGTTTTGCTTTATTGGAATTAGCTCATGCATGTCATTAGTTTCACTAAAAGTAAATGAATGTCACATCACACTGTTTCTATTCTGCACGGGAATCCGATCAAAGAGTGCCATCATGGGAGAATTCCTTTCAAAATCCTATTTTGAAGCAAGTGGAGCATATTTTTCCATTCTTCTTTACAGCTTGGTGTGTAAGTCAGCTCTCTTTTTTTAAAGAGTGTTAGCTCTTTCATAAGCTAATGACTTATGACTGGGTTAAGATGGTGGAAAGTTTACTTTTTGACTAACCGTCTACATGAAAGGAATATAATCCTTTCATTCATTCCCGTCCAGTCCATTTGCATGATTCATAGCCACGGCCATTACTGACAATTAAAAGCAATAGTAATGAGACATTCGGGAAGGTGTCTTTTATTACTGCTTTGGTAAGAACTTAAACTGTTTGCAGAAAGAGCATGTGAAAAAAAGAGTCCTTAATGGCAGAATGAGCTCCGAGAAGGAAGGAGCCTGAAAAGAGTTTACTGCGGTAATAAAGAAGATGGTGAAAACAATGAGGTCTCCAGGCTGACGAGCCTGATAAATACCTGCGAAGGGCCTAGGATTTGCTTCCCGTATTGCCCCTTCACTTTCAGCCTGGGTGCAAATGCAGCCCCTCTGGAGACAAAGAAGCAAGAGAAGGCTGTAAGAGGAGCAGTTATGGCTCAGTGCTGGCAGCCGGCACCTCGGTGCATGCAAACTAATAACTAATGCTTTCTGGAGCGGGAAGGCTTTTTCCGCCATAGAAAATAATCCTGCCATGAAAATACTGCTGACTGTCGGAAAATTATTCGAAAGCTTTCTCTCTCGCTTTCTTTTTTTTTTTTCTTGCTGTGTGGTGGAGATGGGAGAGAGAAGGGGCCGTGGGTGCCAGGCGATGCATGTTTTGGTTAATGGAGTAACTTATTCACAGTTTCCCCCTTGTGACGGCAGCCTTCGTGAAGGAGGAGACTGCTAAGTGCTGTAGTTTCCCAGAGCTGAGCCACGTACAGTATCAACTGTGTTCTTGACCAAGCTGTTTAAGGGAGGGAGGTTCACGAATCTGGGGAAGGGAGCACTGACAATGCAACATTTGACCCTGTAAAAGGGCGTACGTGGCTGGCACGCTCACATTTTTCACAGTCTCGGCTGTTGTAGGTTCTTGCTCTTACAAGTTCTCTTTGACCACTTAAAGGTCAAAGAAGCAATGGAACAGAGTTAGAGAAAAAAAAAATCTCCATTCTTTACTTTCACCAGAGTGCTGTGCAGATAATATCAATTCTGGAACAAGCACCCATAGTAGAAGCATTACAGAATTTTGAGAATGGATGGATGTTGCAAAATGCCATTAGAAACACTGTTTTCTTTTATGATACTGGTTGTGGAGGAGCTGTACCGCATGGTCTTAACTTTTTTTTTTAAGATGTCTGTGTTTGATTGTTTTGAATAATAAAGTACCCTCTTTGCCAGTAATGGGGCATTGATGAAGAACAGCTTTGTTTCTATCTCTGTGTATTAGAAACCAAGTGCCCTTAAATAAACTGTTCTCCTCCCAGTAGGGGGTTGACATATGTATGCCTCTGCATGTGGGGACAAACTCCTACTCTGATCTTGAGATAGTAAATCCAGGGGGTCGTGTTCTTCAAACACAGTGGCTGGAAACAGAGTTTTGTGATATATCCCTTTTTTGCACCCTTGCAGAGGCACAGGTTTTTTTTTTCTTTGTCATTGTTTTTTGCAGAACGGTTCAGCAAAGGGATCTTGGAAAATGGGCAGCAAAACAGCAAACTCTCCAAAGTGCTGCCAGACACACTACATGAACACAACGTTTTGTTGAGATTGCTTTCTACGAGGCAGCTAATTTCACACATTGAGCCGTGCACCATTTGATTAAAGAGAGGGGGCCGTGACAGGGGTCAGGCCCACTAGGTCCAGGGGGACAGAGGTGTGGAAAGGATTCTGCCTGCTCTATGAGATCATTCTTATTTCATATGTTTTGGGCTCGGCGAGGCCTGCACGCTTGCTCGTATTAATGGAAAACTATTCCCCACCCTGTGCCTCCACCCCATCATCTTGTATCAGTTTCACAATTCATAATCTAATTTACGGCATGTCGATGACCGTGCTTTAAACTCCTGTTTGGCCCGGTGAAGCGAAAGTAAACACAAGCATGCACGGCTCGCTTCTTTTCCCTCCCAGCTTTGTCAGATGGGCTTTGGCTGTGTTTTACAGCCCCAGATAACTGACCTCAGCCTGCCAGGAATGACAGGCAGGAGAGAGCGTGCCCTCTCTCGTCTTTGGGGATGTTACAAATCAAGTTGCCATCTCTGCTCGGCAACACAGCTTGGGGGAAAAGGTCACAGTGGCTGCCCACACCCCAGCCGCGGCTCTGCTATTTTTCATGGACGCTCAATGGACGATAAAATTCAACAAACACCCAGAGTAATATATAAGGAAAAAGTGAATAATTCAGTTGATTTCCCTGTTTTTCAAAAAAAAAAAAAAAAAACCCACAAAACTTCATGTCATATGTTTGATTGTCTATCATCGACGTCAGATTTATGCATCAGTATGATAACTGATTGAAAGGTAATCCCTGCTGTATATCTCTGCTGCTGGTTTATTCTTCTTTTGAGTTGGGATAATCCATTTGGAGTTGCTTGAAACGTTCTTATCAGCCTCTTGGCAGCGATGCACAGAGCCTTTCCACAAGATTGATAGGAATCGCAGCATTTCCTCCGCCCTTATCATAAGGACAGCAGCTCACTGTGGCTTTCAGTGTGGTTTTCAAAGGGGGCACCCTCCTGTGAATGGCCAAGTATTCCCGTACACCAATCTAAATCTGAACTCTCAGAGTAATTATAGAGCCAGCCTGGTGCTGTGTCTTTGAGCCTGTGGTGTAAAGCCTTTCCCTTTGGGGAGGTCTGGCTCTGGAGAATGCAGAGTGTCTGGAATGTGGTCTCAGGAGAGGGCCAGTTTTGGGCTGTCCTGTGGCAGTGTTCCTCAGGGTTGGATGGTCATATGAGGACAGCTAAACGCTGACTAACATGAGTCTCTGCTCCAAAGTTATAAATACTTCCTGTGTATGCCCTACACAAGAATTGTGCATGTAGAAAGGCACTCCCGAAAGGGAAGCTGATCTCTAAATATGTACATTTTGAATACCATAGCCAGAGCATGGCTTTTCACCAATCCCAACTGATAACTGAATCACATAATTTAGTCACGTCCTGACATAAATAGTGTCTAGAACTATGAACTAGAAACTATTTTAAGTAGGTTTGACAAAAGTGGAGGTTACTGTGTATGCTCATTTTCCTGTCTCTCTCACTCCCTGTTTTTCCAAAGAGGAAAAATATATCACAGTGCAGCCTTATGCCAGCCAAGGGAAGGATGAGATTGGGTTCGAAAAAGGTGTCACCGTGGAGGTCATCCAAAAGAACCTGGAGGGTTGGTGGTATATCAGGTGAGAGCCTTGACTGTTCTCTTCCTACTGTGGCTTGATGAACGTGCAGGAGGAGAAGATATTTTCATTCAAAGGGGACCCAGTCAGCTGTTCCGAATGCATGATCACCTGTACAATCTGGATGAATCAAGGAAAAGACCTTGAAAGGAAAATGCATTTTGAATTTTTAACCCCCCCGCAGAATATTCTGCCCCTCCAAATGGATACATAATAGATAATAATAGATAACAGTTTAATTGCACCTAAAACATAAACATGTGCCTGACACTTCCTTTAGTCTGCGTGTTATCTCCTCTTTAAACCTGCACTTCCTGCTTAATCTCTCCATCTTTTGCTTGTTTACTCTTCCTTGGGGGATGTCCATGTGCAGCTGGAGTCAGCACTGATCACAATCGCATGCAGAGGTTTAAACAGGGCTATTTATTATCTGGCATATTGTTCAGACCAATGGTCGTTCAGCCAGTGAGGGTTTGTAAGGTCTCTCAAACTGACCCCTTTGAAATTATGGCAGGCAAGTGGAAATCTGACATTGCAATATACTAAAGGATTATCTCTTATAATGTGTTCCTCCTGTTTTTCATAGGGAAGATGAAATGAATAGTGAGGCCTGGTGAACGTTTAGGTGGGCTCTGGTCCACAAAGGCCCCGCTGTAGGACCAAACCAGAAGGGTTTCATTGCCGCCGTTGACCGTTGTTGATGTTCTGTTGTCCTTATTAGGTACCAGGGTAAGGAAGGCTGGGCCCCGGCCTCGTACCTGAAGAAAATGAAGGAAGACTTCTCCCCCCGCAAGAAGACCCTGACCGGCCCCGTTGAGATCATTGGCAACATCATGGAGATCAGCAACCTCCTCAACAAGAAGGCGGTGAGCGAGAAGGACGTGCAGACGGACAATGATCCTGAGGAGCCCCACATCACCAAGAAAGAGATCAGCCTCCCCATCCCGTGTGAGGACCCCAGTAGTGGCGCCGCCCTGGTGGACATCAAGGGAAAAGCAGAGCCAGGGTCCCCGGCCATTGCTCGCATCGCCCCTCAGAGAGTGGAGATCGGTAAGCTCCCGTCGATCTGACACACGATCCACAGTCAGCCTGGGTGGAATACTCCAAAAATAAACTGGTGTGATTGTGTGCTGAAATGACATTAAAATGAGGTCCAGACTTTGGGTTATGTTTTAAGTTGTATGCAGGAATCAGTGGTTTAGCAGACTGTATGCCCAGAAACCCCAACCCCCACCACTGCAGAAAAATGTGAATGTTTTTTGGACCTGTGTGCAGCCTGATGACAGTTGAATTGATGCTCAAAGCCGTTTTAAAAGAAAAAGGGTGAGTAATGATAGTTTCCATGGCCCATGTTTATATCTCCTCTTTGTGTAGGGGTTGAGGCTAAAAGTATGCCACCTCATCAAAAATTAAAGTGCAAGCATCATGCAGGTATTCTTTTAATATGAGGTACATTTACTAACTGGGCAGTGGTCCTAACTGTTGAATATATACAGTATGTTGTTTTCTTTCAAATAACCTATGTAACTCACTTTTTTATTGAAGACAAACCTTTTCAGATAACTCCATCTAATGTTTGTTACTACTGCTCTGTTCTGCTGAAATTGAATCATATAATTAAAAACCAAATCAAAAGTGTGGCTGGAGTGCTGGTAAATTCCCAAAACTTACCACAGTTCTTTGATCCTGTCTGATTTCGTGTTCTTACCTAATTGACCATTATTTTGCTAGATATGTCTGTTCTGAGTTATGAGTATTTGGTTTTGCTTAGCTTGCTTTTTTTCCAGCTGCTGTTCATTTGTGTAGAGTGACCCCTGGTGGTTTGCAAATGTAGTGCTCAGTTGCACACTAATTATGTGCATGGTGTTGTCAGTGTTTTAAAAACTTTAATAATCTGTGCAGAGTTAATTGGTGATGACGGGGTATGTTTCTCTTCCAATAATCAGGTTCTCCAAACCTCAGACAGAAGCCTCCGCCTCGGAGAGAAGCCAGCCTGGTTAGTTGGTCCAGTTTATGTTGTAAATAAATCTATTGTCCTAAAATATGCTGTGTATATTTAATCATTTAACCCAAAATTTACGTTTTCCTCAACAGGGATTCCAGTTACCTAAGCCACCAGAGCCCCCTACTGTTGAAGCTGAGTACTACACCATCGCAGAGTTCCAATCCTGTATATCTGATGGCATCAGTTTCCGTGGAGGACAGAAGGCTGATGTAAGTGTGTAAAGAATAAATTCAGCAATGCTCTAAATACTTCAGTAAACAAACATGAATGACATTACGTTAATTGTGTATAACATTATACTGACAACAATGTTAATGACTAATGAATGCAGGACTTGGCAATAATGTATTGCTGTCTCAGCATAATTTTCCTTTGAAAAAGCTTTGATAATTCATTGGTGGGTAAATACTGTGGCGTAGAACTGCTCAAGTGTGAGTTATTATGGCAACATAAAATACATGGCAACATTGTTTTTGTCTGACAGTGGAAACCAACTGTCTGTTGATAGTTGTTACTCTTGGTATTCATAAACTAGTTTGAACAAGACCCAACCTTCTTCTTGGAGAGTCCCAGGTCAGCAGGTTTTACTCAGGCGTATTAAATGTTGACCCAATTAATCACTGAAGCATTTTACGTACCGTTCTCAGTTCCGAGATTATTAATCTTTTAAAAAGAGCTGGAAAACCTTTGGCACCTTCAGACTAAGATGTGGCATCCCTCTGTTAGAATGGAGTGGTGTGATAATAAGACATATAATGTATGTTCCGAAATTATAGCCAACGTGTAGTTTGTTTACACTTATATGATAAATTACTGAATTTGTTGGCAGGTTATAGAGAAGAACTCAGGTGGCTGGTGGTACGTACAAATTGGGGACATGGAGGGTTGGGCTCCTTGCTCCTATATTGACAAAAGGAAGAAACCCAATCTGAATAGGAGGACCAGCACTCTGACCAGGCCCAAAGTCCCGCCCCCTGCACCACCAATCAAGAAGCAGGACTCTGAAGAGACAGCCCCACCCAGCAGCCCAGTCTCCAAAGTGGCAGAATCCCCCAGCAAGCCTGTGTATGAAGAGCCAGAGTATGATGTCCCTGCTGTCGGGTGCGACTTGGAGCCAGAGCTGGACTCTCTGCACGGGGACTCCTCGGTGGACCTGAAGAATGAGGACGTAGAAAAGAGCTCCCAGCCATCCCCCAAACCCTCGCCCGCATCCGCCCTGCTGACCGCGTCCTTCAAGGTGGGTGAGTCCACTGAGGACGTTGCCAAGGAGGAGGAATCCATCTATGAGAATGATGGTTTCCGGCCGTATTGCGAGGACACCACGTCCAGTAAAGAGTCTAGTGGCGACTCAGACTCCCCAAAGACAAACTCTTTCTCGACAGCCCGCAAAGTCTCTGTGTCCCGTTCTTCGCCAGGGAGCGGGAAAGCAGTGAAGAAGATTCAGCCTGAACTGGCGAGAAGCCAGTCCCTAACCAAAGCCGAGGAGGTCAGTCCCAGGTCCTCCTCAGATGAATCTGCTCGTGGTGCAACTAAGCAGTCGGGGCTTAAGAAGGACACAGAGCACAAAACGGGCCAAAGTCCCTCCACCAAACCGAAGCCTGTGGTCAGGCCCAAACCCCTCCTGGCCAAGTCCGAACCCCAGACATCGGAGAAAATGGATATAAGCACCCTCCGACGCCAGCTAAGGCCCACCGGCCAATTGAAGCATGGAATAAAGGCCTCCAGAGGTGAGGACTCTGAGACCGCCTCCGTCATCTCATCGGAGGACTCTGTTTGTTCCCGGAGCACCTCTGATCTGTCCAGCATCTACTCCAAGGGGAGCAGGGGGGACTCTGATTTTGAAGGCTCCTTTTACAGGACCACTGACAGCTATGAGAAGGTGCAGGACTCGGAGATCAGCTTTGCGGCTGGCGTGGAGGTGGAGGTGCTAGAGAAACAGGAGAGTGGCTGGTGGTACATCAGGTGTGGAGAGGCGGAGGGCTGGGCGCCCACTTACTACCTAGAGCCCTTAAGGCCTCAGTCTGACACGGCCGGATCTGAGTCAGACGGCACCCCCACCAAGCAGGGCAGCTTGAGCAAGTCCAACAGCCTTGAGAAGAATGAGCAGAGGGTGCAGGCCCTTAACAACATCAACCAGAATATGAGGAGGTCCACCCCACCCATTCCGTCCAAGCCTCCTGGGGGCTTCTCAAAACCCACGGGTCTGGTCAATGGTGCAGTGAAGCTGAGGAATGGGGTGCGCCAGCTTGCTGTTCGGCCCCAGTCCGTCTTCGTTTCGCCACCCGTCAAAGACACCAACATCCACACCGGGTCCCTCAGGAGGAACGAGTCCCT
Organism: Megalops cyprinoides; assembly: GCF_013368585.1. Lineage (NCBI taxonomy): Eukaryota > Metazoa > Chordata > Actinopteri > Elopiformes > Megalopidae > Megalops > Megalops cyprinoides. Next base: position 60,617,056 of record NC_050583.1, on the reverse strand, counting down.
CACCTCCACCGATCAGCTAAAGTCCGGTGTGGGAGTGCGCCGCAACTCCTCCTTCAGCGTCGTCCGGCCTCAAATGGCAGCCGATGCCAAACTGAAGCAGCCGGACAAGGCGGTCATGGGCAGCACAGATGCCCTGGGCCGGGTCACTCAGAGGAATGGGATCCCAGTGTCCACCGTCAAGCCCAAGCCCATCGAGAAATCCCACCTCATACACAACAACCTCAGAGAAGTTTACATTTCAATAGCCGATTACCGTGGGGACGAGGAAACCATGGGATTTCCAGAGGGGACCAGCCTGGAAGTCTTGGAGAGAAACCCCAATGGTTGGTGGTACTGCCAGGTCCTGGACAGTGGGCGGCCTCAGAAGGGCTGGGTACCCTCTAACTACTTGGAAAGAAAAAAGTAACCTCTTACTAATGTGTTGTAATATGTACATTCATTTTAAGACAATGAAGAAAAAAGCAAAATAATGTATTCTGAATGAGAAGAAGGACACTTTTAGTGCTGGTTTACTAAAATGTATACATAAAGACTGTAAAAATTGTCAGTGATATATTGTCAACTCAAACAAGTGACAAAAAACAAAAACAAAACTGGGGTGGCCACCCCGGTGTCTTAAACATTATGGGGGCGGTGTTTTCATTGATTCATTGATCGAAAAAATAGAAGGTAATAGCTCCTTGTGAAAGGGCTTAATCTTAGTACCTGAAAGATGCAGGGTCATGCATGCGTAATACCCGCTTTTTTTTTTGTGATTGCCAAATGGGTGCCTTTGTTGATTTTAAACAGGAAAGACATACTGAGGAATCAACCGAACATGAGTAAATGCTTTGACAGTACCAAATTGATTTCGGTGCCATAGGCCTATGAGCATGGGATATCACCAAATTTTTTTTTTTTTTAGTCCAAAGTTTGTGAGAAAGAAAAGTTTCAACCCATGGACATTGAAGCAGGAATTGGATGAAACTTAATTGTTGAAACTATAAGAAAAAAAGATCGAAAGTAAAACGCAACAACGAGGAAAGAGTGTCGTGGGCTCAGCAACATCTTCGGAGCCCAGAAAAATGTGTTGTTTGTTCTTGTAAAAGTTCTTGTATCTTTTTAGGTCTTGTGTGTTTTCTTGACTTCCTTAGAGATGTATTTCTGCTGTAGTCTTGTGACAGCCACACCACTCTGTCAGCCTAAAATTTGAAGTTGCTTTGCCCCCTAGGCAGATTTTCTGTTCTGTTCTGCCTTGTCACACAGATTGTCTGTTTAGAAGTCCCATTTAATTCGGTTAACTCGTTAACGTGTGCCCCGTCATTAAAATGTGACTGACCAATTTTTGCAAATTTATACAGGTTTTAATAAATTATTGCTAAGAAGTAATGTTAATTCTGTTACACTTGAAATAAATTCATCTCGTATGATTGAGAAAGAAGAGCCAAAGGGGATGATTAAAACTCTTCATTACTCCTTTGTAATGAGACTCCTTTGAGTGTTTTTCAAAGTTAATCGAAAACTGCCCTCTTCAGACTAGTGTCAACCCTAAATGGAGATTGGTTTGCAGTATGTGAAAGAATTATTTTTTTTTCTTTTTACATGTACTGTAGTTCCAAAAAAGATATTCTGTGTATATTGCTGCTTCATGTGTTCACATACCACTGCTGCTGCAGTGGAGTAGGAAATAGTTTACTTCGAACACAAATCTGTACTGGAAAAAAGGCTAAGTAAATGCCAGTCAATCCCAGGGATGTAGTTGCATAGCGTTTAGCCCAAAATGTGATCAAACCAAAGATGAACATGTTGTATAGATTTAATATTTAATTGGTGGGTACATGAAATGTGGCATGTTCATCAGAATACCCAAACAAGGTTTTAGCAAAGAAGAATAAGTTTTTATGAGATTGTTATGGTATTGATATCTGGAAGCACTTGATATCCTTGCCCCAAGACAAATATAAGCACATACTGTCATGCAGGGTTAATTTCATGATGACATTCTAATATTGCTGTGCAGTATTATTATTATTTTTTTTTTTGAAGTTGAGCTTTGAGGCAATGGAGTTTTACATTGAATATATTGTGTACCTTATTTAAAGTAGCACAATATTTTCCCTCCTGGAAAAAATGGAACGGATATAGGTAGAAGTCATTTCAAACCCTTAGCAAAGCAAAGTTGGAGTCCCAGTCAAGGATGAAATGCATTTAGATTTGCGTTACCTAGCATTTTGGTTTAACTGGTGTACCTCCACTGAACACAAGTACGATGAGGTCTCATTCAGATTAATTGTCTTTGAAAAGATGAATATCTTTTGTCATGACACCGAACATAAACTACTTCAAATGGCTGATGTTCAAGACTGCTGAAATATTTTTCTAACGAATAGTTTGAGCTCTGCAGCTGGTTAAAACACTAACTTTTCATTTTAATTTCTGCTGGACAGTATTAAATATTGTATTAGACAAAGTACAGTACCTGCTAGATTGCAGTTATGCTCTATATAGGTAGTAAGTAGTTTTGTTGTGTGATAACACGTGAACAATAATGATGAATGAAGTGGTTCATTTTTGTGAATTAATGCACTTTAAAATGTTTTAAAATCTGAGTGCATTACTTAAAGATGCAGTATAATTATTCAAACTCAGCACATTATTTATTGAATGGACATTTTTTATTTATAATTATTTAATATTTTTTTACGTACCTGTTATGCATAATATGTAACACTGTCTGTCACAAGAGTAGTTTATGTGCTGCTAGAGCATTCGCAAATAGACATTTTCCTTAGGGCTGAGATACAGTGTCTACTTTCATTGTAACAATTGGACAATCTGTTTGTTACTATTTAAGACTAAATCCAAGCTGATTTTGTATTCAAGATTTGAAATTAAAAAATCAAATTGGCCAGATTACCATCTGACCCAGTTTGGAAGCCCAACAACAGATGGAAATGTCTGTAAAAGGAATTAATGGCTTGTATGAAATGGAAATGACTGTGTAAATCTTATGAATCAACAACAAGGATTAATCAGGTTGTCTGTTTAATTAAGAGTTTTGAGCAAAGTGGTTTTGAGATCTGAAGGATTGCCCTATGTAAGTAAAGGCAATTCTTTTTGATGGTATTAAGTAGTCCTGGCTAATGCCTGCTTTGATTGATGGATTTATGGCATAAGCCATAGACATTTCCTTTTGGTTCGAGGCCCACAGGTAGATGAAATGACGGGCTGGCAAATCCTGAATACATGAACACCCTTAATTACATTCCTTGCCTGAATTTGGTGACCTCTTGTGATTGATAGCTGTTACTGCAACATTAATATTTTGACATGTTGCTCCCACAAACAAAACAAAACAAAAGTATGTATCAACATAACTGTACATAAATCAAATGTTTCCAAGTAGCATTGCAACTAAATTATTATTTTATAGACATTTTATCAACTTATTTGGCAAACTTATTTTTCCACCTTCAAATCTCAAATTACTCCTCTAATGCTGTATACTGCAACTTTAGCAATAATGGACACTTCTTATGTCGTTATTGGCCTTTATATAATGCCTGATTATATACTTATTTATTTTTTTAAGAACCAGATTTCTTGCCTAAATGCGTTAGGACAATCACAATGAAGAATCATAATTCAGATATTGTGCTATGAAATGTTACACATTTGTGGAAAATAGTCCCTAAAATGCAATTCAACTGAACTGAAATTTTGAGGATAGTATTGATCCATAGCACGGTAAAAATAAAAGGAAACTAATCTGTGATATAAACATTGGGGATTATGCCATTGCTGAAAATGACATTACAAGTACTAGATTGTCACAAAGAAGTTCACACAGTCTTAGGAATTAACAAAGTAATTGCTGTGGTACTTTAATTATGTAAAGGTCAATGTTAAAATAATGCATAGAATGTAAGTTTTTCCCTGACTAATTCCCCTAGTGTCCCGGCTCCCTTTGACGAAGGCATTATATAAACGTGTTAATTCACTCTAACGTTTAGATCAGCACATATTAATGGAAATGGCTTTTTTTTAGTTAATTGAAACGTATACTGCTTGTTTGCATCTCTAAATTCACAAGGGAATTTTAATTATATAGTCGTGCTAAACCTTTCATACTATTATGTTGTGTAGCAGTTAGTCTTTTATGTTTTCTTTTTCATTTGATTTTTATTCAGTTTTGGTTGTTTGAATGATATGAAATTTTTCCCTTTTGTATTTTGCATAGTCCAGAAATTGTAATAATGAGGAAATGTGCAATAGAAAATGGGCATCTCACCACAATATTAGAAACAAATCTTTTTGTTAAATGGATTTTATATTTATACTAAAAATACAAAACCCTTCTATCTGAGATAAGCCGGAATATGCATGCAAAATGGAGATTGGTTTATACACCAGAAGAATTATCATTGCATGGCATTTCTCGATTGAACAGGACAACATTAAGACGTGGAATATACAGTTACTGTACATTAGGGCAGTTGTTAAGATCACTTCATGAATTTAAACCACGTCACATCAGAAATACGTAATCCTTGTATAAACAAGTGCTACATGAATATCAGTACTTATGCTAACCAAAATAGGTTTTGTTGTATTGATATGCTGTGTCATCTTCCATGTTATGCCTTCCAGGTGACATAACTGTGGCATACCAATAACATTAATAACAGTGTTGGTTGGCACAGGTACAAAGGAGCTTTTGTTATGTAATGGCCCTGCAATTGTTGAATGGAAACCAATGCATACCAATGGTCAGGAAACAAAACTGGATTTAAAATAACAGAAGAAAATATTGCAAATTATGAGTGAAAAACACGTTTCGTTAAGTCATTCAAGCCAAATTATGAGTGAAAAACACGTTTCTTTAAGTCATTCAAGCCTATTAGAAGGCCCCCCTTATAGCTGTCCATTGAACTGTGAATAGCACGACACGAATCAATGACTTCAGTGGTAATTGGGATGCCATATGTTTTCAGCTCTGCCCGACCAGTGGAGTTTCAGGCAGCTCAGTTATGTTCATAATTCCACCAAATGCCACAACCGTGTGTGTGTGTGTGTGTGTGTCTGTATATGTTTGCGTGCGTGCGTGCGTGCGTGCGTGCGTGTGTGTCTGTGTGTGTCTGTGTGTGGTTGTCTGTCTGGAATACATTCCTCTATTACCATGACAATGGCACTTTCACATTTCACAAGACATTGTGAATGTGAGTTACATTACATTTGAAAGACTTATAAATTACATTTATGAATCATCTGAGAATTACAGTTTAGTGTCACTACATATGTTTAAATTCAAAATTTGCTGAGGACATTGGTTTGTGTGTTGACTATCACAGTTCAAGCCAATTTATTCAAGATGTGTATAATTGTATGCATTGAAGTACTGTAGCCCCTAATGGACTCAGGTTCAGAGTAGTCATAAATGGACAGCCATGTCTCTAATAGGGTTGTTGGATCCACAAAAAGAGTATCTTCATTCTTGGTTTTGCAGTATCACTGGGGAACATGCCTCTGTTTTGTCAAGCCTTCCCTACCATAAATGCAGACTGAGAGGGTTTCAAATGCTTACAAATGCAGTCAATTTATTCTGTGTAATGTGCATTAGATGGTGGAGACCTTGTGTCTTAAGCTGGACCCTCATTGAGTTTTAACTTTGGTTTAGAGCAAAGAGTGTTTACATTGAGTTCCTGCCACCACATAGGGGGTTCTTTTGTCAAGGTGAACCAGTCATGTCTGAGTAAATGGATTTAGACAGACTACATTTGAGGAGTCCACCAAGCGAAGCAGAATCTCTGGTACAACGCACAACATCTCTTTTTTTTCAAGAACAAATTATAAAGGCCTCTCAGCCATGACAGCCTACAAGGTTGGTAATCAGAGCTTTAACGCAAACTGTTCCTTCCTTCAGCCTTCAGGCCATTGTCCTTAAGCCTGTCCTTAAGTGTGCTGTCGCCTTCAACTCCATTTCTGGCTTTGGGCGGCGCCTTCCCCCCGTTTACCGCCATGTTCCTTTGCAGCGCTTACAGAGGAGTCCGCAGTGGCTAGCCGCTTCTTGTTGTGAAGGGTGAATTTGTCAAATGTCTGAGTACGAGCTTGAGGTCTGAGAGTGCGTAGCGATGGTTTGCGTGCTGGTGTGTCGCGCGAGGGTGAAATTGAGGTCAAAGATGGGCTTGATTTATTGATGCGTAGGAGTAGAGAAGCTGTGAGAGATGCGAGCTGGGGAGTCACCCAGAGACTGGGCCACGTTGTAGCAGTGCATGCACTTCTGAGGAGTGTATTTTTGATGTTGTCACTCATTCCGAGGGTCCTTGATCATTATAAGCATGCGCAACATTCTGATCAGGGAGGGTAAATGTGTCTTGCACATGACCCACTGCACTTGTTAATTGGACTGGAAGTGTGTGCACTGGGGTTAGAAAATCTCATTTTCTGTACATTTTTGTTAGTGCAGTTACTTAAATGTCTAAAACGATTCATGCTTGAAATTTTAATGCACAGAGAAAACAGAAATTATGGAACAGCAAGGGGCTAATACAACATGAATGAGAGCAGTATTAAAACTGATAGAGACGCTAACATTGAATTATTCACTAAGTGCAGTTTTTGTTTAGGCTTTTTTATGCTTCTGTTCCTAACACAAGCTGCCTGATTTCCTACGATCTAATTTGATGATTGTAGGATCCCTAATGAAATCAGGAGAATGCTGGGAGGACAGGCCGTGGAGAGGCGTGAGGAGAAAGTTAGTTGCATGTGTGTGTCTGTGTGTGTGGTGTTGGGAGATGTCTGAGGGATTATGCAAGTCTTTTTATTTTCGCTTTGAGGGGTTATGGGATTCATTGAAAGAAACCAGGGAGAAGAACGCAAGCTAACAAAAAGTGCTAGTGCTGGGCTTAAGAGTGAGATGCTGTAACGCTGACTGCACTAAGCTCTGTTTAACATAGGAAGCATTGCAGCGGGTGTCTAACGTTGTATGTGAGGGTGAGAAAAGGGAACATGGCTGGTTGGCTTTTATTTCTGTCTGTACTGACTCACTGTCCTAACTGCCACAGTCCACTCTAATGAGGTACAGGTGCCTAAAACCTATTTTTACTCCGTATGTGCACAGCAGATGGTTGAAGGAATGAAAGGGACATTTCAAAATGAAAATAAACCCCTATCTAGACAAAAGTTGATTTATGTATTCGTTGTCAGAACTACATGTGAGACTAGCAACACTCAGCTGACTTGCTTTTTAGACATGGCTCTTCAGAGTGCACATAAATTATGCCTACCAATAAAGGCCCTAGCTCTAAGTCTCCAAACCAAAGTTAAAATTTGAGGGATTGAAAATTTAAAACTAACAAACCCATTAAATATTAATGATGGTCAAATCCCAATTTGCCAGCTTCTGTAACACCATACCATATGACTCAAGGACCAAATGTAGTTCTAACAATCTTACTTGCATGACGAAAATCTTTATATTTTCCATTATGCTTATGCAACATTTTGTTAACTTAGAGGCAGCTCCTGCTTGCAAAAGAAAAAGTAGGTGGGAATGATTTTTTTGTTTTATTTAGACACCGGTTAAGTGTCCTCATTGTAATACTGCTGTGTTGTAACCATGCTTAATGTGCAAGAGAAGGGAGGAATCAAAAGTTATTTTGCAATTGTTATTTGTTATGAAATCTGTACGGTTGGCATTGGGGCAGGTTAATTGAATTGAGTTAATTTGAAAAACTATCAGAAAAAACCCAACTCACATACACATTTCATTTGGAAACAGGTGGCTGCCTTTTTACAGTTCATTTTGAAAAATATTTTTGTTTTGTTTTGTTTTACTCTTTTTGTATCTCGTTCATGTTTACATTGTATCTTGCATTGCCCTAAAGAAAAACACTATAAAAATGTATCACCATTGTTTATCTTACTCTCTTGTCCTCACTTTCTGTTTGGCATATTCATGTACGAGATATTTGTAGACATTTTCATATCACTAGTTCTGAAACACGCTTGCTACATATGCAGCACATTGTACTCGTATTTTACAAGTTAAAGTAAATGGCTTTATAAACAGATGCACCATATCTAGCGGTATAGCGCTGCATGAGGAGGAGAGGTGCTGTCGGCTGTAAATGATGACGAATGACCTTGAAAGGCCGCGCAGGGGATGAACACAAACGTTCGAGTAATGGTCACACGCGGCAGGCTCCATTTACCCCTGAAAGATAGAATGTGAAACAGAGGAACTCTATTGAGACAGATGCAAGCTTGCGGATACATTTATCATGCACGGGTTTGTAAATACGGAGCAACTGTGTTTCCCCCTCCACAGTCTGCAAGAATATTATCCACTCAAGAGACAGTTACTGTGGTTACAGATGCCTTGGAAGTGTATTTCATGATCACTAGGTGGCAGTCTGAGACCTGTTAGCAGATGTAGTCCTTAGATTGAAGCCCCTTGTTGGGTTTAATGGCGCTCGGTGCGGTATCCACTCTCCATGTACATTTATCTCATCAGTTTAGATATTCTTCATAGACACACATTTTTCCCCATCTTACCGCCGTCTTTCATCAACATGTTAATGTGTTGACTTGAGAAAAATGTTAATCGTAAGATGTAGGGGCTGTCAGCAGAATGCCAGAATGACATCAATACTTAGACCAACTGGTGCGGATATTGTTTTGACTGCTGAAAATTATGCATATGATAAAGAGCCTTCCTATTTTCCTGATTTGAATGGAATGTTTTTGTTTTTTTTTTTTTTTTTTGACCGCACCGATTATTGCCGTGCTGCCTCAGATCTGATCATGTGCAATTAATCAAAATCTAGTTACTCCCTGCGATGATGTGAGGTTGTACAGTAATTTCATTCCAGTTCCATTCCCTTCTCGTGTCATCGGTTTTCAACCACGGAATAAGAGGATTATTTTGACAAGTGCACCTATGGTGTTTGTGCTGTATGCGCACAGCAACAGAAACGTGGACTTTTAATCCGCTTTTATTGAGCACTACATTGCACATCAAGTGTATGCACATGCTTCAGCTGCAAACCGCAGATCCCAGTACAGCTGTACCATCTGTACACACCAGTCTTACTTGGCCTCAAATAGAGGTCACATTTTTACTGTGTGAATTAAAAATGAAATACAAAAATTTCGCAGGAACTGTCTTAAAAAAGAAAGACCTCTAGATTTTTAAGAGAACTGAAATGGCTCCATCTTTATGCCTCACCTCCCACCCCAATTTTTACACTACACTTAAATTTTACACCTCTGCAGGGGGGCAGCATAGGGCACATATGAGTCCAGTACAGCATATCTACACCATACATTTTACAGCATGACTGACAGCAGCTGATGTTACTGGACATTTAGTTTTATATCATATACAGAACCATTATATTTTAGGCTATATGATAATGAGCTATGGTTTTTTAATTACTCAGCCTAAGACATGTTTTTAATCTTTCCAGTTTGACTACTGACCAACTTCTTCATTTTTTTTTTCTTTTTTTAATCTCACATATTTTATCTATGCCAGCCAAGTTTGTATTTTGGTATCTAAAAACAGAAGCGTTTAGTTAAACTTAGTTGTTGAAGTCAATGACAAATTGCAAAGTGGGAGGATTGAATGGCCCTTTCGTTAATTCAGTGTCTATTTATTTTCATAGTTGCAGCAGCGATGAAAATTTCAAGCTACTGAGCACTATGACAGAGATTCTGGTTACAGTGTACTAATATGTTTCATAGAAACTGGAAAGTGGATGAAGATGGAAAAAAAGGCTTGATGCACAAGGCAGCTGAAACACATCTGGAAAGTTTATTGACAGCCACAATCGCCTGACTCACACAGCGAACAAAATTTACGGACAGAGCACTTAGAACTAATTTTAAATGAACGCAAAATACTTCAGCGGTATTTCGATATCTGAGTTACAAAACAACTTTAAAATGAGGATGACGTTTATTCTCAAACTGGACTCACTTTTACGGGGAAAATGATTTCCTGTTCTTCTCAGTAATGCTTGCATGAACATGTCCTGTGTTTTGGTCCCATTGTTCACTTATAAGGGAACAAGTGAACAATACACATGGATAATACAGACTCTGTGTTTGGAGATCTTTGAACATAGTGATTGTCAAGCTTCTGGGGTTTTTCCAGCTGCAAAGAACTTCATGTGCCTACTGAGTACAGTGTTGTGTAGAATTTGACTGAAAGGACCCATATGAAATTAAAGAAAGAAAAAGGAAACCAAAGTTCTTATGCTTCATAGAAATCGGTCAAACTAGGTAAAGTGACATAAATAAAAGTACAAAAAAGGGTACGAATGAAATCAAAAGGGACTGCCACACAATTTAGCAAATATAATAAAACTGGTCAATTTTGTAGTTTGGGAATAATTTAATGAAATGCAGGCCTTGGCTTTAAAGGGCATGAAAGGTTCATCGCTGCAAAAAGTAATTAAGCCCAGGGCAAGCGCGAGGTTGGACGTGCTGAGCAAGTGTATCTCAGTGTATCTCAGTGCGTACAGGCTGTCTACTTGGGGCGTGCTTTGCACTTCCAGCCAACACTTTTCCTGAATTTCATTTTGTAATAAGCATTTAATGGTTTCAGGTAAATTGGAAATAAATTTCCAAGTAACTTTAACACTGTAGCATGTAAAATAACTACAATAGGATGAAATAGTGATGATTTTTCAGACAGAGACTTTGGGAACCCTTCTTCTTACCTAGACCTAACCACTTTTCTCCCAGTACTTGATGTTACCTTGTCTTTGTGACAGATGGTTGCCTCAAACTCAAAATATCAAAATATCTTTCTTTAGTGTACTCCAGTAATGGAAGTGAGGCTTCATGAACTCCAAAATGTGAGGAGCTATTATATGACAATAATTACAATCTAATTTGAACGATTCATAATATTTTGTGTTGGAGAACAAGGCAACTTGATTGGTTTATGCGTCAGTGACTGATGCATGATGCAGCAACTGTGGTAATTCCACCCACAATATGGTGCTTGAAGGTTTGCTCGCCCATTGCTAGCAAACAAGTCTAAGTCAAGGGCTGCATTTCTTTAAATGTGTAACAGTGCGATTTTGAACACATACGTTCATTCAGATGGAACAGATGTAATTCAGCAACTGTAAATTCCACACATACACACACATACATACATAAACATACCTCTCTGACATTTAAGTGACAAATATATAGTAATAAATCAATGGCAAAATAAATAATCCTATTTTACAGCAAATAGTGAACATTTTCCTCAGAATAAAATAAAATGTTTTTTTAGTTGAGGAAGATAAACATCTATTTCATCATGGACACATTTGGTCAGAGATAGAGTTTCAGCAGAAAATTAAAGGGATATCATAAAAGTCCAAATATCAAAGGACTGCATTAACAATTTATAAAGAACAATTAGGATTTTTTTTAAAGTGACATAAAGCATAATCTCACAATGTTTACCTTCAAACTAAATGTGAAAGCTGCACAAACAGGAAGGACTTTAAAAGGGCTAAAACTAGAAATAAATTAAATAGCCAAAATATTTTGGATACTTGTATCGAGAAATTAATTGTATCTACTAGCCTGAGTCCCTCTCAACCTATGGGATATTTTAAAGCAAGAAAATAATTGGAATGAGTATTAAATTTAACGTTAATGTTTACATATAAATCTTTACGGCGTTAATTCTACATATTTCACTCCGCTGTTATTGAGCAATGTCTAATCAAATATATAGTAAAGTATTGCTGAAAGACAAAAAAGACCTCCTGTACAGTTTTCTAAAAAAAAAAAAAATGAGATGATTATTTTTATGTTATCAATAGTTCAGAAAACAGATAATGCAACCACAGCCTAAATAAGCTAAACAATGTACAAACTATAAAAAGGTGACAAAATACATTTTCCTGATACTTCTGCCATAACTAAGGAGTTGCTTTTCAAAATATTGTAAATTAACATTCAATTGCGAATGACCACTTCAAGCAAAAACCTATAACTTTAACCATAACATATGCCTTAAAAATGTACTGTACGCAGGTGGTTTTCAGCATTTGCCCAAAAGACAGCAAACACTTTAGCAGCATATATTCAAGCCTCAGTTTTAATTGTATATTACATTGTGAAGCCAGCTGTCCCATAAAAAGTTCCACCCCTGTTTTCTCAGTATGCACAATATCGGGTGCCTGGTGAGCATTGCCTTGAATGTTTTTTTTTTTTTTTTTAACAGACAATTTTCATAATCTCTTTTACATCAGCACATTACAGAGAAACAGCTTTAAACATTTCTCATACTTTTACAGTCTCACAGGCATCATGGGAAAACCTGAAGTTAGGACAGGCAAGTTAAAAAGATAGCCTGTCAAAGTCTACCTGAATGAGTTCCTGCAACACAAACTACTTTGAAAAGGTCAGCTGAAGGTCGACACATATGGCTAATTTTTTTTTTTCCACGCCCAAACTGAGCTTGGACATTTTATGATACCTTCAAATCTGACCATTCCATATTTCCTCTTGTCCATAGATTGGTAGTATGGAGTTGACTACTGTGATTTTGTCCACCCTTACCTTTGCTCTTTATATGCAGTACACCTGCACCTGCAATTTCATGTGGATATAAAATACAGGGAAAATGACATAATTTTGAATTTTAAAGTTATTTAACATCCTCTTGCAGATGTATGCAAGGCAACTCAATAGGCTTTTTTTCTACAAGATTACACCCACTGAATTAAAATTACAAAGAGCCCTCTGTCTAAATTTCCATATATTAAAACAAAGGTGTAAGAGGAAAAACCTAACATGTAAATTACTATTAATGTCCTGTTATTAATGACTGATTTACCAGAAAGCCTAACCTACAGGGTTTCTAATACTGCGGCAGGAGATCTCACAGTATTCTTTGGAAGCTGCTTTGCTGAATCAGCTCTCAAGATTCCCAGTGCTAGCACATACATGCTTTTGAAGATCTGTCATCCAGTTGTTACAATCGTTGTGTTAGTGTGTGTGTAAAGATTATGTCCAGTATGTTGAACACGGCCCCTAACGAAGTACTGTAGCCTTTCAACACAGTCAAAACCATGAATATGTAGCTTGCCACATTTACGACCATTTGCATTGCTGCATTTTAAATAATACAACCCACTCTTGCATGACATGTTGCTTGGTGATAATTTGAAATGATTTCCAATGACAATTCTATGGAATAGCCTAAAAATGGAGTACAGGTACATATCACTATACACAGGAGAGAGCAAGGAATATAATAAATGGGCACCAAAGAGAAAACCATACTGATGATGGGATGGTTTACAATAGGGTTTGTAATATGTTCCTCCCAGTTGTCAGTAACCATGTTTTTGCAATTTTTCTTTTTCATGACAGTATCTGCTGTCATTTAAAACATCATATCTATATTCATCCACAGCAGTAAACAGACCTTAGCAGTCACACTACACCATGGAATATTTGGTATCTGCTTGCCAGCATGATAAAACAAGGATTCACAAAACAAGCAAATGCCTTTCGGTAACAACAGCCTTTTCTGTAAGTTAAGGCTAGAGACTGGCTGGAGGCCTTGTCCTCCCTTACTGCCCATGACTACATTCTCCTTGTTATGTATATCGTTTCTAAAGCCATTCTGAACAGATTCCCAAGAGGTCCTAAATCGTTAGCTCAATATCCGGGTTCACAGTGCATCGGGTCGTGTCAGGAGGCTTTGCCCTGGCTTTTGGCTATTAAGTCTAAGTGCTCTTGGGGATCTGACTTGGTGGTGAAGCTGTCTGTCTTATCTGTGATCAGTGCTGAGAAATGTCTGCACCATCTGACATCCTTGCATCAGGGCTGCAACCTCTGTCTAATAAGTTGTACCTCCACATGACATGTGTGGCTGTGATGATCAATCCATGACGGGCTTCTATACAATGGAGAGCACGAAAAAAGACTGTACTCTATTGTGCTGTATAATCTTATAGATGGTATGGATGAATGGCATGGTAACATAGCAACTAGCAGACAGCAGGAAGCAATGCAGCTTTACGATTATTTTTTTTGCTACAGTCTTCAGACACTTGTTGCCTACTAAACAAAATAAAGGTGCCAGTGATCTACCATAAATCCTTCAGTACAAAGCGCTGCATCTGCAAAACAACATTAACATTCGCTGTATGGAGGTTAACACAACTTTAAGGATCACTATAGTGCCATTTCTTGTGGAGGGTCTTAGGAGGTTCTCTTCTTTGATTCTGCCTCAATCCTACACAGACAAAAGTTGTGAGACATGGAGGCGTTTCCCAAAAGGGTTTCATAAAGCTGAGTTTCAACCACTTGTGGTCTATAGGGATGCTTTCACTTCCTCCGACCTGGTTGGGTGATTTTTTTTTTTTTTTTTTTACCTCAAATGAACCGGTTAGGAGGAGGATTTGCTGGTTTGAAAAATACATTTTCCACCTGCCACTTTCATCCAGACTTCAGCAGAAATAAAGGGCATTTATGAAAGACCTCATCTATTTCCACACAGACAGACTGGTTCTGTCTCATGTGGCTCTGACAGTGATAAGAAATGTTAATCTCCTGTATGGCCGAACTTGTTTGCTTCTTTAAATGTCTTTGAAACTTTGAATCCCTGGAGATTAGTTTTTTTTCCTTCTCAAAGACCGTGTAAGCTCTAACAAAGTGCATCGCATAATACATGCGAAATTTAAACAAACCTCGGTGAGTCAAACCTCACAAATTGCAGAAATAATGACTGCCTTTGATGGAAAATACCATGGTACGCCAGAGCGAAATACCCTGAACAAGTTTTTCCTCCACTTTGTCAATATCTGCTGTTCGGGTCAGGGGGACACCCAGGGAGAATAGGGGGTCTACGTGCTTCGGTAGGTCTTTATAATGTCTTTGATGGCCCTCCTGCAAATGGGGCAACAGGCATTAGCCATTTTCTTCAGCTTCAGGCCGCAGGTGTAGCAGAGACACATGTGCCCGCAAGCATAGATCACTGTGTCCACCATGTTCTCATAGCAGATGGAGCATTCGTCGCTCCAGGACCCAGAGCCTGAAGGGAAGGTTGGGGACTTGGGAAGGCTGATCGGAGAGCTGGGAGTCGTTCCTGCAAAGCGAGAAAAAGTGAGTTTTCTTGAACAAAAATATAACACAGAGAGTACAAAATCAATACATAAATATAAAAATCAATAAATGTCAGTTTTTTAAAGGTTCTGGGATTATACTGTCCAATTTCAAATGGACTATCTGAACACTAAAGGTACTGAGGTCATCTTGGCCAGTGCTAGACTAACATACGGACTATTGTTTCATCTCTTGCAAATAATACAAAGTGTTCCTTGGGAATGACACTTCTGCTCGATACTGGAATGTGTCCTCAATGCAGGGATTTTATTTCTCCTGCATAAAGGCTCAGGCTCAGATTCAGAACTTTGAATGAGGAAGATTGAATTGGGGTGGTAGTGAAGATAAGAGAGAGGCGGGCTCTGTCGCTGACCTGCGGCGGAGCTGCAGAAGGCCCCGGAACAGCTGCTGTTCAGGGCTGGCTCTGAGCCCCCGCTGCACAGTCCGATGGGGGTGTTGGGAGAGGAAGAGGGGGAGCTGGGGGCGGATGGCCCTCGAGGGTCGGACAGGTGAGTCGAGCCTGGAAGAACAGACGAGCCTCTTGTTAATGTAGAAAGAAAAAAAAAATGCTTTTCACGATTCCACTGAATCTTTGCAGGTATACTCCAGATGACAGATTGCATTGCTCTCTCTGGGAGTTGTGTGTAGAGTAACGGCAGGCCCCTTCCTTCCTTTTCTCATGCTGGATCCTGGGCAAAGGGAAGAGACTTGGTTTTTTTTCTGAATAAGAACACTGGCTGCCGTCATTCCCATCATGCCAGGCACAACCAGCAGAATGATAACATTTTTCTAACAATTTGTAATAGCTTCTTACCAGGCTGAATGAATTCCTGATCAGACTTATTATTTCTTATAATCATACTTATAATCAACAAGAAAGGTAAAGCATGTTTAATCATGACTCAAACATATTCTAATTGACAAGCTAGCTTCATGGCTGTGAAATGAGTTAGGCTGGGGCTGGCTCCATTTTTTCAGGGCTGTGTGTGTGTTGGTTTTTGTTTCAATGAGAACTCCTGACTTACTTGTTCTGATTAGTTTTCCATTGCCAATCCCCTAATTTACACTGCAGTAAAAAAATATTTAGTATAGGGGCATATGGTGCAAGTTTGATCCTAATATATGATGTATCATTTGCAAAAAGGTTTGAAAAAAGGAAGAAGAAAGATGTAATAACTGGGTTAATTATGTAATGAAGACCAGAGGTTGGAGTAAAACCCAGAATACACGTACCTCTACATGAATTGAGTTTGACACCCCTGAGTTAGAGGTGACCAAGACAGAGATCCAAGCCATTTTTCAAAGGCACGGAACACAGAATTTAATTTCCTGCACACATAGGCCAAGATGGCGGTGGATCAAAACGGCACCATTTCCACCTGTTTTAGCATAGCAAATTGCACAGAGACCAAACACTTTTTCTGAATTTGTGGGGCGTGCATACATATCCAAACATCATTACTCTGTTACCGTCTTGTCGCTGCCAATATCCCATGGTTATGACATGTGGATAATTGTTTTCTCCAACAGCTTAGTGGTTGACAGCCTACTGTTCTGTGCATATGGATGCAATGAGTTGCGCCTTGCTGAGTGTATATATTGCAATTGCAGAAGGAAAACAAGCAAAATTGCTTGCAGTATAACATTAATCTCATGTCTACAGCCATTACAATAACTTCAGACTGAAGCATCAGGGATGTACAGTACCCCAGCTGCCTAAGTAAAAAAGTGTAATTACTGTACAAAAATACATTAAAAAATGTATATAAAAATATATGTAAATTAAAATGACTTATTTTGTTAAAGCATACAATGTTTTGTTAAAAATGATTGTCTACATATAACTTCTAGACTCTAAAACCATTTCTAAATAGAATATAGACTATCTAGCTCAAGCATGGAAAGAATGCAAAGCATGCCATGCCTGCTGGAGTACAGAGGGCATTAATGGTGACACCAGGAGACAACACTGGATAGTAAACATTGCCGAGGACACACTGACATCTTGCATGTGACGCTCCGCAGCTGGATCTCCACTGAAACAGGCTGCATTGATTAGTTGCATTGGTTACTTTAACTTTTTGACCATGGCAGCATGCAGTCTGGCGTACTGTAAGTACTGTATTCACAAAGTACACATATCCCAAAAATCACGTCAATTGCACCGTGTTAGAGGCAAGGCGGGGCATTGACCCAGCTTCATCCTTGATCAGCTTACATGGGTGATATTTCTGGAGCTGGCTAAGGCTGGCGTGCAGAATGTGTGTGTGTGTGGGGGGGGGGGGGGGGGGGCAGCGTTTGTGTACACATGCATTTCCCTGGTGCAGACGTTGTGGCGGCTCAGCGAATCAGCCTGGTATTAGCAGGGAGTCCGCAGGGACTGTGTGCCACCTAGATCCTGCCTGGGCAGGGGATCTTCATCAGGCTGTGTCTGTGATCCCTGATGGGGCAGGCGTGGCATTCCTCACACTGAAGCATCTGACGGCCAACAGTCCAACCATACCAGTGACAGCTGACCTGGGGACAGTAAGTCCTGGCTTCGCTTGTTTTCACCCCTCTCTGCTCAGAGATAAAAGAGAGCGGTGCAAACAGCCGGGCTTTGACTGTCTAATAATTTTGTCTTTTCAAAACCAAAGTAGGCTCCCCCAAGTCCCAGTGTTATGAGGAGAATGCACATAACGTGGTATTCTGTGGTATTCATGAGATATTCTGCATTGGTTGCCACACATTGTCTGAATTACAGGCTATACCCCTCTCTGCGGGGGAGTATGTGTGTGGAAGGGGGGGGGGGGGTATAGGTATCACTCTGTGTGTGGATGTGTGCTAATACAGACACATGTCTAGTTACATAAACTTTCTGCTCATTTGAAAAACATTTTATTTGCTGTGATTTAATTAAGAGTCTATGAGGCGCACAAACTGCTGTAGTCACATGCCTACATTAGTTCATTTAAAAAAAAAGAATATTGATACAGGAAAAAAAGATATATTAATTATAACAGCCATTTTGATACACTGTTACCTGTTATGGTAATTGGATATTACTCTTGTCTTTAAAGCAAGGGGTTGATTTCATGATGGCAAGATTCAATCTTCCAATAAAATTTCTCCTATCCATACAGTACAACAACACTTGTATCGATATGCATGCTGTGTGTTGTGATGTATGCGAGCCTAAGATGTAGGACAGGGCCTTGGACATGCATCAGCGGCAGGACTGATCTTGGCAGTGGCGCTTTAAGACATGACACAACAAGGTGTTTTCCTCCTATTTATGCTGTTGGCAGATTACAACAACCTCCCGCGCAGCACTTCACACACATGCCCTAGGTTTACAGGCGGCCGCTAAGCCGCTTCAAAGCATGGCACATCCTTTCATGTGCCTTGTCATTGTGTTCAGCTGCTTGTGAATGCATGTTCAAATTTTGATGCTGTCCCACTTCTCGTATCTAAAGTGACTCCCTTTAAGCTTGGGGACTTCCGTATGAGCTGAACAGAGATAAGTTAAGGAGCTAAGGACAAATTTATGACCTGTTCCACAATTGACAGAAGTGAGAAATGCTACATGAACAGACTGCTTCCACTCGAAATGCCTCTAAAAATATGTTATATGTAACTGACTGGCGTCACATGCTGAACTTTACACCTTGTTAGAAACACTCCGTGGAAAGTGACAGTCTTTAGGAAGGGGAGCTGAGTCAAGCCGAGGCGATCCCCGCCGTGTCTGTAGGAACGACAGCGGTGACAGGGCCGATGGGACATCACGACTACGCTCGCCGAGACAGAGAAAGAAAGATGTGGGCGGCAGGGCCGGACTCAAGGAGCTCTGAGAGAGAGGGACATTAAGGCTCAGAACGGATGTGGGCGGCTAGCTGTTCGCCTGAGCGTGAAAGAAATGACATTTCAAATGGAATATATAATGAATATGGAGGGATGTGCCTAATAACAGCCGAGCTCCCAAGTACATATCTTCTTCTTCTTCCAGATACCACCAATCAAAATAAACTTCTCATTCCATGACTGGGAGAGGAGACACTTAAGACATATGATGGGAAGTGGAATGTCATAGAATAAAATAGAAACAGTCACTTGACATTTAAGACATCTGAATTTAAGATCTCCCTGTCCCTCATAGTATAGAATCTATGTCAACCAAGTTAACACGAATAATGGTTACAAAGCCCAGGCGATGAAAGTGGCGACCGTCTTTATCCATTGTTTCTCATGCAGTATATTATTCCTCTGTAATACAAAAATGACATACATGATAACCCTGAGATGCTCAAGACTTATGAAGCTGTAACCTCTATGTCAAATAACAAGAGCTCTCTGGAGCTGATCCATCACCAGAGAACACTGTGAGTGTTCTCCTCTCTGTTTCTCCATATCTGGCTGAATGTGGAGTCATTACGAAAACAATTCCCCATACTCACAATTATGTAAATTAATAGTAATGAATAGTATTTCTGGACAGAGAACAAAACCCCTTTTTGTCTTTACTTCCTATCTCAACAAAAACATAGCGCAAGGCTGAGGAGATCGACAGGAGTGTCGTTTCCAACACTTTCTACTAAGGGTCCTACATACAGTGGAAACTTCATCACACCTCACAAGCACTACATAAACTACCAAATTTATATGGCACTTTTATTTTACCCATCAATTGCCTATGCATATCCATGAATCTTTATATAGTATGTATAAAGACATTAAGCATTACTTCTGTAGGGTCTTTCACTAGAATTGTTATCCACAGATATTCAGCTAAAATCAGATGCATATTTTCTATAACTTTTCAATGACATTTTAATGATTTAAGGAAAATACAAATTTGTATTGCTGCAATACAAAAATTCCTGTGAAACTGGGTTACCTGATGACTGACATTCGAAAAGGAAGTGCACGCCTTGGTGAGTACAGACTTGGTAGTGAATTCTAGTTAGTACTCACTTTGGGTGATGGGCTCAGCCAATTTCAGCACACTGACACTGCTGGACTCAACAGTAAATTACATCAATGTTTTATGACTTCAGTGACTGTCGGACAGTTGACTGCTTTCTATGACTTGGAATGAAGACACTGTCAATGATTGGGTAGGACTGGGGAAATGCAGTACCCATTTCCTGTATGCCAGAAATGTATACTGTCCTTCTATCAGGTTTTTGCTCTGTTTTGGAGGGAGGAGGCACTCCAGAGCAAACAGAACAAAGAACTCAGGACATCTTTGGGGCCCAGCTGGTGTTTAAAAGTCCAAGGTCAACATTTTCAGTCTGAAGGGACAGGATTACAGCAACCCAGGCCTAGTACCGCTGCAATTCAGTTCACATGTCTCACCTCAATGCAATCCATTGAGGTGAGACGTGAACTCGCCATGCTTTAAGAAATGTTTTTCACAATTGTCAGCTGCAGGCCTGTTTCACATTCACAGATGTCATGATCATGCAATTAGCAGTCTTGTGTATTTGGTGGTGTTATATTTACCATTTTGCTGCAAGGATTTATCAATCCTGGGAAAATAAATGACTGTATGTTGTACAAAGGATCAAGTTATACAGATGAAGATTTACTGGGGTAAGTCAGACTAAGTATCACAATGCTGCAGCTTCCTGGTTAGAACTCCTGCTCCCAAACCAGAAGGCCATTGTGGCCTGCCTCTAAATGACAGGCCACAGAGAATAAGCACACAGTCACATTTGTCCTTTCAGTCCTTTGGTGCACCCCACGTCTGTCTCACTGTCCTGGTGAACACACACATGGGTCTCTTTGTCAGGACAACAGAAGTCTCTTAAATCCCTCTCTGCGCTGAACAACCTGGCACCGGGTGCCAGACATTGACGAAAGCTGTCTGGTTCATTAAAAATGGGGTCTCTGTGTAACTACCAGCCATTTCACTTGTTCATTCTGAAAGCAGTGTTAGCATATATCTACCAATACGTGAGACTGCATTAATAAATTGTTTGCTGCATCACAGCTACCAGAAAATCTGTGTAATACCTGGGAGGATATCACTATAAGGTATGACAGTTACATTATATGCAGATTATGTGTCTTAAATATTTATTCATTGTTAGTCTTACAATTGAATGTAAAATTGATGTTGGCACGTCAGTGCCATCAATGCCTCGGACAATGATGTTTTGACGTAATGGCCACTGGTTGCCAGTGATGTTAATGGATCGACCTACCTCTTACAACAGCAGTAATGTGCACAAATGGAAGCACTAGAGACGGAGGCAAGCCAATTCTTCACCACATAAGTATGTGTCGGTTCTGCATGTGAATTAAACACTAAGTGCTGTTATGATGGAGCCTGGATGCACTCAGTGAAAATGCTAACACCAGCTCTGCAGACCATGGAAATGGCCGGGATTTATCAGTTCCTTCCTCATATCCTAACAGCATGCCAAATTCATTTTGGACTTCCTGGGTCACCACAAATGGAACATATTTAGGCATACTTTGTCCTCTAATGAGACGCAAAGGTGTCAGATCAGAATATAAAAACATAAGAAGAACAAAAGAACATATTATGACGAGAAGAGGCCATTCGGCCTAACAAAGCTCGCCATTACAATTAAAGAGAATCCAAAATTGCATCAAGTCTGGACTTGAACACAGCAAGGGTATCTGTGTCAACTACATGACCTGGCAAACTATTCCATGTATTGATAACTCTTTGTGTAAAATAGTACTTTCTCACATCAGTGTAGAACTTACTCTCCACTAGTTTCCATTTATGTCCCCTTGTTCTACAGACTGAACTCACCCTAAAAAATCTATTATAGTTAACCTTATTGAGTCCTTTTATAAATTTAAATAAATTATAAATATAAACCTATAAATAAATTATAAATATAAACCTCTATTAGATCACCCCTAAGTCTCCTCTTGCTTAGTCTTAAATAGACACAAGCTACACTAGAATAGTGTAGCTTGTGTTATGGTGGTGTTCTGATACATATTATATGTCACTGTCCATATTGATTCTGTTCTCCAGACACTACTACGAATGCATTACACAGACAAGACAGTGATTTCTGACTATTTATTCCAAATCGAAATATAATTTGAAAGCCTTAAAGGGCACCTAGAGGGCATTCTTGAAAAAGAAACAGTAATTTGCCTTACAATTACCATTCAACATGCATATTTATGATTTTGTAATTAATATAATGCTTCCTTCGAAAAGTGCTTTGAAATGAACCCCAGGGTAAGTGTTTAGTTTGTTGTAGCAAACACACCAAGACACGAGCCACTGCATGTCTTATTTATGAATGCTTGGTGTGTCAAACCAAAAACTATCCCTGGGCTTTTTCACAGAAAAAAACCCAGCTGCACTCTAAGTTACAGATTGGAAGTTAACATTCTGTCAGCTCAGGCCTTTGTATCCCTCTTTACCTGAAAAAAGGGATGCCTACGCACCGCAAAAACACAAGTAAGATAGATTTCTTATAAAAGGGAATAAAGAAATCAACAGGAGTCTACCCACACTCATTCTCTCACTTCCTGTCATTATGCTATTCCCCCTGAGAGCTCACCCACAGCTTTGACAGAAATGCATTTCACATTGTTTCTGACTTCGGGGATGTCAACCAGCTACTTCTAAGCCTACCATACCTAATCGCCCTGAGACATCTCTGCGTGGCAGTCTTGCTGAGGGATTTGCAGAGAGACTCTCAAAAGTACAGTCAAAAGCACTGACACAATACTTGAGTCTGAGCTTGCATGAACAAGATATTTATATATCAGCAGCATAACCTGCCGAGGAACACACGTCAAATCAACATGATAATGGAATGGGAAGTGCTACATGATCCTCGCATCCGCTTACCCAGTATCCTGAGCTGAGTGACGGCGCCGTGCAGGCCGAAGAACATCCACAGGGGCCGGGAGTTGTCCACGCAGACCTGCATCCCTGCGTTTGTGCCGTTGTGGCTAAGGATGACCTCACCCTCCTGGGTGACCAGGAAGCCCAGGATGTCGCTGCTCTGGAGGGGCGTGGGCACCCTGCACACCGCCCAGAACTCCTTGCGGTCCACCAGTGACTCGGGGTTGTAAGGCAGGTCACTGGGCCGCAGGACGCTGGGGTCGCAAGAAGTGACGCCATAGGAGAGCGACCCAGACCGGGCGGGGCTGGACTTGGTGACCTTAATGAAGACCGTCTCGCCAATGCGGAGCGGCCGGTTGGTGAACACCAGGGTCCTCTCCTCGCGGGCGTGCTCGGAGCGCGCCACCGTCTGCTCGTCCAGCGTCTTGATGTGCGCGCCACGCAGCTGGTGGAAGTGCAGGTCGCTGTCCAGATGTGCAGGCAGCAGGTGCGACTGCTGGGAGTTGAGCGAGTTCTGCGGGATCGGGCAGGCTGCGGAGGCCAGATGCAGGTGCTCCTCCTGGAGATTCAGGTCGCAGAGGCTGACGGAGAGCCGAGATTCGTCAGCCTCCCGGCGCAGTGAGGACCTTCGCACTGTGGTGAAGGAGCGTGGCCGCAGACAGTCGGGGGGCACGATCTCACTGTCTGTGGGGAGAGGTACAGGAAACTGCTTAATGGAACAGCCACTGGGTAAATGGCTCCCGGGGTTATTCTCTGAGAAGAGTAAACTCAGGGCAAGAGTTCAGTCGGACATACCAAACATTTATCAATTAGCTTAATGAGGTGACAATGTGTACTTGGTATGTCCTTTTAGTTATTTAATTTTCAAATACTTCTTTTTTCAAATTACTTTTGTGTAAATGTTCCAGTATAGAGAAAATTTTATGAAATCTCCATTGTTAAATGAAAACTCTAAAATTAAACATTAACATAATTACACAGAACAGAGCTCATCAGCCTTTATGAGGTTACTATTATAAGAACACATTTTCAAATCATTGTAAGAATTTGGGTCTAGATGTAGAGATAAAAGGTGTGCTACTGAGCGGCAGAGCACAGATTTCCACTTTTACTCACACACAGGCAGCTATTTTTACCTGGGCAAAACAAAGTGCTAAATTACCTCGAGTAATTTATGATGATAGCAGTGTATGTGCGTTTGCACACTACACCCATCTCAAAACGTGTGTCATTGCTGTTCAAATATATACTCCTCCTACACCAAAAAGAGATACGCATTCCATTGGGTCACAGTATATAGACTATCTCCTCTCCCTTTGCCATTTATATCTGCCAAAAAATAGCTCCCTCTGACTAATGACGGGTGCAGCAATGGGTGAGCACTGTATGGCTCGCCCCCCGTAGACAGCTCTGGCGCTGAAAACCGATAGCAGCACCAGAGAATGAACTACTTTTAGACTCATCTGTGCATTTGTGGACTTTTCAACAGCAGCTGAAAATAACAGCTCTAAATGTATCCTCCACGATGGGGTAAAATTAGCCTGACATTCGAGAGAGGCGTTTAAAATGACGGACGGAGACCCCCTGTCACACAGAGAAAGCCACTTCTGCATCCCCCCCCTCTCTGTCTCTCTCTCTCTCTCTCTCTCTCTTTCTCCTTCTTAGGGACATACGAAACCTTCTGCCACTTATTGTTCTCACTCTATTAAACACGCCAAAGAAAGACCAGTTCAGGTCTGGTCAGAGATAAACCGCTTAGCCTTAATTACTTCTCCAGCAATGGCGAGTGGCAAACAACACTGAAAGCACTGTAATCAGCCCTCCTTCAGGTATCCCAGGAAATGCGTACTGTCTGAAAAGGGCTTTACAATTTAGACCATTTGGTGACGCATTCTAAACCTATTGTAACACAAGCCCCTCTCTGATCCCTCCTTTATATTTTATCTATGGACAGCTGCTTCAGTAATTACAAATCATGGACCCATGGTGTCACCTTGAAGAACTGGTAAAACTTACAGCTTCACATTCAGAAGTAACAACTTCCAGAGTCACATCTTACAGTTGTATGTCAAAGATTAGCCTAGGTCAAATATTAACATTTAGAAATATTTGTTAGCTGGCATATTAAAAGCTCTGGGCTGTTTTAGGTATTGTTTCTAAGTGCTAATTCAGACCAGGTGCAATACTTCCAAAGCCATTTATTTGAGCGACAGAAAAAGTTAACACCGATAAATATTGAAAATGATCCAAGTAGGCCACGAGGGTATTAGTGGGCATCTGAGAGAATTGTGGCCTGTAGAGAAACAGTCCTGGAACCGGTTGTTGCCTGTTGGGATGTCAAAGCCTTAGAAAATCATGGCATCTTTTTCGTGTCTCTCACTAAGGAGATTAGGGGGTACATTCACAAAGGGGAAGCCTTCGTCTCGTGGCTATTTATGGTAGTGCCGTTCCCAGATCCGACTCTGGCTCCTACTATGTTCCAGATCATTAAGCTCCCTTTCTGAATCCGAATGGTGTACAACCACCTGACAGACTGCGATCATCTGTTTGCCAGTAGCAAATCAAAATATCCTTATGAAACAAAATTTGTGCGCTTTCATAAAACATAAGTATATAGCACATGGTTTGTTTTAAAACTATATTTGGAGTTCCTGGAGTCAGAGTGGTTGTCAGCTATTTATTTTGATTTATTTAGTTTAAATGAAACCACTGATAAGGAAGCATTGGTTGAAAAAAGTTTTTTTCCAGTGTGGTTCAGTACTGGTGAGGCGCTTATCGTCTTCCTCTTTGAGGTCTTCCTCTTTGAGGGCGTTCAAAATACTAACAAACGGCAATCTATGTTATGTCAACCACAAAGGTACGTTTCATTAAATTGGTGCTTCCTCAAACTACTGCTGGAAAAAGGAAGAGATAAACCTCTTTATTATTAAGTTTCAAGGGTGACAGGACTTATTTTGCAGTTTTTCACAGAATGACATTCTATTGTTTTACAGTGCATCCACATTACGTAGTGAACTCTCTAACAAATGCAGACCTGCCTCTTTCAATCTTTTGCATGTGTGTGCTGTGCGGGAAAATGAGTGTTTGCGCACTCATTTCATGCCAAAAAAATGTGAAAAATCTATTTACACTTTTCAAAACTGTGGCCATCACCAGTTGGACGTCTCCTCTGGGGTTCATACCTCACGTTTAGTTGAGCAACTCCTTTTTTGTATGCCTCTGTTAAGTTAACACTGGGTATTCACCACAGCTATCAACTCATTTCCCGAGGCGAGCAGCCCATCACGTTTGAGGTTCTGTCAGATATGCTTCATGAGTTTTCTTAAAATCCATGTTTATTAATTAGGCACCGCTGGTGGTTGTATAGAAAGAAATCCCCAAAACCCAGGGGAACCATCCGTTTGGCATTTAATAAGCATTTATATGTAAATACGCCAGCTAAGGGTTGTTGACGAGGTGTATGCCAACTAAACTCTGCCATCAGGTACATTTACAAATACAGTATTGACTCAAGAATCCAAACATTCACCAAAAAAGGATACAAATTCAGCAATCAATAGAGAAAAAATACCCCTTCTACAACACTCATGAGGCAATTGTTGAAGCAAGGCACACACAGTCTTACTACACTACAAGTCCGAGTGTGCAATACGGCAGAGTCACTGCCAACTGAGTTTCTCTCACAGATGACAAATTGGCAACTGCTAGATGCATAATAACAAGAGGACTTTTGAAAAACTTTGTTGCTTATTGTTACAAATGACTGAGCAAATGTAATATTTGTCTTTGCAAAACATAAAATACTGCTGGCCCCCTATGTATTGTGGTGCTTGTCTGTGACATTCAGTTTCAGCTGAATTCAATTTTAATAACTTGACTCAAATCCTCACGCAACTGGTTCCATCAGTCAAAGATCACATCATGATAGCCGTCCTTTGACATCATCGATCAATATGTCTGCATGTTCATATGTCTAAATCTATTAATAATTTGACAGGCTGTGCATGTGAGGACAGCAGTTAATTTAAGGTACAGTAGTGAGAAAAGATTTAAATCCAGTTCAAATGATTACTGACAGTATGACAGCAGGACTTTTAGATGTCATGTGATATGCATACAGAATTGAGCTGAGTGTGAATCACTGATTTGCCTTGACTATTATATATTGCATGTTTCAAAATTCTGTGATTCTGTGAAGTATGTACAAAAGTTATATCAAAAGTCAGTAATTACTACATTCTGTTCACAACCTTAAAATAATGTATTAATTAATAAACCTTAAAATAATGTATTAATTAATATGTATGCAAAGGCATGTTAATTATTCTAATTCATTTCTTAAATGAAAAGGCTTAAAATAAAAAGTCTTCAAAGTAGATGCACTGTGAACATGCCACATATACTTTGTTAATCAACCATTGAATCCCAAAAGCTCTACAAAAAAGCCCTAAGGCAACTGCGCTAAAATGACTACCACTGGTGCTTATTAAATCAGATCATTTCCTCTTCGATCATCTTCCCTTGATGTGATATGACTGGAATTCTCCTAGCATTCAGAAACCTGTGCACAGGAGAGAGGGAGAAACCACATTTTCATGCTTGCTAATTGAACTGGCTTCTGTCACATATCACAGAAACCACTTAAAATACCTTTCTCTGGACAAAGACTTAAAGTAAAATTTAGCTGCAAACTCGTGTAATAAAAACACGTTAGAAATAGGGCACTCCACAAAAGCAAAGTATTTGTGAATAAACGCATTATTTACTCATAAGACAAGTACAAATAATGAAAAAAGGTTAAACTTTTTTTGATTTGTGTCAATAAGAGGTACAGAATGCTTAACTCATATTATGTCAAGTCCTTTCATGAAATAAAACACAGGCCAATCTTGATGCACAGTTGGCTGAACACTGCTCTGTTCTTTCCATTACTCCAAAACACAATTGCAAATTGGATTACTCTGGGAAGCTCTTCGAACCAGAGGCCACAGGGACATGGGAGGAATTGGTTTTGTTGGCGATGACATGCCTCCAGGGACAATGGGTTGGGTGGGGGGGGGGGGGGGGGGGGGTTGAACTGATCAGATTAACTGTGCCTAAACAAGCTGAGATTGCGGGTCCATGCAGGCTCAGTACGATAAGAGGGAAACACAGGCCTCTGATCTGTATCCTGTGTGCTATAATGCCTTGGGCTTGTGTCCACCCACTGTCCTCAGTTTAGTCTCTCTTATTTAAATTGGTCCACCTCCTGGTCCTCCCCCTGGTTCATTCCCCGGGATCGTAAATGCATTATAATAAAAGAGAACGTGACCGCTGTGTGCGCGCCATCATCCTTTTAATAAAAATCTAGCCATGCTGAATGCATCTCTTTTATATTTCAGGCAAGTGCAGGAGCAGCCCTCACGCGTAACAATATGCATAATATCAGATTGTGACAAAGTGCCTGGAGAAATCTGGAACAGACGCAGAGACATCTGTAAACAGTGGACTGGGCCTGCATCCTAGGGAAAAATGATGTTGACAATGTTGTAAACAGCTAATTTATATCTGTGTGTGGAATTTTAAACTTGAGGCACCCTGTACAGTTCTTGCTGGCCGAATCCTATGTGCTGTAACCTGTGTAGAGTACATATATACGGCAGCATCTTCAGCCAGCATCTGAATGGGCAATGCTTTGTACTCTCCCTCAATGTCGTTAGTCAGCACATGTGCTGTATTTTCAATAAGCGAGGCTTGCATTTTTCAAATCCTGGTACCATGAAAGATTGATTTTTTTTTTTGTAGTTGTAGGTTTTTTGTAGCTGTACCTCATCATCAGCTATTAAACAGAGAACAGACCACTGACTAGCAGTGTATCTTAATCAGACAGCAGAGGGCCATTGACTTTATGAAAAAAAATAAAATGCAAATCAGGCCTTTGTTCCTGGGGCGGCTGGCTCTTTGCTGGTCAAGAGGCGGCTGTGTTGGATGAGGGGAGACGGGGGTTGCATTGGGGAGGGGGCGAGCAGAGCGTGTGCCAAGGCTCTCTCTCGAAACTGGCATGTATGACTGTACCAGCTGCTACACCCTCATTACGGTGCACCTGCTCGGCTCCAATACTAGCAATTGTACCATTGGTCTTTTCAGACTGCTGGCTTACAGACTTCTGCTTATGCTGCAGCAGCCAGTTTCGACCGCTTTGAAATTAGCAACCAAACGAAAGGCTCCTGGGCCTGAATCCTCTCCTATTTGCAGGCTGACAGAATGGTTTTGACAAACGGGGCAGCTGCATACATAATAATAACCACAGCTCTTCTGTATTTTAATGTATTCGGCAGAAGCCAAACTCAGCACCTGTTGGGCTTGAGCTGGACTTAGTGGGACCATTTTTATTTTTTGGGCTAAATTATTGGTTCTGGCCAGTTGAACCTTGATCAAATCTGTTGGGTAATGCAATGGCGATGACAGGCTTTGTTAGCTTTAGCGGAGCGCGGTGTAACCTCCACAAGGTCATCCCCCCTGAGTGAGTGGGATTTGTGCTAAGTCCGCATGGCTCGCACGGCTCAGCGTTATCCAGGCCCTGCATGAGTTCATCTTGTGTGAGGCGGGGGGCCGGGCCAGGGAGACTCCACATCTGTGGGCTTTTTCGGAGTGGCTGCACAGCTGAATGGGGGTGGGTCAGTGTTGGGGGGGGGGAGGCAGCGGTCTGTGTAATGTCTCTAGGAAGCCAATCATCTTGGAAGCCAAGTAATGACAGTGGCGTATAGAGGGCTTTGGATATGGCGCTGTATTCTCTGGCCCTAGGCCAGTCATTGTTCTCAGCCCTTATTGCAAAGACCATGGGACTAGGAGATGACACACGGCCACCACAAAAGCAAGACAAATGCTTCAGACAGTCACAAAGGCCAGCCCCTCAGGTCATTTCAACATTTAAGGGCTCAAATTAGAGCCAGCTATGCTTGTCCAGTCAGATTGCTGGGGCTGGGCAGTGCTCATCCAATCAGCTCCTGAGGGCTGGGTTTCAGAATTAATGACTTGATCATAAGGTACTTACATTAAAGCCTCTATTTCTTGCCCTGTCAACATTTCCCCTCCCACTAACAACTGTTCATTAAACTGATTATTATATGGTCAGAGGAGAAAGCTCCCCAATTGACTCACCAGCTGAGACTGTGGAATACTTTATTTTATGCCAGTTAAAAGAGCCAAGTGCTCTATAGGTGCAGGCACTCCAAAATGACACATATAAAATATCAATATGTTATAAAAACATGTGGAATGAATTATAATGCAAAAAAAAACCTCTGATTTAATCTTTGCCCATCTTCATTTATCTGCATCCAGTCAACTGCCTTATACGGACTGGAGCTCCCTCCCAAAAAATCATCTATATTTGGTACGACATAGAACACAACTTTTGAGCTCTCTGACATTTCATCTCAGCAGATCATAAACACATTTCCTGAATGACAGCCTCTTCCTTTAAGAACCCTGTGTAAAAGCTACATACACTGAACTTTCCACTGGTGACGCCTTTGTCAGCCATCTGAAAGTGATTTCCTTTACTCGGCGGCCTTCAAAAACCAGAACACCAGAGCACAATCAGAGCTCTCTTGACTCTTGGCTGACAGGAGGTATAATGATTTCAATTATTATTCAATTGTGTTTCTGTTAGGTATCGCTGCACAGATTCAATCATAATGGGAATTGCTACAAGCAGGCGTTTTTCCAATCAGGTAAACATGTTGGGGCCCTTGGCGATTGAGCCTTTATGAAGCGCCAATTTTTTAAAATGGTGCATACCTGAATTTCATCAAGCCGTCCCTGTTGTCGAGCTGTCATTTAATCTTATTCTAATTGTACACTATTATACATTGCAGGCACTATGAAAAAAAAAAAAACAACTTCCACAGGCATCACTATGGAGTTGTGGGGGATGTAAAACTAGTGCACTGCAGGACTGCAGGTTTAAATTTCCAGTGGGACACTGCCACTGAATTTGAGCAAGGAACTTAATCTGAATTAATTCAGTACTTCCTCCAACTTGAATGAATATGTAATACAAAGACACTTTTTGTAAAAAAAAAAAAAAAAGAACCACAGCAACATCACCCAAAAGACTCTTATTCTTATTACAAAAGATGGTGGAAGTGTGAAATATTTGAAGTTATTGCAGTCGCATAGTATACAGTCACATAGATATATATAGTATGATTTACCTCAGCAAAGCAGAATCTTCAACATGATGAAATACCTTCATCAATCAAAACTAAAATGTACCACTGTTACCTACTCTGTCTATCTTAGCGTCTATGTCTCTGGAATAATGCCACAAATGTTCGTAAGAAGTGTACCAAATTTTCCAGACAAATCAATCAAGTAATCAGACCCTGCAATAAATGTGGAGTAATTGCAAGCATTACATACGTTCAGCCTGAATAAAATGGAACCACACATGGTTGCATCTTATTCTGTTGTTCTATTCTATACATCCAACATGAAACCCACCACTGAAATAGTCACTTCACTATGAAGGAAGTCACCCTTCACATTAATGGTATAGCTAGTTCATGGCGATATGATATTTTATTAGGAGAAGAAAATGAGCACTCCAGTTCAGAAGGACTGATTTTGCTTCCGTTTATTTTTGAATAGCAGACATAAAATTACCACTTATTATCACTAACTACCTCTAAATTACCATTCTTCAAAGTCAAACGTGATTCAGAAGACTTTTGTGCATTATGCTGGATTCCACATGAGGGTTTCAATCCAGCATCAACTTAGTTATTTCCAAGTGTTTCACACAGGAGTTTCAATCTGCTCAATACACCCCTTTTTCTTATCATTTGTCCATATGTTTGTCTTCTTTCACAAAACAAAGTAAAGATTTTCAGAAGCAAATGCCTAAACAC
The DNA here is from genome assembly GCF_013368585.1 of Megalops cyprinoides. Taxonomy (NCBI): domain Eukaryota; kingdom Metazoa; phylum Chordata; class Actinopteri; order Elopiformes; family Megalopidae; genus Megalops; species Megalops cyprinoides. The sequence continues at coordinate 60,585,220 of NC_050583.1, read as the reverse complement.
CATGCACTTGTGCTTTCTGCTTCTACTGGGGATGTAAATGACACACATTTGTGATTGTCGGTTAGCTGATATCTAAGAAAGGTGATTAGTGATTAACTATTGTTAATGGAGGATGAAAATTGAAGGTGACAAGTATTTTTTTTACCTTTTGCCAGCTAGCCCATATAAAAAAAACTCTGTACATGTAACCCAGTAAAGTCATTTACATTTATACAGCTAGCTATATGCTTTCAACATCTTCAGTATCTATATTTAGCAAGCTATGGTTCATCTGAAAGAATTTTTGCCGACTTACACAGGTTAGACCACTCTGCAACGCCTTTCTGCGCTGTGAACAGTCACACTGCGTTCTTCTACTCCCATGAATATATTGACCGCTACCTTTAAATTATGTTGAACAATCTACCTTAAAAACAATGTATTGATGTAATCACACACATACATCTTATAGTATGACATAGAAATGAGTCATTTATCAGGAATGCCTTAACTGAATCCAAGCTATTTTTCTATCAAAGGAAAGGAATTATTTTTCTGAAATCACATGCAGTTACATTTAAATTGTGAAGTACTCCAGTGTAAGCCAGCCACCTCTTCAACTGAAAAGCTAAGGAGTTGGGAAAGAGAAAGCCCCACCTCTCCTAGAATAAAACGCAGTATCATCCAGTAATGTTTTACTGCCCTCTGTTATTTTTAACTGTTTGGTAAAAAAAAAAAAAAGTTTGTTGATGATTACATTTTACTGTCATAACTGACTGTCAGTTGGCCAGCAGTCTGGTTATATCCCTAGCTTCTACCCTATTTACTTCCCAGTGCAAATACCCCTCACCACAAATGTAATGTCACTGGTGCCCTGTCTGTCTTTTGCATCTATGACTGGCTCACGTACACCCAATGCCCAACGAGCCTTCATATGGGTCTAATAAGCTCCCATTCACTCTCAAATACCCACACAGATCAACCAGGTCCAAATGAGTCCTGCTGGGAGTCATCTTAGGCCTTTCTTGTATTTTTCTGTTTTTATTTTACTGTATTTTATTCTTTATCTTTAGTTAGCAATATATCTATACTGCAAATGTCCTAGGTCAGATGAGAATAAATTATTAGGATTATATTACTTAAAAAAGTCATTATTTTTCATTCCAGTTTGATGAGACAAAATAGTAAAATCTGTTCTTTGTACATGAAGAATAAAGCCAACACTCATCTTTCGCTTGAGTAATGATTGCTGTGGAATGATCTGTCTGAACAAATTCCTGCATTAACTATGAGCTGAATCAGAGGAATACTGTACATCATCACACTAGACAAAATCAAACTAAACTTCCCCAGATCTCTAGACATGATATCTTGCTTGGAAACAATCTGTATCACCTGGAAAAGCATGTGTGATTCGGTTCCATCTATCATAACAGAGAATATTAAAGGTCAAGGCCCTTTTTGATGCAAAAACAAAATAATATCACCATGTTCGAGACTCCAGAAAAAACTCAACCATAAAAAGGTATGAAATAAAAATATATGGAAAACATCTTGCAAGGCCGTTAATGGTTATAACTGACATTTAGAGCAAAATGTAATTCTTGTGTATATAACTTTACATCAACTACTTGCTAGAAAATCCGCTTGCAAATATCCAATGCCTTTACTCGACAGTTTGAAATACAGTAGGTCAGAAAAGGGTAACAGAAAAGCCCTGCTTCTTATTCAACAATCTGTAACATGTGTTCCCAGTGACAAATTGGAGGTGAAAACCATCCCCTGTTGGTTGGCCCAACACGTCAGTGCTGTCTGGCTTCAACCAAACAACTGCAACCATCTGATTGCAACACATATGTTTTTATATCAGTTCTGGCATCTTTTACATTGCCCTTTTGACTAAACTGACGCACTCTATGAGGGTTTAATGGATGACCCAGGGACCAGCCGACATGTTGTCAGTGATAAGTGACACTTTCTCAAAAGATACAAATGAGTAGGGGCGCTCTCCTTCCCTCATCCATCAAACGTTCCCGGCTTTTTCACCCGCACAAAAGGCACGCGCTTATTTTTCCTGAAACAAAGCCATCACTGTGACTGGAGACTGCGTTCCCCAATCACTTGTGATTCAGCCCTATAAATAAACAGAGGAGACTGCCAGATTGAAAAATAAAGTTTGAAAATAATTTAAAAAAAGACTGAAAATCAAGCTGCTGATTTATTCGAATGTGGATAGGGTCAGAGTTTAAAGCGTTTACAGAAATGAGCAGAGATTCAATCAAAGTCCTTGTGTGCCCATTCCCCAGTTCTCCTTTTAAGAGCCTTACTGCATTTCTTCTTTTTTGGACAGGTATTTGTTGAGGCGTCCATGTGGACTAAGAAAGCAATTTTGCTAAAGCCAAGTTTGGCTCATTGCTAAACATGAAATAGATGGGCAGCGGACCACTTGCTTGATTAGTAATCAATGGCTGTACCAAGCTAGATAAGTCTGGGGTCAGGTTGTCACCTGTGTGGAATATAATCAGAATTTTCTAACAGTCAAATCCTGCATCGCAAGAGAGCGAAATCAAACATTCTCCAAACTAGACGTGCTCATACAGCTATATCATCTCCTATATTTGGAGGAACAGATCCACATTATATGGATAAAGATACAGACTATTTACAGTTAAGAAATGAGATAACTTTATCCAAAGAAAACAAATTGCATTTAATAGTTCAGCTACTTTTATTACCACTATATACACTTCAGTTCAGGCACTGTATATTGTACAGCACACTACGGTGAATGACGGTGAACCCTGAACAACTCATTACCTGTTTAACAATGAAAGCTTTCAAAACTTCTGGTTGGCAGTATTACAAACAAGATGTCATTCTCAATTCACTCTTATTCCAGAGGTTTCTCAGTGAGCTCTCATGAGAAGGCTGAAGTGAAGTTGAACCTTCTAGAACTCTCAAAAACAACAGCTGGAGCAGCTCAGCCTTGCCATATGGATCAGAGCAGTATGTCTGACAAGGAACAAGGGGTGAATCGGTGGACATTCATTGAACCACATGGCTGCATTGTTGGTTGCAAAACCCCGGGGACAGTTTCATTTTCCTTAGAATACTTTGGCAGCCCATGTGATATTACATTACCGCAGTTCAAGGCCCGGCTTTAACCTGCGAAGCGCTTCCAGTGAAGATTCAGGAGAGACACCCCCTGACCTTTTTCCGCTGTCAGTGTGTGGAGAAAAGGATTTGCTCACAGAAGTTAACTGCCAATTAAGCAGACTTCATCAAACACATAGGGGTACATAAAAAGAACGCGACAAGAGTGCCCCCCCCCCCTCCCCCGTACCACAGAGGTAACAAAGCTCTGCTACTGCTAGTGAAGTGAGATTTATCCCTCCCTGTCACACACTGTTCCATTAGGGGGTGGGGATTTTCAAAGACGCATATCGCCTAATGCATGAATCATGTGTAGTGATTATAATTCAACAAATATCTGTTAGGAAGGCAATAACCTGAGGGAACCATCACATGTACTAAGGATCAGCTTCGTGTGACTTAGGCATTTAACTATTGTAGTCCAGGGGTAACTGCAGGCCATTCTACCTTCTTTAACACACCTTTGGAAACTCTCCCAGACCAAGAAAATTGACCCCAACATTCTCATGTCTGTAATTACCTGTTTGCCACTTAGCAACAAAAAAAAAAAACAGTGACTGAAGCACTGATGTATCAGTAAACATCTGAAAGTATATTTTCCCACCATTTTAAGATCATTGTAAGATTGTGAGGTCATTTCGGCTATCAAACAAGTCAGTTAAACTGACTTTGAGCAATCAATAATGGGAAAGGAAATCATGAAAACAAATGCAATTTCCAGGTTAAAAAATAACATTGTGAATCTTTCGGCCAAAACATGAGCTGTTCAAAAGCATGGTTGGAAGGACACTTGGCTTGATTGGGAGAGAAATGAGGGTACTCAAGATATATGGCTGTATTCCAAGTGGGCTATAGCCTTTGAAAGTAACAGCTTCCCTTTTTGAAGACTGTAATTTAAATCAATATGTATTCTGTTTTCAGTGTCAAGTTGAAACTTAAACTGGACAAATTCATTCAGCACTTCACCCATTCTGTGTAGTTGCTTTTGCTTTGTATATCGTGAAATGCAAATTTATTTTTAGATATTTATTACGTAAAATACCTTTAAAATCGCTTAATGCCGAGGGGGGAGACTAAGATAGGTGATATTACCTTCTACTGGGAAAAGCTCTTCTTTATTACATTGTAAAAACAAATGCATTTCTTAAATAAATGTATCAGTATGGTTTTTTTTTTCTTGCCCTGATGAGAAAATAAAACCAGGCTCATTTGATCAATGAGACCAGTATCCAGGTGTGTTACCTTATTGCACCTTATTACTAGGTGCATTACCTTATTGCACCTTATTACCAGGTGCATTACCTACTGGAAGGGCTACATGTTAGAAATAAATTGCAGACAAGAGTTCAGTGTGCATTGTCTCATACTGTGGATTTACACACTTGCAGAATGCCTGGTCCGGTACAGTGCAGCAAAGAGCACGTGCCCAAATGCGTGCAGAGCGCGGCCATTAAATTACACTGAAACTAGATGCAAGGCAATGCAAAAGCCAGCAGGGAAAAGATGCCCCTGATTCGGTCGGACACACGGCAGTGTTGATCTGAAGAGAAAGTGAAAGCTGCATTGGAAGTGTGCACAGCCTTCGCGTTCTCAGGTGCACGCCGGAGTCACCGCACTAAGGCAAAAACGGAACCGCCGAGTCCCGCTCTGTCGCAGTGACGCAAGCAAACGCAGCTGCAGCATGTCTCACAGCGCCTACAAACGGCACTTAGGTCAATGCACATCCGACGCAAAATGGAAAAAAAAAACGAACGTGAAAGGAACAAAACAGTGTCTGAAAGCGGCTGGACACAACTGCCGACGCCAAATAAAGCAACTGGAATTTTTTTTAGCAGGCGCTAACACCGAAGCACTGTCTCGGGTGACTGCCACAAACATTACGCCGTCTTATTTCATATTTGAAAGGATGATACCCAGATATGATGGCTGTATTGATATGTCGCTTTCCAATGATTTTGAATTTTCACTCAAATGTAATGAAACAATGGAAAGACAATAATATAACCTTGAGGTCGATCTCTCTGTTCAGTTCCTCAGTGGCAGCCTGTTTTAGAAACAGACATTGTCACAAAAACAACAGAATAAATGGAAAATACACTTTGACATCAGGTCAGCCAAACTGATTCGCTGTAATTGGAGGGTAAATCCTGTGGTTTATTGTAAAAATACTTTCATTAGCAAACAGGGAAGTGGTTTTGACCTGCACAGGCTTAACAGCTACGACTAGCTACAGCATACAGTCCAGTGAATGATGTGATCCGCAGGCACCACTTCTGTACAACAGCGAAGATGAAATCAGAGACCAGGGAGGCCAGTAATGGCCATTAGACATTTAGACTCATGCATCGTAAGGCAATACTGAACATATAGCTGAGGAAAATAAACTCACTAAACAGAAAGAAAGAAAGGGTTCAGATGGGAGGCTGTTCCCTCCCCCACATAGGTGTCACCATCTATGACTTCGCAAAGCACAGAGACAAACCTGGAATTGATTGCCCTGGGGCTGTGAGAGCGCTTTTAGAACAATGCTGCAAGCAGCATTTCATTTTGCAGGGGGTCAGGGATGTACAGACATTCCACTTTCCTCTCGCTTACTGTTCGAGACACGTTACTGGCAAAAGCAACCACTCTCCACGCCTGATCTATTTTATTTTGCAATGATGTTCTTGCTCCTCGGCATACTTTAATCTGAGCAGGCAAAGTGAAATTTTACCCTGGCCATTTTCTGACATCATCACTCTCCCGGTCTGTCGAGGAACACGAGTTTTGCTGTGTGACATCATCGCAAATGTACACCACTTGAGACAGTGCCTCCAAGGACAGAGGGCTTCAGACAGCCCTACTCTTGTGCTGAACACAAAACATCCCATGATGAGATAGGAGAGAGGGTGCTGTCAATTGGCACATCTTAAAATTAGGTTAAATGGCGTTATCTGAAAAGCATGTGACCCCATTCTATTTTTAACCAAAAGTGATGACAGCATGAAATTCCCTAGAGAGTAGAGGGATGCTCATTTGAAAACAAAGTGTGCTATATCAATAGCCGAAGCATTTTTAGCGAAGAGCATGATATGCACTTACAGCCTAATGCAAACACACAGCCATATGGTCGCTTATTCGTCCTTGGACATGACAGAATGTATAAAACAAAAAAGGACAGACAGAGAGAGAAGGAGGAAGGGGGAGAGATAGAGAAAGAAAGAGAGGAAGCAATGCTTCAGACAAGCAAGTACTGTTTTCAGCCTTCTTTCCAGTAAATCACTGAGAGACCACAGAGGGCTTCAGCTAAAGTTTTTGCTGACAATTATACCAACAAGGTATAATTCTGTAAGGCAGAACAAGATATTGACAGTCTTGCTCAGTGAATCTCCTTGTATTTACATAAGTACTTCTATACCTACAGTCACATTATTCAGTGTTTTTGTAACACACTAACACCTAAATCTATCTTGGTGTCACTCTGTATCACAGACATGGGCAACCTGTCACATCTGCTCTATAACCAAGCAAAGATTCACTACTACATTTTGACAGTTTGGTTTCTCCCAATTTGTCACTTGGAAATGCATGGTTCAGCAAAATTGTGTGTTTTCATTCACATTTACACTTGCTAAATTCATAAACTGGTTTCAAGATGTGTTACATGTGAAACCCTCCTGTTGTAAATGCTTGTTTGTGTTGAACTGTTAATAGAGGTTGCCATGGATTTATATAACAAATAACACTCAGTGGTAACAGGCTCATCCTTGTAGTTCATTTTCAGACAGGAGAAGATCTTTTTTCATTGTTCAATTGTTTATGGAGAAACCATTCAAACTGGTTGGTCCAACTTTCAGAAAAGCCCTTAAGGTGGCAAATCTTGTGTACTTAACAACTGTGTTTCTATGCAACAAGTCTACAGCAATCTCTTCATCTATTTCCACAGGACCCCGCTAATTTGTTTTGGAAAAAATAATGTTCTATGCAAGTCACTATGCATTTCGGTGGTTTTCAGCATCCCATGACTAAAGACGTGACCTTGCTAACAAAAAAAAAAACATGGAAACTAAAAAAACACTGAAAGACACAATCAAATGAAGAAAGACCACTGAAAAAGAATTATGAGCTGAATATACTGTGGAAGTAAAATCATGGGGCGTCTATGACCAGGCGACCTTCTGCTTTGAGGTGCTCTTTACTTACCAAGCAGCTGCACTCCTCTGGTCAGGCCGTAAACATCAATGAGGGCCCACAGGGGCTCGATGGTGCGAACACCACTGAAGAACAGCATGGGGCTGGAGTCGTTGATGCGGTAGAAGACCCGGCCCTTCTTGTCCACCCAGAAGGCCACGACATTCCCCTCGTTGGCGAACTCCTCGGGCAGGGCTTTTGCCCAGAAGCCGCTTTGGGACACCAGGTCGGGACAGGCGTACTTGGGCAGGGTGTCGGGATTGATGCGGGATGGGTCCTTGGTGGTGAAGCCCAGGCGCAGAGCTCCACTCCAGCAGCACTGCTTTTTTGTGATCTGTGGGACGATGGAGGATCAGTCTTGTCTGCCATATACAGGGTCAACCTGCACATGAATATGTCTGTGGCTTTTAGTACTGTGGCTTTTGAGGTAGTGTACTCCTTCACTTCATATCAACAGCTTCTTCATGTGTATATGTATATGTATATGTGTACACAAATACATGCATATATTGCAACCTGACATCTACACACAGCTTGACTTCTGTTTTCAGGACATTCTCAAAAGACTGTCTTGTGTGGGACACTCATTCAGGTCTGTGAAAGGCAACGAAACGCTCCTTACAAATTTATCACCAAAATAACTGGTGATAAATAGTCAGTGTTGCGGTTTTTGCTATTCATATTATCTTTTTATGGCTTTAAACATATCTTAGTATTCAAAAATAAGTCACTAACATAGCTCATAATGCCATGTGTACCCTATGAGTGTACCCTATGAGTAGGTGATAGTGGAAACTTCCTAAGCTTCTTTAGCCAAAACAGGAACAGGTAGAGTCCGGAAGGGAACTAACACACATAGAGCAGGATTTACATGTCAATCTCATTAGCGGATTGTTTTTCCTAGACGTACCTTGAGCCTGACTTGCTCATACAGAGCAATTGGCCGGTTGCTGAAGGTTATGGCGTTGCAGAAGCTGGCCTGCCTCTTGACTGCTTTCTGGGACAGGTCCATGATAATCTGGGAGCCCTTGGCATTGGGGTGGAACAGCAAGGGGCTGGATGGGAATCCGGCACATTGCTGGACAGGCAGGCATCGCTTGGGCTTGTGGTGACACCGGTGAGAGGTGGCAGGGAACGGACCTCCCAAAGAATCTAATAGTGAAGGAGAAGGTTTGGTCAATGCGCTTCTCTCACGTGTAAAGTCGCACCTGGCTATGTTTTTTGACTTTTTCTGATTTAAAATGTTGCCTTGAAGGTTGGGGCAAGGCAATTGTAACAAGTAGTGTCCAGACCATTGATGATTATATGAATATAGATCTTTACTGATAAGAAACTTCCATAAATCCCACTTTCTACAGCAAGTAAAGGTCCCAGCACTTCCTGGAGCACAAGTGTGGAATGACCAGTATCTGATACTTGTACTCATTAAAATGTGCTGTGCAAAACAGTCAACACACAATTTATTAGTCAATTGTAGATCACACAACAACTATATCACCAAATTACAAAAAGCTTTGTTTTTTATATATAGTAGGTAATAATATTTATAATATAGAAACTAAATGATAACAGGTCACCAATAGTGTAAAAGAGAAAACTGATGACATATGGTAATAGATAGTGTTTATTATTGAACACTATGTTTCCACCCAGTCTAGTTAAGGAGTTTTTGTCACTAAAATTATTGAAGTTCCATCCCAGGGACAAAGGTAAAGTATAGCACGCCTACCACCTTCTCACCTCCTCACTCAGTATCTGGCAATTGTATAGGGAAAAAACAGATGTGTCTCCACAAGACCTCAGCCATAGACTAAAATATACATTACATTTCAGATCACATATCCTATTAAAGTAAAACATATTCAAGCTTATGCCCGTGCTTGAAGTTCACAGACACTCAGATCTAAATCTGTCATTTACTATGATGTATACTGTATGTCTATTAAACATTTTTCAGAATAATTTCTCTATATGCAAGTCTCTGATCACTTAAAGACACAAAGCAGGTTGTAGGTAGACTTCATCTAGTATACAGTGAAGTTTTGAAGTACATGCTTGGTGAATGCTTTTTTCACAAACCACTTCTGTTTGATGACAATATTTGCTGCGGTGCCCTTTTTGGGCCAATCTGAGAAAGTCTATCTGAAAAGACTGAAAAGGCTGAAAAGAGGGTATCACAACCTATAGGATGTTGAGCTATTGGAAGTTCATAAAAGCTGTCTAAAATGCATTCAGGGAAATGGGGACAACAAAGCTTTGTAGCTGGGGCTGAAGAACTGTTTGAATTATATTAGAAATCCGAAATCGTTTGGATGCAGTTCATGTTTAATTCATTACAAGATTCAGCATGAATGACTGTCTTTATTTCCTTCAGCAGGTGTCTGTGAAAACCAGTCTTTATACGCTGCAGAAGCTGCCAATGGTGGCAATACAGGATGATCTGATTGGTGTTTGATTTTTCTTTTCAACATTGTGAGCACCTTATTCTTTGAGACAGGGATGTGATGAGTAAGATGGTACAGCTTGTTGCGTCTGTCAAATGTTCCTGTCAAATACATGCCTGATTATTTAAGACAGCTGTTGATTTTTATATTCTCCTGTTAAAGGAGTAACACTGCCAGTGAAGAAACAACGATTTGACTGCCGTTTTTCACACAATGATAGGGAAATCTTGGCCTCCACTAACAGAAAAATAAAAAAACCTATTGCTATTTTTAGCTTAATAATATGCCATTTTGTAACTTAATTCATTCATTTTTAAATCAGAATATCTTACATCAGAACTGAAATGATAATATTGACATAAAAGCAGATTTAATACATAAATTAAACAAGAAGGATGTCTGAGATTTACAAAAAAACCGTAGTACTGAACTGAAGCTTTATGGGTAATGAGTTAGTAAGTTGGTTGTAAATCCAATATACACTATTTATTCATATATTTTTGGAAATGTAATGTTTTTTGTGAACTTTACATGAGGACATTTTATTTGAAAAATGTCCCTGAAGTGATGGTTCTATAATGAATACAGACTCATCAATATGATCACTGCAAAATTCTCCCAACCATGACAACGACTCGCCCCTCAAGAAATCTTCAATGCTTGGAACCGGCTAGTTATTTCATAACTCACTGCACAGTGAAGCCATGCTATTAAATACTGTGATGTAAAGCCCAAGTATGGGAGGGGGATAGTCCTTTGTCTGCAGTCACTTAAAGGTCTTCATCTATATCTGGGGATCTAGAATACAAATTCAATGGTGCCATTCCCACTGAAACCGCCTCCATTCCTTTAATAGCTGACAAAACCAAATTATGTAAGAATTCTCATCCAGTGTGCATTTGCCCATAAAGCCCAGCCTTAAGGCCATCGGGAATACATTGCCGGTAATACGGAATCTTTAAAAGCAATCATGTGTGACAGTGGCTCGTTCCAGTTCGTGGCCATGGATGGAATCTGAATGCCCAATTTGCACCTTGTCATAGGTCAAAGGTAAAACCCCTTCATGACTTAAGGGTTTAGTACCTACAGCATGTGCAGGCACCACTCCCTACAAGGTGCAATGGTCACTGAAAAGGGCAAAGTGACCTGTATGCCTGTTGGAGGCCAATATGAACTTTACATTTTCTAAAATCTGATAAGGACTGACAAGGTTTTCACACAAAATAATAAATTAGCCTGTCACTGCAGCTGAACTGATACATTTGACATTTCTCAAAACAATTCTATGTCCTTTTATTCTCTTGTATTAATACCTGTCTACTTTTGGTTGGACACAAGCCCAGCTATGCCTTTATGCCTCTCTCTCTCTGCCTCCATCACTGACCTGTGTTTTAACACAAATGCGTGAAAAGTCATTTTCATGTCAATAAGCATCAATAAACCTACTCACCCTGCAACTCAATGGAACCCACAAGAGCTTATTTTATGAGAACACGCTTTCAGTTTCAGCTGGACCTGGATAATATGAAGTTACTAATGCCAAATTCAACTTAAGTTATTCTAGAGTCCCCTCAGAATTGAAACTGACATCTGCAGAGGAAGAGCTACGCCCAGACTTAATCCATCCCAGGGATGTGTTTCACAAGTCTCTGAAATATCTTCCTTCCAAACTATTAATTTATCAGCGGAATGTCCAGTCCCCTGTGTGTAATGTTCGCCTTTCACTCAGTATTAACTCTTGACATTTACATTATTGGTCAGTATTACTTCCTAGGATTGGTCCCTTTCAAAAAATATTTTCCTCTGCTCAAGACCAGTATCGCCAATAATACCTTATATGTTTTTTACATCCATAAAACTTGGCATACATTCCATCTGCACTCACGTCGGCAGTCAAATTCATCTGAAATCCATTGATCTCATCTGATTGATTGCTCTGCTTCTGTGAAATTGTCTTGAAGGCTTGAATGAAGACACATAGCAGCTCAGACTTGAATGCACCAGTGCAGAAAAATGAGAAAGGGGAATGGAGAGTCAGGATCATCCCTTTCATACAGTCACTGTGAAAGGGGTGTGTTCTTCATTAAGAATCACTTATAAATACTTACAAATATCATTTATATACACAATAAATACCCTTTCTGAACAATTTTATTTATGTCACGTGTTGTAAGTAGAAGTAATTTATTTACCTATTTGTTTAGTAGAAACTCAAGTCCAAGGCAATCTACAATTTCATTTAAAATATCATCCGTTTAAACAACTGGCTGTTTATGGAGGAAATATACTCAAGTGCTTTACTTAGAGTCACAGATAGGATTTGAACATGCAATGTTCTATTACACCTCCACTTGATTACTATAGAACATGATATCTAAAAAAAGGGAATCAGTGGATGCTGACCAGGATTACATCAAATTTGTTTCCTACTACTGAGCCGGGCAATTTTGTTACAACAATTTTCCCAACTGTCATTCTTTGCTGCTCTTCTGTGCAGGATGGCCTTAACACAATCGTGGTTTTGTATTAAAACTAAACACCTTACATATCTTGAATTATGATGAATCTTGTATTACTTATTTATCAAAATTGCAGTATCATTTGTATAATGGAGATAATCTTTTACAAAATGACACAAGAACACAGAATGACTCCAAGGAAGCTGAACATTATGGAGAGCACATTATTCTCAGCCATTCACTCAGAACACATTTTGGTTAATAATTACCATCAGCACAAATTGTTCAGTTAGATGTGATAAAGCATACTTATTTCAGTAATTTATCTACAAGACGATTTTGCTTTCCATTGAGTAGAACAGGGAAGGGATCTCATTGATCTGCCTCTCCTGACCTGCAGAAGTCAGAGGTCTTGTAAAGGCACAAGTAACAAACTGATCTGACAGCTGACACCAGTGACCATATTACATCATCATCAGAGCGCCTGCCTGTAAGTCTGTTTAAGTAACTCCCAGCATAATTGTCAAAGGTCAAGGCAAACATACTGTGGGTAAACATTCCCATACACATCAGTTCATGACATAATCTGAAATGAGATATTTTACTAATGACAGTGCGAAAGAACCTAATAGCATTTCAAACTGTCAGCGGTGTCCTTTGTAAGGTCACACAAAATAATTCTGCTGTTGCCATACCTACTTTCTAACTAATTGCACCTTCAACCAAATTGCTTACATTCAAAAAAGTATGTAAAATATCAGAAACAACTATTAATCATAATGATGACGTATAATTGTTGCTGTTGTTGGTAGTAGTATATTTATATTAATGATAACAGTAACAATAATAACAAGAATAATGTTGAAGGGAATAATTCACAGTAAAAGCAGGATTCATTTTGTTGAATACTCAGAAGCATTGTGTGATCAGAGGCAGATCCATGTGGGTGTGGCTTTTTGCTTTTCTGTAGCCTTTCAGGTTCAACGTGTTCAGTCCTTATGAACAGTAGGTTTCCCCTGTCAACAAAGCCCATTCAAAAGACCTGCAGGCCTTGAAGAAACGCTTGTTTTTAGGGACTGCTGTCTTCAGGCATACTTCCAATTTGTATCTAAAATGCATTTAGTCATGTCATGGGCAGATCTCATTATTTTACCTTATTTCTTTCATTCTTGTGGTGTGGCATTTTTAATATACAAATTATGTCACGTGCCTCTTGTGGCACACAAAATTGATAACAGTCACTCGGGCCATAACACTAAAGCTGTGCTGTTTCTTGCATTCCTGTCAGACTTAAAGCACGGCATTCTTAATACTGTGAACTCATCCATTAACTGTGCCTTGCGATTCTGAGCCACAGAGGGCTACCAATGCTGCCCATGGGAGGTGGGGTAAGCGGGACATTTCATTCTACAACAATGGCCAATTTATTGGCCCATCACAGCACACATCCCCCACATCAGTTTTCCCATTGCTCAAGGAAAAACTGCTTTTATATTTGGATCTGAGGGTGCACCTAATTCGGTTTAAAACCGATGTTATCACCACTGAATGTCTTTTTCATGAAAACTGAAAGGTCACTATTGTATTAAGGCTTTAATCTTACTAGCTCTGCCTGGAGAAAGAAAGAAAGAAAATCTGCTGATCTGCTTGAACAGCACTTGTGAATAGACAGATGAGCCATGAGAATCTGTGCAAGAATAATTCAAAAGCTAACCAAGAGCTTCTTCCCTTTTGAAGTCTCTCCTTGTGTTGTGAGATCCAACAAGCTTGTGTTCTCCACAAGATGTAAACAGTGGCATATCCCAGCTGTACGTCTGACAAATCACTGAGGAGATGAATAAAAGGTGGCAGCGTGATGTTCTACATTCAAAAACCAGATGGGGCACTGCAGGTGTTTTCTAAAGAAAAGCAATTAACCAGAACCGCTTCAGTTAATATCCAGCTGTATGTATAGATCATTTATAAAAATGTAAAGGATGGAAAGCTTGGTTTCCACTGACCTGTCTATATTGTAGGTCATCTACAGCATACCTGAGTTGGAGGCATTCCCACAACAAATGGACCCGGACTGACAGCGCAATACACTGGCCAAGCCCACATACAAAAATAGGTTGGACACAAGCCAAGACAAGTAAGGCAGAAGCAGGTGTGTTTATCCTATAAAATACCATAGCCAGGAAGTGTATTTAATGATGCTTACTCTCAGCTACAAAGCATGGTCTTGTTCACATATCATCGAAAGTTTACTCTAGAAATAAACAAATATTTACATGCTGTGTACCACATACACAAATAATCAGCGTCATTAACCACAATCTCTTTGTTATGGTTCATCCAAAACAGAAATAACCAAAGCACAAACATTAGGATTTCTTTCTGCAGTATAAACTAGTAAGCAAAGGCACAAATTTGGCAAGTGAGTTGATTTATTTACAGCTAAATGTGATAAACTGCAGGCAGGAATAGGTGGTAACAAAAAGTTAAGCTCTAAGGGAGTTTGTAGACGAGCAGCACCTAAGCAGCATCTGAGCCTTGATCAGCTGACATGCAAACAGAAGGGCGTCTTTTAGGCAAATGAATAACTGAAAAAAACAACATGGTAATCGTAATTTGAGAGCTATATGATGGCTGCCGCTATTCCGCGTGTTCGACCGGTCTGCAGATAAAAAAAGCAGAAGCAGTTTCCTCTTTGTATTACCTGTGCTCCCTCCATGTCAGTGTGTTCATAACACACGGCATAAAGTTCACCCGCAGTTCCACAGAATCTGGGATACACACACTCACACACCCTCTGGGAAAACATGCAAAAGGGCTTGCTGTCGAGGCTCGTCATTGTTAGGGCTGACCTGGGTGAGCTAAAAATTTAATCCTAGGCATTTACATTTTTCCTTTCAAGCGCAATGACAAGAAGAGGAAATCTTCTTATTTCTTCCAGTCCTAGCACTCCACCTTCAACTTGTACATAAAGAACAGTAGTTCGGCCAAAAAAAGAATATGGCTCAAGGTAGAGTTTTAGAACACACTATTACCACTTAAAGGCAGTGCTATACCAATTGGCACTGCAATATGAGGAGAAACTCTGGTCATGGAAACATTTGGGATGTGACTGAGATCCATACTCTCGGTATTATGGCAGGATCATTATGTATGTTTACAGCCTCACTAATACCACCTGACCTTAAAAATCCCCTGCGTTTACATCCACCTTTCTCTTACTTTGTATTGATTTGAATAACCAGAATGTTTTTTTTCAGAATAAGAAAACTCACGGCCATTTCCCCTTGGTTGTGCTTTCTTCACATGTTTTCAAACTGAGCTTTTTCAGTTGCCCAGATATAAATCTCTGTCTTAACCTTAGTGCAATCATTTTGATAATGTGCTTCTTATTTTAAGTTTTGCACATTCTTTGACTTTATATTATAAGAATAGCTAATATTTGCAGGATAAATTAAACTGACCAAGAAAAAAATCTGTATTCCTGGTTATAATCACGATATTCTTGTGATGATTTTATTAAAAAGAATTCATACTCAAATGTGCTCTGTATGATTGGAGTTTCCAACAATTACAATGATTAGAAACTATTTTGGGGTGGTTTATAATTGGCAATCCACCCCAGAGAAAGCAATCAATAACTATCACTTGCAGTTGCTTGCTTCAATGAGGACTTCAATGTCATCTGCAAATGCCTTAGTGGGATGTGGGATATGGTACTTGAATTTTAATCAACTTATATTTAGAGGCAGAGGGCTTTTGTTTTATTCATTGCCAATACTGGGTGTGTTCCATGACCTTGACGTAAGCCTACGCCTTAATGCTGGAGAACCCTGTGACCACAAAGGAATCCACAAATGATTATTCACATGTTCAGCTGAAACTCAATTACTGTAAGTGACAACAGGTCAAAATAATCTACTCTAAGGTTTGCTTATAAAGTGTTGAGACCCTACACCCACAATGCTTGTGAAGTGTAGCCTATATAGCTAACCACTGTAACAGACTGTCCCTCAACTCATTCTGTAGTGAAACTACAGGCACTATAGTGTGGTACAGGAAATGAACCCTAACTAACTTGTCAGAGGCAGGAAATAAGAAAGACCATCCATAGGAGAATGTGGTCAGTAACCCTAGTCCTGAGGATAGGATGCAGTGTGTATTGGTTTTATTCCAATCTATCCTAACCGAATACATAATTAGGCTAAATTAGAATGAATGGCCACATGTCCAAGGTGTTCAGTGATAGACAACTTAGTGTTTGATGTAGGAATTGGTGCACGGTAATGGCTTCCCAGACTTTCTGTGAAATTAATTTTGCACTATGAGATGAGTAGGCAAGCTAAAGATGCATTAGTCACATCGAATAGTGTAGTGACAGTAAATATAGGCCTGCTGCAACTAGAATGCAAACGTGCTCAAAAATAGCTGTGGCGCATATCTAATTCCTTACTTTGCCCAATCGTAAGCAGTAGCCTATCTGATCGTAAGACCTGAAAAGCGCACACTACTAATTTTAGCAGTCTCTTGTCATTGCAAACATGTTCTGCGCTGGCTCAATTAAAAAAATCCTCTTCATTTATGCTTGCACCTCTTTTAACACATACTTGTCACAATTTACCAGTACGTTTAGAACAAGTCCTCTACATTACATGTCATGACAATATGGCCCACTTTACAAACACTGATAAAAATAGTGATTTTAGAGGTATTTTCAATGCTTGAAAATATACACAAAATACATCTCCATTTCTTATGAATATTGATTCTCTAAAACTGGAAGAATAGATTCTAGGAATTGTTGAATAAACTGCCACTATAAAGGCACACAAGTTGTGGGAAGAGAGTGACATGTCATCAGGTACACGGAGAAATACAAAGACTAATGAAGCTCTGCATTTGTATCCCCAAATGTCACTTTTGAGAATGTTTCTAAGATGGACAAGGTTTTTACAAATAACAATTGATCTATGGATTTTCAATCCCTCGGGGCGAACCAGCTGTCCATTGCAAGCAAATAGGCAGACTGCGTAGCTAATGCACTACTAGTAATACTACCGTTTGAGGAAAACTTCTGCAATTTCACTTAATTGAGCTCGTGTACTTTAGCTGCCATAGTAGCAAGAGAGAAGAAAGCGTGTCTACTGTCAAATCGTTATCTCCGCGTTAGCGCATAAAACAAGGCAGTAGCTCATTACATAGGAATATAGTAATGGCATAATAAATAAAATAATAATAAAAAGTGTTATACAATTAGATAGTTGACGTAGCCATACGATCAACCAACATCGGATGTAATAAAGTCTATATTTATGTGCATTTCTTACCATACGTTGTAACTAGCGATGCGTGTAGCTATATCCTTTCTGACGTTAATTACTGCTAGTCTACATATCCTTGTAACAAGACACGTTATTTGATGATTAATCTCAGCTAGGGGTTAACCTTGAAAGTTACTCTAAACCTCATAATTAGTGTTGCCCTGATAAACAGTACACCGACAGTAACAACACTGGATTAGGCATATGCAACGGACACATACAGGTACTTCCCCCTTCTAAGATGCATATCGTTTTTCCTCACCGTACAAGCTATTTCGGGTTATCTGGCCTCCCATGACTCGACTGAAGGCGACTCCTTTTCTCAGAGCTGTTTTTGGTAATATGCTTCCTATGAGGCACAATTCCACGCCGACACCATTATCGTACATCCATGGGTCTCTCTATTCCTCACCGGAGAGACACAAACACTCCCACAGCGCCTAGCGAAAGCCCGTTTACACTCCCATTCACTGTGCGCCTTTAGACACAAGCCTGAAGAGCACATTGAAATTAACATAAAAGGTGGAGTCAACGCAAGCCCCTAGTAACGCAAGCGGCTGCCGCTTCTCCGTGTACTATCGAAAGGTAAGGTAGTACGACAGATCCACATGAAGCCCAGTGGAAATATCATTGCCGTGTCCATTTCCTGCTCTCAAGTCCTGAATTTATATGAGCGGACGTATAAAGTCGTTTTCTTTACACTTTAAACTGGAACATTACACAGTTAAACTAAAACCAATACGCAGTCATCTGAAGCTGTGTCAACAGTGAGCCGTTGTGTTTACAAGATTTGTAAACCTTAATGTTATTACCAGAGGTCGTTCTTCGCAATGACGGTATCCAACAGAGAAACCTTTTGGTTTAATCTTGTTTAGTATACGCATATGTGATTATCGCGTTATAATAATTTCTTCATGTCTATTTGTTCCTCGCTCCATTTATATTTTGCTTTGTGTTACTAATGATTAGTGTGATTGCAAAGCTTCTCAAGCACACGATTGCTATCCGATAGTTTTATTCTTCTTTTTCTCTTTCTTCTTCTTATTCCATCAAATTTTTTCCGCGCTTCTCTTCCCACAGTTTTCGAGATATCGACCCCACACCCGTCCGGTCTGACCCCGATCGGTGTGCTTGCACTCGTTCTCCGGTTTCTGTCGTTTCTTCATCCCTTTTTTTCCCATAGACTTCCATTCATTTTCAAAATCATCACACTTCATGGTCTTCCCGCTCGGTCACTTTTCACCCCATAGCCACCATACCTCACATGTTGCCTAGGGACAAATCACCCAACACTCATCCAAGACTATCTTGACCCGCAGTCGTCTTTTAAATTTTTGCTTTCATCAGTTTTTTTTTACTCATTTATTCATTCCTCCATCCTGCCATTGACTTCAATTCATTTTTCAAAGCCTTATCACGCGGTCACACTTCGGCCGTCAGCAAACATACCTCATATGCTGGCTCAGGTCATGCCACCCAACACTCATTGAAACCCATACTGACCCGCACTTGTCTTTTTGTCATTCACTCACCCCTCCATCCTCCCATTGACTTAAATTTATTTTTCAAAGTCTTACCGCTTGGTCACCTTTCGGCCTATATATAGTACCTCATATGCTGACTCACGTCATGCCACCCAACTCTCATTGAAAGCCATACTGACCCACACTCATCTTTTTTGTCGTTTACTCATCCCTCCATCCTCCCATTGACTTAAATTCATTTTTCAGTCTTACCGCGCGGTCAGATTTCAGCCTACGGTGACAGTACCTCATATGCTGGCTCAGGTCATGCCACCCAACACTCATTGAAACCCAAACTGACCCACACTTGTCTTTTAGTTGTTTATTCATCCCTTCATCCTCCCATTCACTTCAGTTTGGTTCAAGTCTTACCACTCGGTCACCATTTGACCAATAGCCACCGGACCTGATATGCTGCTTTGGGTCATGTGACCTAACACTCACCAAAGGTGGGTGTGTCCCTAGCAACCACATTGTTTACCCTAGCAACCACCTAGCAACACCCTAGCAACCACTTTGCAACACACTGGCAACCACCCAACAGCGCCCTAGCAACCACCTCATATACCTTAGTAACCATCTAGCAACACCCTAGCAACCACCTAGGAACAGCGTAGCAACCTTCTAGTAACACCCTGGCAACCATCTAGCAACAGCCTAGCAAAAACCTAGCAACAACATAGAAACCACTTAGTAACATCCTAGCAACCACCTAGCAACTCCCCAGCAACCACTTAGGAACTAGCAACCACCTACCAACCACTTAGCAACACTTTGGCAACCACCCAGCAACGCCCTAGCAACACCCAGCGACCATATTGTTTACCCTAGCAACCACCTAGCAACACCCTAGCAACCACTTAGCCACATACTAGTTATCGTTAGGGTGACCATACGTGCACTTTTTCCCAGACATGTCCTCGTTTTAGGACCTAAAACATTTGTCCCAAAAAGAGGACGTGTCCTGGAAAAAGAGCACGTATGGTCACCCTAGTGATCGTCTCATATACGTTAGCACGTTTTCGCTGCCGGGTCGCAATCAGACTCTGCATTTTTTTCAGGAAATGCACTTTTCTAGTTTAGTTTTGTCATACCTATAATCTGTGTTGCCTTTGTCTGATCCACAGCAGTATAGCTGTGTATATAATCAAGGAGGTTTTGATGTTTTTATGTGACAGCACATGGAAAATACAACGTTAACATTATTAGTGTATTGTGAAGAAGCTAACCCATCTCTCACAAAAAACGAAAATGTACAAAAAGTAAAATACTTCATCTTTATTTATTTAAAAAGGCACTAGCGTTGGGAACAGCCAAAGTGCTGCAGTGAGCCTCCTGCTTTGTAGTGACACACCTGTTTTTTTCAAAGGTCAATCAGACAGGTGTGGCTCATTAACCAATGGCTGGTTGACTGCAGTTAAACAATTACACACAGACAATGTCTTAATTACAAACAGACAACTAACAATTAAACAAACACTTGGTTTGAATGCATTTAACTGAGGTAAATCAACTATTGGTAAATCTGAACTGGATTAAAGACAAAGAGGTCTTCCATTAAACATTTAACATTTTAACAATCTGCACACTGAAATTTTAAATAAACAGTTTTGGGGGATGCGTGAAGGCTCTCCTTCACATAATATGTGATAATTATTACATCATCGCTGTTACTTAATATAAATTATTGCAAAGTCAGTGAAACGTGGCATAGTGATATAGTTTCAGTAAAACAATAATTGGAAGGGAGGAAAACACTTCATTGAGGTTCTGGAGGATTCCAAATGTGATACTAATATGAAATGTACTAGTAATAAAGTACTGCATTCAAACTCCCTCAACAAAAATATGTGATCCTTTCTCAGACATATGTTTGAAAAGGACTTAGCTTGAGATTTACACTTCAACGCACAGGCCACTTGCATCACAACAGAATCAAAAGAAAGCCATTACTGTCGTGCGGTTGCAGTGCATACTGTGGTTTGATTATATCGCAGTTATGCATTGCATACATTTCCTGGAAGTCCCTCTTCACTCATTTGATCCTCTCTCTGTGCTGTTTTGCTCTATCCCATCAGGGTCACCCTAGGTGAGACCACAAATACAAGCTGGCATCTTGTCAAACTTACTCGGCTTTACCGTTCTCTCTAGTTGTAGTATTTCAAGTATGTTTCCTTGGAAAGGACTAAGAATATCATTGGACTCCAGCACTACCCAAGTAAAGACATAGTATGTGGATTAAAGAAGGCTCCTGTGGCGCTTGTTTTCTCCCAAAACAGTCTGGCACTGCCACTCCCAGCCTGACCAAAACTTCCCTGTTGGCAGTGAGAATTGGGCAGAGCTAGCCTTAGGTTGGGTTCAGCACCACTTGAAACTGGTGGTCACATTCCTTAACCTATGCACTCTGGCACACCTCACCCCTCTGTCTACATGTTCCCGCTCCATTTGTGTCTCTGGCAGACAGAGGGAGAGTGATTCTCAGGAACCGAAGGCTCCGACTTTACTTGTCATCACTTTTCCAAGATGACCTGGCAGCTTTTCCTCACCGTGGAGAATTGTGCTCTTATTGCCTTCCAGGTTATATCCTTTTTTGAGAAATAATTACATTGCTTCTATCTAAGAGCAGTACTAGGTTGTTAACAAAAAATGCTTTCTCTGGAAACAACTTACCCATGTGTTGAACATTTAAATGAATATATGAATGAAATGAAATGTGTAAGATGTGAGATTTTGTTTTTCTTTAGTCACTTACATGATAACATTTGTGTCATCTGTGTGGTAAGTCATTTACACATAATATGCTATTTTGAATTTGCCCTTGATTCTCAACTTGATGCTCATGAGTTCATGAAACAAAATGGCCCAAATGATAAGAGACTGTCCACTAAACAACTTCCTCTCTGCTGGATTTCATGACATTTGGAATGCAAAATACGGAACTCATCTCAGAATCTTCATTTTCTGGGATGAACTTTACGGAAACAAACATTCATATTTTGTTTTGTTTACGTAAACTGAATTGGGGGACCAGTGAAGGAAAATGTGCCTTTCTTATGAAATAAGTATGCTGGATAATGTTTTCAACTCTTTTTCACTTTAATCATCTAAAAAGGTGTCAAAACTTTGTTGTGGTAATGTAATGACAATTCAAAAAAAATAAGTCTCCAAACAGGTATAACATGGGTTCAATAAGACAGGGGTAACCATTACTTTGTGGTGTTACGGAATCGACCCTTCAGTATGCAGTCATTCAGTATGACTTAGTGTATTTTTTTCAGTTGAAAATGAACTGTTCCTTGTTTATATTTGTCTGCATATGACGTCTCATGCGGTGCTCAGATGCTGAGTGAGCCAAGGTTGGAGGTGTCCATTTAAAACACTGATGCTTTCTGACAGCACTGACGATGAAGCAGTTTTGTCACCCATGCAGAGACACCACAAGCTGGAGGCTGGAACAGGGAACTCTGGGCCCGGGGGACCTAGCAAAGCTGTGCCCTGCGTCAGAGAGCTGAATGCTAATACTGGAATGATGCCAGCCTGGTTCAGGCCTAGGCTTAGCCAGGGGGGCCCTGGGCAGACTTTGAACTGAAATTTTCATGGCAGCTCATTAAGGTGAGGACGCTTGCACCTCAGAGACCTTCAAGTATGTTGTGGTTATCTGATTTTAATGAAAAAAAATCAGGGCACGCCAGAGGGAACGACTTACACAAAGCATAGAAAACATTAATAGTTTGTTAAGGTCAGAATATTTCACTTTGGTGTCTACACTTAATATTGTACACTATTGATATTAGCCTGGAAATTTATTTTGCAACTTGATGAACAATGGCATATGCAAACAGATACACAGGGAGGGATACAATTGTACCAAAAAGAACAGATGTACAAATTAGAGTGCTCATCCAAATGCACACATCATTGAACACAATTTGACGATAATATCGTAGTTCTAGGAGAGTGAGGCGTCATGAGCCCCAAAATGCATAGATCTACCAATGACTAAATGACTTGAACCAATAACAGCATTTGTCTAAGGAGAGCAAAGTCTTTTGCTGGTTTATCCAACTTAGTGATTGACGGCACACAACAACTTCCTCCATGGAGTTAATAACCTACATTGTGCTTGAACAACTGACTGTTGAAACTACATTATGGGACACAGATTAATTGCAGTTACATTGTAGTTGGTACCAATTGACATCTCTGATACCACTTAATTAAAATGTTACCTTTCTCTTTTTGTAATAATCTACAAACTCTGAGAGAAATTTAAATAATTGCATTTTTTACATTGAAGTATTATCACATTTTAAGCATATTATTGCCTCTTCATCCTGAGATGTAAAGGGAAACCCATTTTCCTGTATATGAGTGAAATAAATTGTATTGCTTGTCTTTGTGCTTCTCATTGATAAAATGCGAAGTAATGTAAAATATAAGTTGTAAAATTAATGGATTCCCTATACATTTGGGGAGCACTTTCAGGGCTTTGTGTCTCAAATAGCCCTTGCTGCTTTTACCAAGTTACACATACAGTATGTTGTAATATGGATTTGAATGTTTCATTTTCTATACATTTATATTTGGTTGCACAAATAAGCTGGCTTCACAATTTTATATGTGTTTGTGTGTGTGTGTGTGTGTGTGTGTGTTTGTGTGCCACTTGCATAAAGCCACTATCCTCTCTCAGATGTACTTCTTGCAAATATCTGCACATTTTGTACTGAAAACACTTTTTTCTTGGACATACTCATTGACACCAAAAACTTACATTCATTATCCAAAGATAGCCTCACCTTGAGCCACAAGTTGCTGACCTTTAGTATTGTGTGAAAGGTTATTTGCAGCCAGCACACTTATTGACAGCAAAAGAAGGTGCGGTGGTTAAGGAGCTATGATTGTAAACGAAAAGTTACATTTTAGGGTACTGCTGCTGTAGTCCATTGCGAAATACGTAATGTGAATGAAACCAGTAGACATTTCTTTTTGCAAAATATGTAAATCTGTGTCACCGCAGATAAGGATTCTGCCAGGCAAATGGCTACAGTAATGGATTATTGATTTAACACAATCACAGATAGATGCATAATTTAGTCCACAGTAAGGAATAGGAAATGGAGATTACATAATAATTTATTTGGTGGATTCAGACATAAACAATGTCATGCATTAAGTAATTTCAAAATTCTGTAATTTGATCTGATTTTGTACCATGTAATAGTTGCTGCTCATGACACTGATTGGAGAGTGTACTCCAGTGCTGCATACCAAAGGTCATGCAGTCATTACACCTTCCAAAGCCAAAGGCTATCAAAGCTGAACGAACAAACAGCTTTCAAACAAAGAGCTTTTGACAGAATAACAAGACCGATCCAAGCGAGACATGTGTGAAGCATTACAATATCGGATGATGATTTAACCACAGTGAAAACCTCACCAAACATATTGACTCTCTGGGAGGGGATTCAGTGAAAAATCTGAAAGGCCATTTTCACTGGTATCCATACTAATCCATACCCATCCCCCTCCACACACACACACACACAAAACAGTCTCTCTTTTTCTCTCTCTTTCTCTCTGTCTCACTTAGTCGAAAACTTGAAATATATATGGTGTGAAGCAGGAATAATAGTGTTTACACATCTGTATTTCACCCTGAATATTAACACAGGTCTAGGGAAGAATGAACTGTAATTCAGTGTGTTCCTTTCTGAGATACACGACAACAAGCAAATCTGTATTATACTGTAGGGACCTGAACATGAAAATAAACACTGGTTTGAGGTGAGAGGCCTATGGTTTTATTGTGAGCATTACAGCATTGTGACCTCTTACAGTCTAACGTACAGGTAACATTTTCTTTATAGTTAACAAATTTAAGTACCTTGTTCATGGTACTTCTTCAAGAGCATCATCACTCTGAAGCCTTTAACCTGCAGTCTGGCTCCCTAACCATTATGCTACGCCGCCACCCTGTAATGTCCATTGTTGACACTACTTTGCATGAAGCCACATATGTGATATTTTGGGGCATATTTATTTATCAAGATGAGTGAATCTCACTTGACATACTAGAAACAATAGATTTAGGCTAGATTCTATACCAATTTTAGAATTTGTTGTTATCAATCAAGGACAAACAATGCTGCTGGTTTTAAGCCACCACGGAGAAAATAAAACAAACACACTCTGGTTTTCCACCAAGCAACATTTACTGTAGGGCATAATTCTCTCTCAAATAGCAGTTGTACACCCGCAGTTTGAAGTTTCCAAGACAACACGATGATCTTTTGGGAGGGAAAATTATATTTACACTTGTATACAAACACACACGCACACACACACACACGCACATACACACACACACACACACACACACACACACACACACTCATAGAAAAGGCACGTTCTTTGTGTATCAAATATCAATACCTTCTGTTCTTCAAACTTAGCTCTATGCAGTAAGAGAGATCTGAAGCATGATAAAAAAGCAAAGCAAATTAAGAACAGAACTTGGGTGTTTATTTGAGTCCTTAATTCACCTCCTCTCAATACCCCATCAGCAGTTCAGCTGCTGGTGTACTTTCTTAATTCCATGTGTCAAAACAGGCACACCCTGTCCTTCCAGCAAAGGGAAATGGATCAGACATAAAACTCTATTCTACAAGTTACACCTTGTTGAAGATACTACTGACAGTCGTATTTATGGTGAAGTTATATTCAGTACTTTTTGGAATCAGCCATAAGTATCAACATGTGATGGCCTATGAGGGTTAAGCATGTTTGCTCCATTACACACCTCTGTGCTACTCACATGTCTGTTTTCCCCAAACGTCCCCTACTGGCTCTCCTGGTTTAATCAGCTTGTCTTAGTCATTGGGGAGCAGCTCTGGCGCCATTGCTCATCTCGTTACGTAACAAAGTCTCATTACCAAAGCAGTAATCCCCACCAAGTCCTGGCTAAAGAAACGATATTGATTATTGTATGGATTACATAATGCAAACAATATGAATGTTGTGTACATGTTTTGTATATAATCATGCCATAGGCATTTCTGTTTATACAAGGCATAATTATGTGTTTTGTATACATGCATACAAAATGCAGTCATAGGTTGTCAAAGTACATACGCTCCATGCATATGCTGAGAATATCACAGAGAATACAATACTGAACTCAAAACAAACATAAGGGAATGAGATGATTGTGCCCATATTGCGTACAATGAACATTCTTCTCACCACATCAGTCTTTCCCCACAATTATTCTTAGGGTTTCACCTGAACTTGGAGTGTAAACGAAAGTGAGCGCATGTAAAGCAAAACTGACAAAATGCACCCCGGAGGATATGAGAAAGAGCTTAGGCGGCAGATAATGCAAACTAGGCTGCACGCTGTTTAGGCCCCTGAACCTGGCATTGATAGTAGCACTTTCCCCTTGATTATTTGTGAAATAAAATATGGCAGCAGCTGTCGGGGGGGCACGTTGGACAGACTCCTGTGGACAGCATTGTTTGAGCGATCCATGCGCCTGTGGCAAACAAAACATCCATTCAGCGCGGGCTTTGGATCCTCATCTCAGAGCCATGTGCAAAATATTAGAAAGTAACATAAGAACATCATATGATCCAAGACTGGGAGAGAAGAAGGAGATGGTTAGATACCAACACGGCCCACCGGCCAAACTGTGAGGCAAAACAATCAACAAACCCTCCACACAGTGAAGGCACTAATCTTTAAATAAATTTGGTGTACCGCTGTAATGCATTACAGCGCACATGGAAGTACGCACATAAGATCAAACTAAAAGTCACGTTTTCTTTTTTCCAGAGAAGACACCAAAGAACATAACTGATTCACGTTACTTTGATTTTAAATCCACCGCAGTCCTCAGCTGTCATGACAGTTGAGCGTAGGGCTCATCATTTACACGTGTGTTTTTATCATACTCCAAAGTCAGCTTCTCAGGGCTGTGGCGCTGTCTCTCACTGTGAGACCTGATGCCCCGATTAGACAAGTGGATATTCCCTCTAATCCAGTCCCTGCGCCAATGCTTGTAAATTTTATTCTGAGCCGCCACATGGGCCTAAGAAAGATCTGATGCCTTTAATAAAAGATGAGAGTTTGGGGCAGCTTATGTGTCCTGCCAGGCCAGGGTCTTATCAAATGATGCTCGACAGCAGAGAGGTGGTAACAAGATCTGTCGTTCTACTTTAATTTCTCACATGCAGGGTGGATTATAGTGAAGACACAGCTGATTGTCTACTGTAGAGGGTTACAGAGGTCTACTGGCTACAGAGGGTTATTGTAGAGATAATGTTACTTTAGCCTGTACATCCACAAAGATCACATGGACATCTAAATATATTTGCAAAGACGAACTGTTGTATACTGTACATAACAAGACATTATCATTATAGCAGTAGTTAATTTTATTATTCCAACAACAACAGCACTACTACTATTACTACTACTCCTGCTGCTCCTACTACTAATGATAATAATTATAATAACAATAATACTGTTATGTATTATTGTTACACTAAAAATAATACATAAGGTTAGAGGAAGTGATGAGAAATCACAACATATGTGATTGTTAGGTTAGCACTGCCTTATATATTTGACAGCAGTTTTTTAAGGTGGAGAACCCACTAAACTGATACAACATAAAAAAGTTTCAGATCAGTTTATTTATTTGAGCTCAAAAGCTCTAGCACAATCAATATTACAACATTCTCAAAAGGGCAGTGTTTTTAGAATTTAAACTAAGTTACAATTAAAGCCTCATCGTCTCTCTGTACATATGTGTGTGATTAGCTAAAAACTTATCAACAAAGTAAAAAAGCATTTTAATTGCAGTTCCGATCATTATGGGGTGTTTATTATTCACTGCTTTTGGGTAATACAATGCAGCTGTTGAACCCTGAAACATATTTTCAGATAAATGTATGAGCTGATCGGTGTTTTCATTAATGGGTGGCTATGATGTTAAAGTTAGAGATCATACCAGTAATTCTTTATTTTCTGGGCATGTTTTTGCCTGCTCCTCAAAAGGTAGGTTTGTAAATACTTCTCATGCTGATATTTAATCTCACTTTCCCAGACACAGGAATTGAGCCCTCAATATTCCTATGACCCCTCTATGCTTGTATAAAGTATCAGAAACATTAATGTGTCAGAACATGGATCAAGGAAGAGAATATTGCATTTTCCTTTCCCACAAGTATATAATTTCATTGAGCTATTGATTTAAATTTGAACTTTCAATCAGTGTACAAAAAATGGTCAGAGTCATGATTCTTTAATTCAGATATCCAGAATGCTTCCAATTTTTGCATTCTATAAAATGTATCAAATGTTTCCTGAGAAAGTTTTTGAAAATTACCCCTGAGTAAAACTGTTTATTTCGACCCACCAACTAAAAGACATTGTCCATCACACAAGCTGATTTACAAATACATAGTGCGTCCAACTAGGTACCTTCTCTGGCTACCATCTTCTTGTAGAACCACTTTGGCTCCATGTAAATAGTATCTCTGTTGTCTCCACTCTGTTGAAATATCATACTCATCCATGCCATAATGAGTCAAAGCTTCTGAACGGTTGGGTTCAAACAGACAGCTACATGGATGTGCCATACTCGGCAATAGTTTTGTTGTCATGTCATGTCAATGTTCAGCTTTTGGACACTGTACTGCAGAGATGCCTTTTCATGTCATACGTGTGTGTGCAAACTGTAATGACTTCATGCATGTTGTAAATGTGCCCAATAATGAATGCATATAGGCAGTATATCTGGCTATGGAGGACAGGGGATTATGTTGGCAGAGACTTCTTTAAGTTCGAATTTGTAAGGTTTATGCATAATGTCATACATTTTTAGCAATTAATAATTTTTATTTTGTTCAACAGAAAGTGGATAACCACTCCCTCACAATGCATTGGACCAAAAAATCTGCACATACAGTACATACATAGCTCTCAAGGAAGAAATTAAAAAGACAGTTACAACCTTAAAGCAACAACTTCATACATTTTTAACAGATTCTGTCACAGAGATAGTCATATCTAAATTAATTTATACCTGAAAACTACAATTAATGATTCAATTAGCAAATCCATCCGTCAGATTTTTTATGATTATTATGCACTTATGTTATCAATCAGGCCCATTTCCCTTCAGGAGAAGAGGAACTACAGAGCAGAATGAAGCCATTCAGTGAATTTCACTTCAGAGACTCACATCAGAAACACATATCAGTTTCCCCTAAATAACAAACAGTCAGCGAGCTCTTCCCTTTCACGGCCTGAGGGAAAGGAGCAGATGGGATCTGTGTGAGAATTCACAGGAACAGGGTCTGTGCTGCTAGCTCTGAGCACTCTCAAAGTGTTTAAGTGCTGTGGAACATACTGGGAGACCACATGTCCCATTCACACTCCGATTAAAGGCAGCCCTCTCTTTTGTGCAAGGCCTGCAAATGTTCAGCTGTGGAGCTGCATTCAGAATGGATCACATGAATGTAATAAAAAAAAGACATAAATGTACCTTTTCCTGTTGTGATGGTTACACAATATTGAGGAGCTGCTACTCTGTCTGGAGGCTGTACACTCAAACTGAAAATATCAGGAAAATACCAGGAAATATCCCTTTACGGAACTTGGGGCTATGTTCTGTCATAAAAGTGTTGTAATCTGGAAATCTAGATTACAGATGTCTAAATTATAATGCTGTGCCAAGGTGCAAATAATCACCTGTGTGATAAATCATTCCTAGGATGGAGAAGTGGGACATCAGACATGACTGTCATGCAGCTGAGTCCTAGGGAAAGTTGTGAACGGATGGGACAGGACGAGGCAGCTTCCCTGACCCTTTAGACCCAAACACACCTCCTAATTTTCCAGCACACAGCCAGCAAACCACCCAAATTTCCCAGAGGTCCAGTTCCAGGTACGTCATATTTGTCTGGCGACAGACCAGGACACCCCTTGCAGATCCCGCTCCTCCTGCAAATGCCCACAGCCAGGACCCAAGTGACAGATGGCAGCTCAGGATGAAATTCCCTGAATAAATATGTAATCCGCTTCTCACATGGGCCGGGGCCTGCAGCGCAGATTATCCCATCGGCGATGCAGCGGTGTGGCCAGTGGTGGGAGTCAGGCAGCGCTGAGCGCGCTTGGTGTCTCCACAGCGCTTCAGACGATAGCGCAAGGGGTTCCATCCACCATGTGGCGTGCGCTAATTCACTTATCTGTGGTTACAGCGAATCGAATAAATGGCCACGGTTTAATCATAAAATGACAACTGTTATGGATGCAGCATGACATGCGGTCACGTCGGCGAAAAGATCTGCTCTTACATTCTCAGCTCTTACTGTCAAATTAACTCTCAACTTGGAAGCCATTCTCTTTTTGCTGCAGAGCAGCTTTCATCACAAGGAGGAGAGCGTATGTCAGGGCCGCTTCAGCTGAAGCAATGACAGAAGCGATACCATGAAAGATTATTAAACATGTTTTGTCATTTCTCTTGCTAAGCGCGCAGCCTTCGTGCACATGTCATCCTTTCTCATCCTGATGGTGCTGTCTATTTGCTGGCGTTTTTCTCATTTCTGTCTCGTATAAAACACATGGGCTGTCTGTGTTAACCGGTGTGACAGCTCTGGCTGCTATAGCCCTCCCACACAGAGCCGCTCTTCCCTGAAGGGGTGGATGCGGGGGTGGAGGTGAAAGTAAACCGCTGGATAAAGTCAGACTCTCTCGGAGAAGGTGTAGGTGTAGGTGTGGCCAAATAAAGACTGTACTCTCCACCAGTCAACTTCTATATGCTTGGCCTTTGATTGTTGTCAGTCACACTTCAGCTTTTGCATGTTTATACTTTTGCAGATGCTGGAAATAATGGTTATGCAATCAACAGAGCCAAAGTAGAGGCCTGATACATCATGTAACAAAAACAATAGCAATATGACAAAGATGTTGATGATGACAATGGTAATTATTACCATATTACCATCATTTTTATTTCTGGATCAGTATTAAAATTGGGCCCCTGCATTTCCACAAAGGACTAATGGGAGGCTTTTACCATGGTAATATACATACTATTGAAGTTGTGAGCAAAGATTCAGGAGAATTTTCAGACAATTCCTATGCAATTAATCAAATCTAGACAAACCATCCACGACTATAAAGATCATACTTACCACTTCCTTAATGTGTCAGCAGTTCACGGCATCCCTCCTCTACTCCATCTCCCCCTTTTCTTTTCCCTATTAATGATGGCAAAATAGGGTCACCCGCCTTGGCCTCTGGGCAGGTGTAATCCCCTCATCAGAGTCCAGGCCAAATATCTGTCCCACTATACTTACGCCAATCACTATAACCACATGAAACACAACCTATACTTTTTAATTGTATGAAAATTCATATCTGCTGAAAAGGTTTTTTGGCATATTTACGTCTGAACCTCAGCAGGAACAAGTATCTTTCTGATGTGTATAGTTTAACATTTGTATGGTATGATCAACAATAACTGAGGAACTTTCGATTTGACTTTTATACCTGTTGTACAAATATTTACAAAAGCCAAAACCATTCCAAAAGGAAATTTAATCCATTTGCTAACCACATACTCTCTTTTGTTTTCATCTGTTTCCAAGGTCCATAGTACAGTATAACAAGCCAGGGAACTCCCCTACCCAGGGGGTAACCAACCTAATCAACCATATACAAGACAACAACCCACTGCATTCCTGTACTAGCAAATCACACAAATATATCTCAGACTGGCAACAGCTGAATGTCCTAGAGATTATATTTCTCCCATGTGGCACTGCACTTCAACTGTGCTACAGTACAATGGCTGTATATCTTGAAGACACAACTAGGGAAACCAAGGGTTCTGCTGGCATAAAATTGTGTTTGAAATCCAAGTTATTGTAAGAATCGCTAGATGTATTTGCAAAACAAAAACAGAGAGTCAAGCCTCCTCCAAACATGCTCACCACTCCTTTACCGCTCTCCCTGGTTTGACCACAATAACGCAATCGCTTTGTATCCCTCAAGACTGGAAATATCCCCAGATGTTTCATGTTTAATGTTCTTTCCTGTGGCTGTGTTGTGCGTTACTACACTGCCTGTTGTGAGGTGGGATAACTTGCCTTTGTGAAAGGATTAAGAGAAAAATGAGTGCGCACCCATTCACCAACATTAATTTCATTATAGTGCGCTCACTAATTTCATTGAAACAATGCTGTCTGTAAATGCTGTCTTTACCCGAGTTAAACTTTAAACAGGGTCAGCTGAAGGGGCAGCTTTACATCATGGTATTATGCATTAACACTATTCTTGTTGTGGGAAACTGTGCAAAAATGATTAACTTTGATTTTCATCTTCTATCACTACCTCTGTACACATATTTACATTTATGATAATACAGTCTAGCTTAACATTAACAAATTTTGTACAGTATTTATGTTGCCTTGGATAAAAAAAAACAACAAAAACAAACAAAAATCATTTTTCCTGTGTGATATTTCTCCTGTTCGATTTCTGTGTGATGTTATGAGCTTCCACATTCAGTAGGCTGTCACTGTAATAAGCAATCCATATAGAATGAACAGTATGCAGTATGACACATCATGTTTGTATCAAAACATCAATTGTCTAGGCAATTATGCAATCCCTGCATATTCTGTGCACTCACTTTCTCACCTGCTGTGCATTTGCAAGTACCTTCAAGCAATGCTCATTTAAACAAAAACAAAGTTGGAAAAAAAAACACAATGTACTTGAAATATGATGGTATGAAGCAGTATTGTAATGTTTTAGGGACCATAAAGCATTGAAGAACTAAAACATTCAAGAAATCAGTAATGCAGATTTCCAATCTGTATCAGTGCTTAACTCCCAAGAAAACAGCTCATTTTCTGCACAGACCCTAATTTAAGGGCAATTAAATGTGCTTTGTTTAAAACTGACATGCCGTTGTGGTGAATCACAGTTTGCCAGATCCCCTGACAAACACCTGAACACTTGAATCTCCCACAGATAGCAATACACACAGTTAACTCCAGACTCCAACAGAAATAACATTACATGCTCCCCCTGGAGATATGCAGCTTCCACAGCCCTTCCATTGTTTACATACGTCTGTGTCTAAGTTCACTGCCATGGACTGTAAAACACATATGACTACAGGGTAATCTGTGTGAATTGTACATGCAGTAGAAAGTGGTTTAGAATGCCAGGCATTGAGACTTGTTCATGACAGCTATTCAAAATGTGGAAAAGTCAAGGATATTGTGAAAATCACATGTTCCATTCCACTGTTAATATGGTGAGAACATACAGTGGTATGCACCAATACAGATTGGTAAACCAACCAACATGCATTTAACGTAGGTTGAATTACAACCATTCACTGGTCAATTTTTTTTTATTTAAAAGTGGGGTAAAAACAAGATCTATTTAGTAACACAATCATGTGTATTCAATGGTGTTGAGCTGGTAATTTATGTGCCTTACAGAGATTCTGACACAAGCTCTGTTTGCATGAGCGCTTTGTGTTCCCTCATTTTGAACTAGGCTTGAGCACCTCATAATGGCCCAGTGCATGTAGTGAATGAAATCAGACCTCTTCTCCCTCATGAGGTGCATACTTCGAAATGAAATTAAACAGACCCCCGCTCATCTGCCAAAATGAACCTGAGTGGGAGGTTGGTCTTGCTCCAAAATCTAGAAAGGAAGGATCAGAACAAGTCAAAACAATGTAAATTCATTTAAGCCTATTTTCAAAAGGACATGCATGCGTTAGAGATTTTTAAAAAGGAAAAACTGAAAATCCAAGCGCTTTGTTTTTGCTTTTAAGACTGAACCAGAAAAGGCATGCTTTTCTAATTTTTAAGTACTACCAGTCTGTAGCTGTGTCAAAATATTTTTAGCCAATTTTCATGTACTTATAGATGTCTTGTACTGAACCCATGGAAAGGCCATGAGGTGGAACAAATTTATTTTAAACAAACGGACTAACTTATCTCTGTTTGAGATTACACAGCTCTGTTTACTGAAAGGACTTGTTAGAATATAGACGCTGGACAGAACTGTTCAACATTTTTACCTATCTGGCTGATTCATTTCAGACTGAATCAAATTACAATAATATTTTGAACAAAAAACTCATAATTCATTATGTCCAAAATGGTATTTTCCCCTAAGGGAATTTGAAGGGATATTTGAATCCACTCAAAGTGAAGACATGCAAGTCAATAAATTCAGAAAACATCATGTCAATGTAAGCATTCTGGCTTTTCAAATGCCTGAAGGCTCTTTATGAGGAGAGAATTTGGTTAAACATGTTATACAGTATGATTATCTCTCATTTTAAAATCAGTTGCGTGAATCATTTGAAGTCCATGCACTTTTACCTGTAATTTACCCTAACCTTTGAGTCCATGTTGCAAAGACATTTCTGAAAAAGACTGGAGAGGTACACCTTTTACAGCTTAATTTTATTTATTGATATATATGTTAAAAAATAAGCTTTGCAAAAAAACCCACTTCAAGACTGAATAAATTGCATTAACTTCTTCCTCCCTCCCTCAGTAGCTGCTCACATTAAATAGATATACCCCTCTGGCTCCCCATGTGTCTGCGACCTCTGTATGGCAGACTACAATGCCCAGGCCTCGAGGCACACAGACATGTACCACACATATGCTTATGTATTCCCATGCCATTTTCTTTGATGTAACACTCCCCCAGAAGCAACCCAGATGGTACTGCCATCCCACACTCTCTTACATCACTCAGCATCACATTAACTTAACAGGCCCATCTTGGACTGGTAAAACTGCAGAGGGTGTGTGTGTGTGTGTGTGTGGGGGGGGGGGGGGGGGGTTACAATACCCACACGCGTAATCAAGCATAAAAAAGATATCATATCATAATATTTCAATCATGTGTTCTCTCTGAAGAAATTCTATACTTCATAACAAGATAAAAGTGTTCTCTGTTCCCTGTTGCCTGTGACTAAAGAGTCACACTGAAGACCAGTTTGGGTCCCTGAACATGACTATACATGAGCAGCCAGGCTGCTTTTGGGATTCTCAGTGGGCAGGGTGGCATCACGATGGCAAAGTACATATCAGAATCAGAGCCAAACAAGCGTCCGAAAATACATATACACACATGCCTTGACCAGAATTCTGCAGGCTCAACAATGTGGTGACAGGCCTCTAAGTGGAAGGCAGACAACACAATCCCACTGGTAAACAGGAAGTCTTACTGCTCATCCGCACAGAAGAACAAATTAACTCACTGGCTCCCTTTGCAACAGAACACACAGGGCTGGTTGTTCTTTTGCTTCCTCGTTGACCTGATTATAAAAATATTTATCAGTAAAATATGGTAATCAAACAAAGAGAATACATACAACTACCTAAAGTTGTTAGTGAAGGTGAAGAATCTACTAAATGCAATGGTAAATAAAAAAAAGTTATTTCAAAATGTCATACTTCAAAAAGAATGCTAATCAAAAACTAAGTACTCAAAACTTATAGTATTTGTGGGAAAGTAAATATAAGTATACATAACAGATGTTAACAGCTATGCTATCAGATGCTAATAGCTATAACATGCATTTCAGTGATTCACGTTGTTTCTCATGAATTCACGAACAGAAAAAACATGTTTCTGTTTAGTACCAGCTCAGCTTGGTTTTGGGGAAAGGCCGGAGGCCACAGGCAAATGGAAGAGCAAGTGTCAGATATCCAGGTGAATGCACGTGCAACTTCATCAGTTAGAGTGCGGTGGCAACAATCCCAGAAAATGTCATCACTGCACCTGCTACGTCAACAGTACGGAAAGCCCTGTCTCCTGTAGATTAGGCCAGGCCGGATGCAGGCCAAGAGGATTCCAGCTGTTATTCATGGGACAAAATATCTGCATGCAATATTTGTGTACATATGTGTACATTCCATCTGGCATTCCATCTATGAGAAAGATAGAACTAGGCTCCACATTAAGTATTCCTTGACATACTACAGATTTTCTCATAGTGTGTCATTACATTGGATGGGAAAGTACATTTACAAACACAGTACAGTTTAAAAATGAAGTCATTCATGTAATAATTTCCATTTGATTTGATTTTCTCCCAATCTGATAAATTTGTACTCAGAAATTACTTGCTCTGGACACATGGTGAGAATGCAAACTGATCGGTTTGTAATGCTTGTTTTTTCAATATGTTTCAACACCCAGATCCACATATAGGACAAGCCATTAACCACTCCAAAGATCCATACACTTTATCAAGCGATTGTGTAAACACAACCTTGCAGGTTGACAACTTCCCATAAACAAAAGCACACCTGCTCCTTATGGTTTGAACAGTAACAGCTTCTGCTTTTGCTGAGTGGGTCAACATGGCCTGTGTACTCAGATAACATTCACAGAGCTGGTAATTTCAGGAGAGCAATCTTTCCACTGCACCATAAATCACACAGAAAAGACAGCAGCAAATGTCTGCATGTCCTGCTGCCTGTCACAGAGGCAGGAGTAAGCACAGTGACAATGGCTCATAGGAATTCCATTTGTCAAAACATATTCGATTCTTGTATATGACACGGTCTGTGTGGATTTACCGCTTTTTTTTTTTCCCTCAAGGCTTTCTCTGTTAATAACTACTTCTTACAAGCAGAGTATTGTGGCAATAATGCCCACTGCAAACATTACAGCCCATATTGTATATGGACTCCAAGTGACTTCTAGGGATAAAAAAACATTTAATCACACATTGGCAAACAATACAGTTTATCTTTTGTGTTTCCAAGATAAAGTGAGATGAAACATATTTTGACTTAAATCGAAAAAAAAAAATTGCTACATTGGACGGTAATGTTGTGAATCAATAACTTATGGCCACCATGCCTTACATTACTTGTCTGATCTGTTATGTATTGGTAAAGTGAAATAAATGAAGTGTAATACATAACTCAGTGACATTAAGTTTTCTTTTGCTGTAAATCAGCCTTCTGTCTGTGGCTATATTGGGAACAACAGGCAAAAGGCAAAAGGTGGCAAAAGTCACTTGTTTGACTTTCACCCTTCGGGTAAAGTTCTGTGAAATCTTTAGCCCGGTTAATCCTGATGTGTTATTTGAGTTGGAGATGTGTTTAGAGAGCAGTTTATGGCAGGTGGACAGGTCTGTTATGTAAGAGAGGGCAACTTTTGTCGGGTTCAATGTGCTGCCAGGCACTCCTGAAGCCTGAGGTCACTGGACCCATTGAAATAATGGTGAGCATCGTCACGTTGCAAATACCTCTCTTCTCAGTCTGTTCCCTTTTTGTATTGTAATGTGTCCAGATTTTTTGCCTGTAGCAACGATTGCAGAATTATTCCAGATTGCCCTTAAATATTTGACAGTAAAGAGTAGAGCATACTGTTACAAAACACAGCGTTCTGCTGAATGCCCATGTGGACATCAAATTGCTCTCTGTCTGAAAGCACTGTTGCTAATTATGTCTAAGGGCCATAACAACAGTGATTGGGATGAAGTAGTAATGGTCATAATACTTTAAACATTCCACACACATATTATTGTACAAGCTCTGTCTTACTTGACAAAGGCTTGTTTGTTTCTCATATTAGGATTAATTTAACTACAGTACATTGTTTTATTTATTATTTATTTTTCTGAGGGGGAGGGGGAAATATTGTAAGGCAGCTGTAGGCAATATAATTATGAAGCAAACATAATTTTCCTCAATCAGTGCACTCTAAGGAATAACAGAGTTATTTTTGGTTAGTTTAGTCTAAGTTTGTGGTCCTGATTTTGGAGCCAAAATGGCATCATGCCAAAGTGCTTTAACCTGGCAGATGTTACAGTGTGTGTTACAAAATCCCAAAGCAATAAATGTCTCTAGAGGTTAACAATATTTTTAACTTTAAACAAAGTTTATCACACACTGCACAATAACTAGCGGTATTGACCTCTATTAACATCTACTAAGATATGCATTCAGAACTTAACAGTATTTTATTAATATTTCAGTTGTGATTTCTAAAGTCATGCCCTCTCTTCAAAGACTATTTCTGTGTCTTTACATGGGGGCATCTGCGCTGTCTCTTCTTTTGTGAAGTGCACAACTTGTCACCTCATCAGAATGAGGGGTTAAAATCTTTATGACATATAAGTATCCACAGTCATTGGCATATCCCCTCCTTTTTCCACTACGAGTTGTAAAATATGAGTTTAGAATTTAATTTAGGGTGAGCATCACAGTGAGACATGCATTTATCATGTCTTGTAATGCTACAGTTTAACTTTGAACCAACTTCAATCTGACCAAATTCAACATCAAATATCTCAGCCATTTCATCATAATTTTGCCTAGATTTTGCATACCAACTCCGATCACAACAAGCAACATATTGCAACCATGATTTCAAAAATCAATACAGTATTTGTTTCATGAATAAATCTACTCCTTCGGACCAATAAGAAACACAACAGAGGAGCTGTGTCTGCTAAAGGACTGTACACCCAGGACCCTGTCATAAACCTAGAGGTCAATCACGTTGATAGCCAAAGAGTCTATCAGACTGATGAGGCAGTGACATGGAGCCACCCAGGGGAACAATGGTCTCTCTCAGAGAGAGATTTCTGCTGTCGCACGGCCCAGGAACTGATATGATCCAAGTAATGGACGGAACACTCTGAATTCACAGTAATGAAAGGGTGATGATATACATGTACTCATTTAAGTGGGGGACCTCTACAACTGTCTCTCGTTCTCATACAAGACATGCTTGGGTACGACAACAACAATACTCTTATTACACTGCAAAAATGCAGTACATTCCTTTGTGAGAAAGGAATTCATAGCCATATGTGTTAAGATGAATGTTTTGGTATTTCAACACATGGGTCCTGGAAAGGTATGGAACTTTGCTTCTTTAAATGTATAACATTTTTATAAATCCTTGTTATTGTTGTTTTGTTTTTTTTTTTTGTTTTTTTTTGCAACACGTACCATTTGCAGTGTTACTACATTTTTCTTAGCGGTTAACTGTGCAATCAAAACATGGTAATATAATATTATTGACAAAAAACATTAAGAATAAAGCTAAACCAGTAATGCTTCTGCTGTTTGTGTCATGTATTTGATATGTATGATGTAAATCTTTAAATTGTGGCACTTTGAATATGTGATGGTATGAATGCCTTGTATCCTGAAACAGAATAGTTCATGTGATAAAGAACAAAAAACATAATATGTCATGGTAATACAGTCAGAACAGAAACAGCCAAATTTGGGGAACAGTTATGTCATGAGGAAGTATTTATATTTTATTCTGTACTGTACTAGTGTACACATGGCTTGTTTTCTCACAAAAATGCCAAAGAACAGTATTATTTAACCAATGGAGGTAAACTGAAGGAGGATGGCCTTCTCACTTGTCACATTTACTTTGTTTTGATTTTTTACACTTTCATTTGCGTACTGTTCTTCAAAGCTCATTTTTTTATTGTATTAGCCACCTCACAGTAAATGACGATTTCCATTTTGTTAGAAAGACAATATTTGCAACATTCAAACTTACTAAATGTCACTCACACAACACTGCTTGTCCTAATCTGGGTTATGGATTCAACAGTAATGTAAATTGTACTTTCAAATGATCAAATGATTCAAATGTGCTTTTTGAGTCTGTGTAACTGTTTAACAGAAAGTGTGCTGAAGTGAAAGTCCTTAAAGACCTTAATTTATTTTACACATATTCTCACCAGCACAATGGCTTATGAAACTCCCTTTGGGCAAACAGTTGTCTCTGCTTATCACAGTAAACTTCCAGATTCTGGAATTTTATAGATACGGTGTATATTATGAAACGTGCTGTTAGTGAAATAAACTGCTTAATAAGAGCAGCACCCTCCTATTCCACTTTCACCCTTACATTGTGTATTTATTATCCTCTGACCTCAGTGATCAATAGCATCAATAATAGAAATCAATTATGGCATCAATAATTCAGCATGAACAATAGAAATCAGTGAAGGCAAATTCAATTTGTTCAAGAACACAGCAATGCACTACTTTGCTTTAGACTTGGAAAAAAGCACAGCTTCCCTCTATTGCCAATAATCCACAGTTTGTGTTTGGGGCCTGCATATGCTCCTGTTTAAAGTGGCTGTGTGTACAATGCATTCAAAGGGCAAACAGTAATGAAAGATCCCAGAGGAAGGCTCTCCTTGAAGCACTCTCCCATCAGTGAGCCTTGCATATGCATGCTCATTCATTTCTGGTCTGTGTCCAGGTCCAGATGCATTATGTAAGCCTGAAAATGTGAAATGTAGATGAAGAAGTTCGGATTTGATATGCACAGCCTTTGTACATATAATTGTTATTATTATGTTAACACATTGTATAATGGAAATTATACCGCTTTCTTTGTGTGGTGGACTATAATGTGGTGCTTAGACATGCACAAGCTAATTTTTATTTATATGTGTCAAGCCAAGTAGACACTACAATAAAGAGTTGTGGAGACTCCTGTTTTGGTTAAGTTTTATCAGTTCATGCTTAGGAGTGCCTAACCACTATGCATATTTTACTTTAAGTTTTGTTATTCTTAATCCCACATTTGCATGTAGACTGTCTATTTACAGTTACAATATGGGCTCCTTACGTGGTGGACACTGTCTGGTTGGTAATCATGCGTTTGCAGAATCTAGATGCATTCTGAGTAGACATGACTGTCTCGTGGTGTCAGGGACAGCTGGGGTGTCACTGTCTCTGCCCACAGATCACCATGCGTCTGAGTCAGCAGATCACTGCTCATTCTCCACTGCCATTACCTCTGTCCCTGTTCCGGTACAGTGTGTACTTTCCTACCTAGAGTAATAGCTTTTTTCACTATATGCACCAAGTGGTGTGGCTGAATACACACTGACACGACAAAAAAAAAAAAAAATCAATTTATCAATAACAGCGCCTAGTAAACCACTTCTGCGTTGACTGCCTTCTCTTTATGTATCTGTAGTACAAAAATATCAATGATGCCTGTGAGTGCTGCGTCCAATGTGTAGCATAAATCAAAACAAGCCGTGAAGGGGAAACCCCACCTCAGGCTGGGCAGCAAGGTACAGTATGTACATGCTTATGACATTTGACAAAATCACAACTTGATTTTCCTCCAATACACTACAGGGTGTTCGAACTGGCCAGATGTATTCCAGACAGTCAGCAACACACACACATCTGCCTTGGCTTGTGATGTGCCAATGATGTAATCTGCAGTCCCCCCCCCCCCTTCTGAATATTAATATTCCAAATGGGGGATGGGACTAGTAGTCCAGTTGGAGCTAATACAAAATGACAGAAAGGGAACTATTTTATATATTTGGAATTGATTAGGAAACTGTGCCACATCCAAAGGAAAGGAGAGCCACAACAGATACTACAAGCTGAAGTCTGCTTTTCTATAGCTGGTTTGCTGGGTAATGCACAATTCCATCCACCTCCTGCCTATTATTATCCCTTGCTGATAGCACTCAAGAGATATCACCATGGAAACGGTTTACATGTTATGCTCAGTTGTCAAGGAAACACAGCAGAATGGGCTACTCTCCCTCCCCTGAATTAATATGTTTGCTAAGGACCTCTGACCAGATCCCACTTTACGTACTTAATAGTCATTGAACCAAAACACAACAGAGTTGACTTTTTTTAATTGCAGAAAAAAAACTTCAGATTCAGTTTTTCTCCTTCCTGCGATGGTGACTGACAATAGATTTTTATTTTTTATACAAAAATACAATA
This sequence comes from Megalops cyprinoides, assembly GCF_013368585.1. Classification (NCBI taxonomy): domain Eukaryota; kingdom Metazoa; phylum Chordata; class Actinopteri; order Elopiformes; family Megalopidae; genus Megalops; species Megalops cyprinoides. The sequence continues at coordinate 60,543,354 of NC_050583.1, read as the reverse complement.
ACTTTATGGCATATATAGGAATACCTTTTTATTTGCAAAAACAGCAAATGTGATTTTCTGTTGTGAATGAATGGATGGAGACAACTATTGCTAATGGCAAGTGATTCAAACAGTGTGAATGTCCAGGGTTCTGTACAAAAGATCTGTGATGTCCCAACTACATTATAGCATGACAAGATTAATCAGCTTATCCTGAAATTTCATGAGAAAGGCTGTCTCTACATCTATTATAATTGCCATATTACCACAGAATTCACATAATAAATTATTAGGGGAAGCACTCTCAAGCATGTGACAGAGGTACTTTATCTAGCTAGCCAGCTATAATGCCTGTCCTCCATTTGTGTTAGCTTGCTAGCTGGCTATGATGTCCAGTGCCTGAAAACCAATTGTCAAAGATTTTAGGGAAACGTAATGCAAGCTATGTAGTGTTAGCAAATGTGTTCTTGAGAAATAGAAAGCTAGATATTTGTGTATTCTTTAGTACTGTACATCCTATGGCCACAATAATTTTGAGTTAATTGGCGAGCTAATTAATCTGTACTTCTGGAAGCTTTTTATTTTATCACTCCCACTTATAAAATAGCTTACTGAAACAGTAAACACAACAATAAAATTCATATGCCAAAGCACTGAACAGCTGTTTTTTAATGCTGAACATGCTGCTAAGATTACTTTAAATGGACTTGAATTGGAATTGAGGATAAAGAGGGGAAACATGATGCAATTAAACACCTTCAACAACAGTTGATTCATACAGTATATTGCTGCTTTGAAACTTAATTTGGTTAAAGCAGCTGCACTTAAAAATACAGTTAACCATAGCTATTTCTATATTTTCATCCAATTCATTTTCCTCTACTGTTCATAAAAGCTGTAACTTTCAATACAACCCCAATGCATATGGAGAAATTAACATAATGCAAATTTTTAACTTTGTATTGTCTTAGAACTGCAATCACGCCATTTGCAAGAGTAGATTTAAACTGCACATTTAACAGATAGCAAAAGAACAAACATAAACATGTACCATGTAAATAAATAATTAGAAGCCAGTTATTTAGCGACAAAGCATCCTTCACACAGCAGTTGACACAATTTGTGTGATTATGCATCAAATGAAAATCTCTGCGTCGATAGCTCATTTATCAAGACTGCAACATTTAGCCTGGATCTACACATCTGTCAACAAATACTGTGTTATCATATTGCCATGGAATTATGCAGTCAAATGTGTGTAAAACAGGCAGGCGTGGCAAATAGCATTTTCTACATCCAAGACATTTAAATTTGATGAGTTTTCAATCAAATGATTTCACAGTATGTTTTTCACTTGTCTTATAAAATTGGTATAGATTATATCTACAGGGCTCAAGACGGATAGTTTGTATCCAAAAGGCAAATTGTTGGAAAATTGCAAATGAAGTCATGCCTCTTTGATCTCTTATGGAGGTTTAAAGGAAGCTACAAATAAACCAAGTTGTCATACACTGTACAGATCATCACTTGTGTGCTCACGGTCTCTTTGACAACAGAGTGATCTCTGCACAAATGGATTCATTTTTGAGTCTTTCTCTGGGTTCTGCATGCAATTCTGTATGACAGATCCACTTGGATGATTAATAATGTGAATATGCATTTCAGGGAAATTAATCTGAGGGAAGCACTTTCTATAATGGGACTATGACATTCATATGCTGGAAGCCACAGAAAATGTCAATGGTGAACATATTTAAGGGCAGTTTCTCCATAACTAAACTAGACAACTTCTAGGTTTTGTTTTAGTCAGTGCCCCTCTAGGGCTGCATGCAATGCAGATGTTAAGATTATAGACTAGTATGACCTGATCACACAGAACACGGGATCTGTAGAAATTGGGTTAGGTCATAGTGAACAGTGAAATTTAACCAACCATTTCATGCATCAGTAACATCTAAAATGGTGAAACTGCTCTTATATGTTGCATTTGCAATACAACATGAGGGGAGGTGATGTGTATGGTTGTAGAAAGAGAACGAACTGCATATTACCAAAAAATATGACAAACTGGCATTACAGGAAAACCAGTCTGTGATGTTAAAGACAATGACGTCATGTTGATGGCAGTTTGTGCCTCATTACCCAGATGGGGGGAAGAGGCTACAATGTCTCAAAATGCATTGTCACTGAACAAAGTTGACATTGGTGTCTGTAGTTGTAGTAATTGTTGAAATTTCCTGACCCTTTCAGTCATTTCAGTTATGTGAATCCAGAATCAATATAACTGTGTGTGCTTTGTCTTCAACATTAACTGATATGTGTGAGCATTTCATTTAGCATAATCTGTACACAAGGTAACGAGAATAGTCAGTTAAATTAATGAAAAAAATGTAGTGAAAGTGTATAACATAATCTTAATGTCTGGTACACAAAGTTAGAGAATAGGGGCTTTGCAAAACACAATACTAATTTCCATTTGTGTTTGGCCTGTTGGTATTTTTAGCTTATATAGCCACTTGTATATCTTATCAACAGTATACCTCTGTATGTATGCAGTATCACAAACACTGATTTCAGTATTGCAAGTTTCAATTGTTCTAAAATCACAGAATATATAGCAAAAGAAACATGGCCAAGGTTCACAGATTAGAAGGCACACACTCTGGAGGGAAACGTGTCATCACTCAGTGCCTCCAAAAAGCTCAGCTGTAAAATGAATATAAACGTATAATGGCATCTGAAATTTAGAAGAAAATTGGAGGGATAACAAAAGCATCATTACCTGGAATTTTGCAGTGTTTGAACAACAATAATACTAGCTGTGTATTATTAGTAATACTAGTAGCACTAGTATATTGAATTAAATTTAAATGTGTTTAAGATATTTAAGAAGTTCCTAATAGTTACTAATAGACCCCAGTACATTTAAAACTATCAAATGAGCAACAGTTTTTCCCGACACTCTTTTTGAGGTTCTTTTTCAGGGTTACTTTGTAAAGATCTCCACGGTCACAATACATTACTGGTATACCGTAAAAGCTCATACGTATTAAAGTATTACAACTTTCTCAACTCGCTGTCATTACATCAAATGCCATTAAGCAGCTTCAACGCATTGGGCGCTGTCCTTCAGCACCACAATCGTCAACGTGGCTTCAGAACGGCGAAGGATGATCACCCAAAATTAGCTAGGGTCCAGACACATCGCTCACAGTTTTACAGTTTTAAAACATTCTGCGTAGACTTACTGCTGTCTAAAAGCTACATTTGCTAGTCAACGGTTGAATGACATCTACGTAGTTTAAAAAAGCACATTCATATATGGTCCTGGTCTAGACAGCTCATATATTGTACACACCCGTTTGACAATGGTATATTTTCCCAAAACAGGAAAATAGGGATATACACATTTTAGTGAACAGCAATGGAATACTCAGTGTCGAATTTGGTGGTTGTTCACTTGTTGAACGTACGATTGGCAATTCATTTTTTGAATTTCTCTGGATGGCTCATACTACTTACAAACAAGCCACAGCGTGCATCTAACGTTGTTGGCACGGTGAAAGATGCTTGTCGGATAAAGGTGAACTAGAGCATATACCTACCTTTGTGAGAGCTTGGGAGTCTTTGAAATTTGTTTTGATGGCCTCTTTGCAATGTAGATATGCTCGAGACGCTATTACCCATGACTGATGAAAAAAAATCAGGTCGTCCAGATGTTCGGTCAGTAGTTTTCTAAAATCGTCTTCATTCAATTATGATCACCTTCACACGTCGAGCCGCCTTAAATGAAAAAGTACCGAGGGGTACTACACTCACAAAAATGAAGTACGTGTCCTTTTCTAGCGTAAACGTCAACCAAAAAGGACACCAGCTGTCAAAACTACAACACAGCAGCAGGTCAAAGAACTGTTAACGGATATGTCTACGTCAGCACCTCTCGCACACTAGCTATCATTTGTGTCGTGAAAAAAAATGCTGCTCAGATTATCGCCATGAAATTACTGTATCTGGCTGTCTTTTTAACATGATCAAGTGATCTATTATTCTCAGTATTGTTATCAAGCGCAGAATTACTCATCGGATGATACTGAATTACCCTGTTTTGCTGCTGTCACCCGATGCATCCTCAAGCATTGTACATATTACATATTAGATTTCCGGCCTATCATATGCCATGACTCTCCTCTCCGACAATCATTTGAGTTGCTATAGAGACAACCGCATCTTTTTTATTGAGTCATCTGAACAAAAAAATATTGAATCAATGTAGCTCTGTCGCAGTGCAAAGAAACTTAAATGATATAAACGAAAATGAAAAATAAGGACAGTTTTTGGATGTAATCGTTCTGTTCCACATGTGTCAGCTTAAACAGCTACCTCAACTACAGGGCTGCTAAACAGCAAGAACCATTCACCATTATTTCTTAAAAGTCTTTTTTTTTTCAGGTGAATACAAATAATTAGAAAATACAGATTGTGGTGCAAAGTACAAAACACAGATAACAAAAGAGCAAGTACATCAAATTATAATATTCCAAGCCAAGTTTGTTTGAAATAACTAAAACCATAAGACAGTTAATAATTGGATGCTAATTTATCAATACTTCACAGTCAAAAGGAAATGCTTCAGTATACCCCACCAAGCATAGTGTTTCAGGGCTGATCCATATTATAGGTGGTGCCAGATTACAACCAGAATAGATGGTCAGAAAATGCAAAATATGTCTGTGACCCTCATTTACAAAAATTGCAGAGCACAAAATATGAAAGTGATGTATTACTTATTTAGTATTTAACAGTGTTATTACTGTGAACTGGTGGCTATAAATATTGCAGAAGTTCATCAGTAGCTCAGCAATAGCATGATATGTAAGTGGGAAATGAGTGAAAGCAATCAATCAATCAAACATTATTTGATATAGTTCTCTTAACAAAGGACATTGTACAGAGCTCTTCACATATAGGCTCAATGTAAGATATAGTTATGCTGATGCACACTTTGTTACTGGAATCAACTGAACTGGTACTAGTAGATGCAACAATATCATATCAATGTAAGCTTGGTCCAAGGCAAAGGTGTTATGGTGAAGCAATATACTGTTTTATATAGTTGTTCCAAGATCAACAACCTTTACTTTCACAGTTCAAGAAAAGCTCCACCCTTGGGATGAATCATGGTATCTTCTGAAGGATATCGTTTGGAATGCTACAGGCACAAATTAATGGGATAAAGTAATGTCAGGGATGGGGTGAGAGTAGACACAGACATCCTTACCGCAAAACCTTCATCAGCGGAGGACTGCACAAAATCACCGACAGACGATAAAAGACCGCGATCATATGGCTTTCCTTTAGGCAGAGGGAGCTCTTGTCTTTCCTAGCTCTATATCCTGTGTCAAGGTGCCATCTAGTGTAAAACAAAACAAACAAACAACAAACTGGCTTCAACACATGGGTTGTCATATCATATCAAACCGGTGTACTGCAAAGTGCCAATGCATTAAGAAGTAAACTGAATATTATATACATATATTTGCATGATTCCAAATGGCCAAAAAATAAGCTTTTCTATCCCCCATTAAATTCACTGTTAAGAGGAAAACAATGGGAATAAATTATTTAGCATTTATCCCATAAAGAGATCATTAAAACCAACCACCTAATGGAAAAGAAATTGCAAACCATTGTGCACATATTATGTCAGTTTTATAGTAAAAAGTAAACGTGTATGAGGGCGCTGTAAGAAGTTGCAACTGGAGCAGTTTGCATTGTTGTGAAGGGTGTGGGAGGGGCTGCTGCCAGATGTAGTACTTTGTTGTACTGTCTACTCTCTTGTACTGACAGAACTTAAAAGGCTTCTCTGTCTACTTCATTTATTTCTTTGTCAATTGCAAACATCTCCAGTAGATCTACCGTGAGTTTCCATAAAGAGTTTAAATGTCTCAATTCTCTCTTTGTAACTTATACAGTATGCGTTTCTGACTCAAGACCCGGCTTGTTGCCTCTTTTCGTTTTTGAGAGACTCCATATTGTTCTGATAGTGTCCTGCACAGAACTGGACACAATACTCTGTATGAGGTCTGATGATGATGCGTTATATGGTATTAATATGACCTTCTCTGATTAGTTTATGCATTTTGTGAAATATCCCAGGATCCTCTTTGCTTTTTTGCTGCTTTGGTTTAATGTATAGGTCCTGCATAGCATAACATAGAAATATTCTTCTTATCCCCAGTGTACCCCTTGCTGTTTTTGGTAAATAAATTTACATTACATTACATTACATCTGTATTTAGCAGTCAGCCTTACAGATGGAAAGTGTGTCCATCCAAGTTATATGACCAACATTGCCAGACCTGGTTAACGACCCAGACCTGTGGGCGCATGCACAACAACAAGCATATGTTATATGTTATAATATAAGTTAACACGCAAGCTAGATTTGATGTTAAAGTCACATACAATCATCACATTTCATCAGCCAGAGTAAGACCAAACCCACTTCAGCTTTGTTTTGAGAGTTGATTTGAACAGATTTGAGACATTTTAATATTTCATAGTAACCTCTTTACTGTATGTTAAAGAATGCCTTCGTGACTTTATCTTTATGGCAATGATTTGTCCTAAAATGAAGAGATCTTTGCTATTTTTCACCAGAAATGACTCTGGAAAGGTGAGCTGTTCCCATTGTTCCTAATGACCTCTGTGGATGCCTAAACCATACAGACACAGACACTTTGGCCGGTGTTTGTTTTCATGTCTCAACTTTTACCCTGGTACCAGCCTTGCTTTTGTGTTTTATGGTAACAACAATGTGTTGTGGCTTTAAAGGGGATGCTGATTGGCTCCCACTGTGTCAAAATGCCTAGACATTCCTTTCTAGTAGTTTTTCCTCAAATACTAACTGAAACAAAAAGGGCCCTCAACGTGTCAACACCAATCAATGTTTTTTTTTTCCCAGGAAGTACATGTGCAATCTGGTACGTGAATCACAATAGTGTAAGACAAACTACTAGATTCTGATTCGAAAGCCACGTAATGCTTTTGAGCAGTACAAAGAACGGTTTGTGATCTGTCTCAATAATGTATCAAAGGCCAGTTAGGTGAGAGCTGGGTTTCTAACAAGTCTATGCTAGTGGAAGGGCTTCCTTTTTTTCTATTTTCTGTGTGTACCGCTGCTCAGTTTCTGAGTTTCACTGTTTTCTCACTGCTCTGTCAGTCCAGTGTAGAATGACAAAACCTGACAATCTTGTTGAAACTTTTGACCTTTGCCATGCCAAGTACTTAATTGAGCTCAGTTTTGGTACGCAAAAAAACGGAGAAAATCACTGAAGAACTCCAACTTAGGAGTAAATAAAGAAATATAAAAAAAACTTAACTCCTAAATGCTATATGCAGGACGTCTGTATAAAGGCACCGTGACAAACCTTTATCAAAGAATACCTGTGGATAGAATCACATTTTTTTGTTCCTATTCCTTGTGTCCCTAAACAGTTAAATAACAGTTTTTATTTTTATTTTTATGTAATAATTGTGCCATGTTACATCTTTCACCTGGTCTGTGTGTACATTTTCATCTCAGCTAGCTAGCTAACCATGAAATAACTTTGCCTTGAGTCTGAAGGCATGAATTACGTTCATGTCTCTCTCATCACCTCCCGTCGCTTAGCACACTGAAGATGGAAGAGTCAACTTGGTGGTACAGGAGATGACTTAACTTGTTAGTCAGATTTATTAGCCAACATCATATAATAGCTTTTTTCCTAAAGCAAGGCCTACCTCACAATTCTCCTTCATCTTTACATTGGCTGTGACAAGCAGAAGTGCTCCCACTCCGACAACCACAACCTGTAATGGCTGCACTTTTTCCACAATAACAAATGGCCCTCTGTTCCAGATTGTCTTTTCTTGCCTTTTTAAACCAACCAAACATGTGCTAAAGGTTCTGGGTCTTCTCTTGTCCTTTGCTGGAGCTCATTTTAAACTCCTGGGCTCTTGAAAGTATTTTTAAAAATCACTGACCGAGTTGTAAAAAAAATCTGACAGATAGCGAGAAAGATTGTTTTATCGTGTTTTCATGGTAATGTGAATTTTCGTGCCAAAGAAAATAAGGGGAAGGAGTTTCCAGACTGCATTGACAGGTAATGACCTAATACCTTTATAAATAAACAATGAAGTTGTCTGTTAAAGTGTCATTGTCATGTTGTCATTTTATCAACCTCCTCTAATTTTGTAAATAATGGTTAATTTTTCCTTTGGGATTTAGCAAAACCACCATTTCACCACATCAGTGTATTGATATCTTGAATGGTCAAGCAACATCAGTGCTTGCGTTCATTGAAATGTTTCCTTGGGTTTGTTCTTCAGAAATATGGGTTCTCTCTGTGGGGTAGAGAGGGCATGGGGGCAGCATTGTTTTTGTGGCCACTTTTATATAATTCCAGTTTCTCTAACCCTGAGAAGACAGTAGCAAAGTTTGATAGATTCTCAAGCTTCTTAAGTTTCCCCCAGCCAATGAACAAGGCATGCTGCCTCCGTGGACAGTGTAACGGAGTGCGTGTCCGTTACATGGACCTTTGTAAATTTAGCAGAAATATCCGGGGCAAACATACCGTCTCCCAGGTTGCAGGAAAGGACGTTTTACTTCACCGGCTTCTTTGTTTGCCTCCCCCCAAACACAAGGAGAATTTCTAAGTCTTGGACATTTTTTTGTCAATTGCACTTCTTTAGCAGCTAAAGTAAATGAAATGTTTGTGGTTTATGGTGGTGGTGGTGGTGGTGGGGGGGGTGTAAAGGACCTACCTGTTCGTTCAAGGGCACCAGCAAGACAGTCTCCAGCAGCTGAAGGACCCAAGGGCTGGGGGCTGATGGGATTTGTAGGGCTGGGAGAGCACAGGCAAATGGGGCTGGGCAACATGGAATGTGACTCTGGGGGAGTTTCCGGTGGTTGCTTGTTAATATTTTATAATTGAGTTGTATTGTGTTGTAAAGAGGAAAAATACCTATGAAACATTTTAGATGTGGTAGAGTGATGTCTGTATGTCAGGGTCTATTGGTTTATGGCCTTTGTTTAGTTGATTGATTTATTTGATTCTTCTTAGTTTAGTCCAAAAAGGCTGATTTCCTTTAAGAGCAGCATTCAGTCAGTAGGGGAGAGGCTGGCTAAGAGTGCAGTGGTACTGAGAGCAGCGGTTTAATTGATGTATTCTCTTTTTGCCTGCTTAGGTGATTATTGTTTGTATTTTGTTGATTGACAACAATTAGGATCAAGGAAGAGGTGGTGATAATCTGCTCCTCAGCCTGTAGAACTCTTATTTTGTTCCACTTTGTTTACTGTGTTGGTTGTAAAGGATGGGCTCCAGAATCAATGCTGTGCCTGTCCAAGGACAAACACTGTCCATTTAGTTCATTATATGTGTCTCAGTCCAGAGTACCACGGTCTGTTGTTTGGAAAACAAACAAACAAAATGTTGTTGTTAGTGCAATTGTTCGTCCAATGTAAGTGCATGTGTATATGGGCTTTGTTCTGCACGCTATGACAAAGTGTCTGTGTGGTTACCACACTTTTTGCATTCGGCATATCTTGGTAAACATTTCATTTTCAGGAAGGTGTTTTTTCCACAGCTGCCAAAGCATGTGAATATTCCATTAGACACTCAAAGGGGAAAGTATTTCTCCACTCAGAACTGAGATTGAATCTATGTTCAGTGTGGCTGTCGCCTCAGCTCTGCTGCTAAGTGTTTGTTGCTTTTTCTATCACACTCACTGCAACTAGGCTTGCAGAACACAACCTCTGATTCCCTCTGATTCAATCTCCAATCAGTTCTTTCCTGAGTGCCTAGAACAGGCAGTCTTGTGCTAGATTACAGACAGCCGTAATAAACCGTCTGCGCTCCCTGCTTCCAAAAGTTGAAACTGACTTTGTCAAATATGACATTGTATCACCGCGCAGCAAATTGTTGGCCCGCAGTAAAGATGAAGCTCATGGAGTGCGTAAAGCCATCCTCATTTTTAAGTGCCTCACTTTTAAAATTCAGGTCTCTGGGTGACTGAATAACTAACAAAATAGACTCCATTTTCTCAGTGCCCCGTGGGATTATTACCAGCGCAAGCTGGTGTTGGCTTTCCATTTTCATTCATGATTGGAAAGTAAGAACAATGATGAAGACCTACAGCAGAATGCACCACTGGGAGTCTCTTCCTTCATATGCTATATTTTCATTTATTCTTCTTCTGGTACACTCAGATTTTCCTCATTTACATTTCAAATAAGAATATTAATATTAATATCAATTACAATATTTTTTTCCTCTGGTAATGTAGACTAATTGTAGAAATAGGTGCTCACTGGTTTTGTTGACCTATGTGAGCATCTGTAGCTGGATACACTGTCAGATCAGACCTCAGTCAAGTAAATGAAATTCAAAGGCTCAGCCACTGAAATAACGATAACACATGGGGTAAGAATCATTCTCCATGCATTAATATTAGAATAAAGTGTCTATGGATCCTGTGTGAATACAAAAACCAGTTTAGAAAAGACTTCCTGATTTGATAACTTGAAAGTTTGTCTGCAGCTGCAGTGAAGAAACTGCTGAGAAGAAACTGCCAGAGAAGGGACAGAGCACATAGAACATCAGAAGCAAAACATTCGTGAGACAGGCTTTCGTTCTTCTCCTCCTCATCAGGCACACAAGGGGGATGTCTTCCTATGCAGAAAACCAAAACGCAGTCTCTGATAATATGCACTTGTTAGAAGGGCGTGAGAAGGAGACTGCTTCTGGACTGGCTGAAATATTATGAACAGTGTTTTGACCACACTTGCCCCATTCATAGACAACATTGAATACATAATCGTCTTAACTGGCAGTTTTAAAAGGCTTCATATTGTAACTTAAAAAAAAAAAATCTATATCTGTTCATTACAATGACATAAACATTTTTAATTTGAAGACTTGTCAGACCATTTCATAGTGCCCTCCAAAAGTATGTTCACGGTAGAATGGAAAGTATCATTTTTACCATTAACTTAAGGTGTTTGGATCTGAAATGAAAAGATGAAAGTGAAATAAAAGTAGAAACTATCAACTTTTAATGGTCTTCACATGCACATGCATTTTACCATTTTAGAGAAATGGCTGTTTTTGTATTGAGTGCCCCCATTTTCAGGTGTGCAAAAGTAAGGTAAGGAATGACTGACAGACAGGTGTAACTCGTTGCTCAGGTGTTTCCTTTTGCATGGATTGTTCACACATAAAAGGGCAATGGGTGTCTAGCCTTAATTTCAGCCTTAACCTTTTCATCTGTAGAGATTGCATTTAGAGCAAGAAGGCATACACCAGCATGAAAACTAGAGTACTGAGTATGGCAGAAAAAACAGCTAATCTGTAAGAAGAGAACAAAAAAGTCACTAAGAACCATGGCACAGGAAATGGCTATATCGAGTACAGCAGTTTGGAAAGCCCTCAGAAAAAAGAAACTACTGGTGGACTTCACAATGAACAGAACAGGACACCACGGAAAACAACTGCAGCTGACGACAGAAAAATCCTAAGAACTGTGAAGAAAAACTCTAAAACAACAGTCAATGACGTCACCACCAGTCTACAAAGTGCAGGTGTGAAAGTATCTCAATCCACTCTTCGCAGAAGACTTCGACAGCAGAATTATAGAGGGTATACAAACCTCTTATCAGCAGCAAGAATCCAAAGGCTAGATTAGAATTCGCCAAAAAATACAAAAACGAGCCAGAAGAGTTCTGATGTAAAGTTTTATGGACAGATGAGACCAAAATAAACCTTCACCAAAGTGATGTAAAGCCAAAGGTGTGGAGAAAGATAGGCACTGCCCATGATCCAAACCATTCCACCTCATCTGTGAAACATGGAGGAGGTAATGTCATGGCCTGGGCATGTATGGCTGCTTCTGGAACTGGCTCACTCGTCTTTATTGATGATGTAAGAGGTGATGGCAGCAGCAGGATGAATTCAGAAGTGTACAGACGGATTTTGTCTGGCTATGTACAAAGCAGCTCCTCCAATCTCATCGGCCAGTGCTTCATCTTGCAACAACACAGTGACCCCAAACACACTGCCCATGCAACCAAAGCTTTTATCAATGACAAAAACTGGAAAGTTTTTTTAGACTGGCCAAGTCAGTCACCAGATCTAAATCCAACTGAGCATTTTACTTGCTTGAGGAGATGGAAGACAGAGAGCCCCTGTAACATCAACTGAAAGCAGCTGCAGTGAAGGCCTATAAAAACATTTCCAAAAAGATACCATACCATGTAAATGGGTCGCAGACCTCATGCAGTCATTGCATCAAAGGGCTTTGCAACCAAATATTAAACCTTTTACTTTGATTTGTTTTGAAATTCATCTGTTAAATAACTTTTGCACATCTGAAAAAAGGGGACTCAACATTAAAATGGCTCTTTCTATAAAATCATAAAAACGTATGTGCATGTAAATAGCATGAAATAAAAGCTAAAAGCTACTCTCTACTTTGGTCTCATAGTTATTTTTTGATCCAAAATGCAAATGCCTAAAGTGGCAAAAATATCAAATTCCACTCTACCGTTAACATACTTTTGGAGGGCACTGTGTATATATATATACACACAGCTAAACAGAATTATTGTTTGGTGTGTATATATATATATATATATATATATATATATATATTACAACCAATAATTTTGTTTAGCTTCCAGGTACATTAAAAAATGCAGGGCCAATGGTACCTGGAGTAATACCGATAATATTGTTTGCACAAACTGTAGTCTACACTATTGATCAAGAAGGATGATGTTTAGATGTTTGTGGATCAGTGAGGTTGTGATTATCAAATCTTTTTTTTCCAGGCTGCTGTCAGACTCTACCAGAATAAGAAAAATTAGCATGATAGTAGGTATGTTGCTTATGAAATAGACTTGTTTATTTGTAGGGTGCTTAAGATATCCCCTTCTTGCAAATTGCTTTTTTGAAACAAGCCCCAGGGTTCCAAGAGACATTGCAGAATTCCTTTTTCCCCTGAATGAAATGATGACAACATTTGGGTTTAGCAATCCACTCTGGTGGAAATTGTGTGATTCAAACACAGCAGGAAACCAAGACGACAATGATGACCAAATTCATTCATGATCCCCATATGGTTAAAACATTTTGTAAAAATATTGCACAGAAAATATTGACATCTTGTTGAAAGATTGTGAACAAAACATTTTGTATCCCTTTTGCTGATGATTTGAGACCAGCTATGCATCTCAATTATACATCCTAACTACTGGATCTAAAAAGACTAAACTCTCATTATCTTTGCTGTCCTGGCTCAATTCTGCGTTTGCTCACTTGTATATATTATATTTATGCAGCAAATTAAAGGCTATGGTATCTATTATCTTTTTTCATCTTTGTGGCTCCTTCACAAGTCCAACAATATATGTTTTCTATAACTGAATCTCCTATAGAATGCAATGCAAAGTGTTTGACCCAGTCTGACATAATTTTTAAACAGATGCAGATATAATGTAATCCATCATTGCATTCTAACAATAGTTAAATGCAACTCATCTGGAGGTTGTGAAAACATGATAAAACATAAAACACAGAAGTCCATAGATGTCAAGCCTTGATGTCAAACACTCTTTATCACAGGATATTACCATTCTGGGATATGGAATGAATGCTTTCATCATTACAACTGTGTCTTGCCTCCCTGCATATTATCTTGTTCAGTGTAATTGAGGGGATTATTACAGTAATGTGTTACACCACTACCATACAACATATACCTGCCTTCATGTTGTATGATTTGCAGATGGCAGGATATCCAGAACTTTGTTCATATTAAGTATAAATATTTTGTACCTTGAATTAATTAGTTTGCATGAACAATTCCTTATGGTGTAAGCGCTACATTATTCACTCATCATTTTCTTCTTATAGGTGAACCTGACGAATGACACACGTTTCTAATCATTGGAAATGTATTGATATTCTGTGCAGCCTCTGGCTGGCACTCTGCAGTCTATTAATTTAACAAGAAGAGAAACAGTGAGGCTGTTTTGTTTGTTTTTCTTCTACACTAGATGGCACCTTAACATAGAGAACAAGCTTTTTAAAAGACAGGAGCTCCCCCTGCTTAGCACAAAAGCATTTTAATACACTTTAACTCTTAGCAGTTTTCACTCAATTGTACATTTTATGTTTGTTCTATACTGTACCTGATATTGTGCCAATGTTCCTGACCTTTTCCCTTTACTTGTGGCTGCTGCATTTGAAAATCTTCTTTACAGTTATTCTTCGTATTTAAAGTCATTACATTGTAAAGATTGCACACCATTGTTTTCACTTTTATGCAAGATGTTTTTTTGTTTTTTTTTACCTCTGACAAGTTTCATTTCAGTATGACTGAATAACATTCACAAGGTCTCTAGTGATGTGCTAACTTGTGTCATGCTTTGATTTTGAAATTGTTGTTACTGAAGGTCACTTCCACTCTCTTTTCTCAACACAGTCTTTAGGCTGTAACCTGCGTTGAACCTGGATGATTGCAGTGCATCTCTGTAGTGTAAAACAGTACCACTTAATCATTGCTTTTCTGTAAATTTATCACTGATTGACCTTAATTGTGTTTTTCTCTAAAGCGTAACATTTCAGCTCAGTAGCCATGTGGTAAATATTGCTACCACAGACTTACATCCACAAAAACACAAAAAATTATCCTGTAAGAATGATTCAGATACAGACATGATTTTCAGAGTGTTTATTTGATTAGCAATGACAATTGTGCTAGTGTGTGAACGATGCAGGATTATTTTACAGTAAATGGGCAGAACGATTGCTAAAATTGAGAGCACAGGCAGATCACAACATGGCTGTGATGACTGCAGTGCTGGATGTACCCTGGATCACTTTACACGGAGTTCATCATTAACAATAATTGAACTCTGGAGGAACATCAAAGGCAGGAACTGGGGATGAGGAGCGACGCTGGAACATCTGAGGAAGAGTGAAAGGAAAACGATCTTTAAGGAACTGTAGAATAAAAGAACGATTGGCTGAGTTTACGAGTAATGCTGTGGATGTGTATGAACTACCCTCCTGAACTTTCATTACAAAATCCCTTGCACTAAATGGGAACATCTCTGTCCCACATTTTCTGATGTTTGATGATGTTTGGTGATAAATATTAGATGATTTGAGAGAACAGTTGAGCCTAGGACCTAACATCTGGACATTCTAACTTATACATTTTTCATGGGTAACAGCAGCACAGAAGACCTCAGAACAGATTTTGGAAACTCTCTCATTCTCATAAACAAAAGCAGTGCTTTTACATCTTTATTCAACAGTATAACTAAAAATCTGCCCGACAGTCTACCCAGACAATTACTGCATTTCCTCCTGGAAGATGTACTGTGCTCCCTGAAGACAGCACAGGCATTAAACTGACACTGCTCACCCCTGATTTCATCAAGGACACATGGTCATAAAGGAAGCCTCTGAGATTATTTGGGCCCTGCTGACCTGGATGGCCAAAAATGCAGATGCTAATATAAGTGACACGAGGTGGTACCTCAGCTTACATCATTTTGACTTTGCTAGCATTCAGAGGTCCTGGGATAGGCACAGAAATGCAGACACCCAGCTGAGAGACTCTCTGAGGATTTCGGCTGATCCTTCCTCTGGTTCACCGTTGCAGCAGAGGAGTTTGTACGCCGGGGGGCGGAAGAGCCCCGGGTGGAATTTACAGTCCTTTGAGATGGTGTCACCTCTTGGTCCTTGGATGTACCATAGCTAGAAAGCAGCACACAGGGTAATTATTGGTGTCACCTTACCATCAAATCCCTTCACTTGTCTCACTCGTCTGGCATTGAGCACTTTGTGAAAAGACTTGGAAGTTGATTAGTAATGCTTACAAAAACAGGTTGCATTGGAAAGCAATTCTTTTGAATTTCATTTACAGCGCAACCCCAGACTGGAAACTGATTTTGGACTAGTGCAGAAGGAAGACTATGTGGAAGACGCTGAAATGTGTTACTTGATTTTTAGACTGATTTGGTATCGCTGGCAGGCTGCGGAGCAGCCTACTATGAGACAGAGGGAAAGTCTATCAATCAGTCAAGTGCACGGTATTATGCATTGGTGTACAAATATTGTGTCTTTACACTGTCATTTGTGTATTTACTGTACATTACTCAAAATGCCATGTGAATTTCATGCAGATTTAAAGAAGTTACACCAAAGAGTTCACCCCTTACTTTCCCCCAAGAGGAGATTATTATAGTCCTTGGGGTGTGGGAGAGCATGCTTGTTGGAATGCATTACTTCACTGAACAGCCTTGTCTGTCTAAAACAAGTTGCACTACCTGCAATTTAAGTTTAATCTACCATACAATGGTTTCATTAGATCACAACCAATTGATGATGAAATGATGAAAGAAAGGTCTCTAATTATCTGGCTCATTGAATAAGGTTTTCAGAAATTTATTTTTAATCTTGTGCAACCTTAGATTTGAGGAAACACTTTCAGGATGTCAAAGCCCTCTGTCTACTAATTGAACATGTATAAATCCAGTTTAGCTGTTTCAGGAACAAACTCTTCAAACTCTTCAAATTCTTCAAAGTCCCTGTGCACTTCAATCGGGCTAAGTTAAAGCCCCTTAAAAATCATGATTATGACTTAAAATTGTACCTGGACTGGTCCTCTTTGCGCTTCTGAGCAAAGTACTTCTTCTTGACAATTTGAAGCTCATGGTCTAATCTCTCAATCATTTTTTTATGCTCATTTTTATGCACCAGACATGTGCTCAGGTCTGACTGTAGCGTCTGGAAAAATAAGCAAGGGCAGGATAAGGGTTAAGGGCAGGATACCAGAAGAGGTTCTTACTGTGTTGTTTATGATGAACATTTGGCCTCTGTCTTGCAACTCATATCACATCTTCAAACAATTTCATTGCAAAGAGTTTAAGAAAATTTGTAGATGTACAAGGTAGATTTAATGAATGAAAGATTGGCTGCGTTATCATTAAGGATAGGACAGGACATTTAAAATGAGAACATGACTTCCTTCAAGACGAAAACATTAACATATAAATGTATTTTTAGGAAAATGAACACTATAAAGATCCATTTATTATTATCAAAATACACAGGGCAGTACAGGATGGATTTGATGTCAAAAAGGATTTCGCATCTGTAGGCGCAAGTGATGAAAATGACAGCAGTATTGTTGATTTTCAGCTCCAGCTCCCAAAAGTGTTTTTTCAGTCAAACAACAGCTGTGTCTTGTTTTAAATAGTGTCCACATTTTAGTATTAGTTCTCATTCACAATGAGCTTGTTTAGCCAAACCCTAGCCAAAAGTGCCCGGAGCATATGTCTCATTTAACTTGGCAAATGATTATCAGTAAATTAATCCTGGGATGGCTTTTCCTCCTGGCATTAGTAATACATACAGACGGGTGACAAATTAAAGGAATAAATGAGTGGAGAAACATAACGAATGTAGATGCGTCCACACAGGTGTACTGCATGGTACAATTAAGCAATTAACATCCAATCATGCTCTGTGGCATATATAAAAATGCTGAGCAGGCCCAGGTGATCTTGATTTTGGATCAAGATGGCAAGAGGAAAAGATCTAAGTGACTATGAAAGCTAAGAAAGTGCATTAGTGTGATATGTAAGGAAAAACAGAAGAGCAACTCTTCCTTAGGTGACTGAGAAATTGAGAATGTCAATGCAGGACGTGATCAGACTGTGTCAGCAGTCTGTCTGTCGACAGTTACATAGAGAGGGATATTATAGTAGGGTTGCAGTGCATAAACCCCTCATTACAAAGATGAATGCACATTTGAGAGTTCAGTGGTGCAAAAAGCATAGTCTACAGAGATGTGGAAAAAAGTGATATGGCCAGATGAGTCATCCTTCACCATATTCTCGACAAGTGGGTGAGTGCATGTGTGGCGTACACCAAGAGAACGGTACAGGCCTGAATGATTGACCTCTAAAGTGAGTGGGTCTGGTGGCTCTGTTATGCTGTGGGGGGCACTTAGCTGGCATGGCTTGGGTCCACTTGTCCCCTTAGAGGGAACGGTCACTGCAAATCAATCCAGAGTTGTTCTGAGTGATCACCTTTATCCTATGATGAAACATTTCTATCCTGATGGGAGTGGTCTCTTCCGGGATGACAATGCCCCCATCCATAGGGCACGAGGGGTCACTGAATGATTTGATGAGTATGAAAATGATGTGAATCATATGCTATGACCTTCGCAGTCACCAGATTTCAACCCAATTGAACACCTATGGGAGATTTTGCACCGACGTGTTAGACAGTGCTCTCCACTACCATCATCAAAACACCAAATGAGAGATTATCTTTTGGAAGAATGGTGTTCCATCCCTCCAGTAGAGTTCCAGAGACTTGTAGAATCTATGCCAAGGCGAATTGAAGCTGTTCTGGTGACTCGTAGTGGCCCAACACCCTACTAAGACATTTTATGTCGTTTTTTCCTTTAATTTGTCACCTGTCTATATGTGTCACATATAAAGTAATGAGCTGTGGACAGCAGATATCCAAAAATACCTCAGGTGTTTCAATACCTCTCCAGTATATTTATAATTATTTTAAAATAATTTTTTTAAAAATTCAATGTTTTGATCATACCAATGTTACCTAAGGCATCACAAACTCATTTTTTCTTCAATTTTTCTGAACAGAGTATGAGTTGGAACTCAATAAAATTGACACCCAGGGTATAATGCCTGAAATACCACATGTCACTAAAGTTGACATACTTCACTCTGAATGAGCTCTTGATTACATGAGAGAAGTAATTATTAGAGTGAATCACCTATTACAATGAGTCTGAAACAAGTCATGATTTATGGGCCTATAAAATCCCCAGCAGTGCGGTCCTGAAGGAACAGGTGCTGTGCAAAACAACCACTCCTCTCAGTTGCACCACAGCTCTCAGTAATGTTTCTCCATACATGATGAGAGGAAGTGTAAAATAAAAATAAAAATGGACCTTGAGTTCCTTTGTCTTCTCCCTCAGTGTCTGCTGGTAGAGCTGAAGTTGTTCGGTTACCTCCGGACCAGGCTGGCGGGCCACAATGTGCCTCAGTTTCACATAGAACTTCTGCTTCTCCTGTGTCAAAAGGAAAACTTGCTTTTAAAAATTCATTGCTTGTAATATCTAAACTATATACAATATACATAGAGAGAGAGAGAGAGAGAGAGATAGAGAGAGAGAGAGAGAGAATGCAGGAAATGAGCAGATAATGCAAATGCAAAGTGCATCAACCACCACAGCTGAAGCCTCTTTGACGGCTGTGGTGGTTGATGCACTTTGCATTTGCATTATCTGCTCATTTCCTGCATTCTCTCTCTCTCTCTCTCCCTCTCTCTCTCTCTCTCTCTCTCTCTCTCTCCCATGCTGTTTATCACCAACAACACTGATGTGTCATAAAATATCAGGGAACGGGGGAGGTATAATTGATCATTACTTCTCGTAGGTTTTGAAAGCCATTCTGCTAATCCCTTTACCAATTTATATATAATCTACGTGTATTAACAGAATAAGTCTAACAAGTCAGATACCATTTCTGATAGGTATTAGAGCTAGGTTAAGTGGATGCCTTTCCTCTTCAGATGAACAATTTTAACTCTAGGCCCTACATAAAATACATTTTGTAGGGCTGGAGGCTCTCCCATTGATGTCTACAAAGACATGACCCTGGATAGAGTGGTTCACCACTGATACAGAGGGACTGGACTTAAGCAGCCAATGAGACGAGACAGATCAATCTCAAAGCAAAGCGTTTACCTGTAATAAAAGCTCCTTTTCTTCTAACTCCTTATTCTTTATTATCTGACACTTCTGCAAGAAGTGAATCTTCTGGATCAGCTGGAAGGTACTTGGGTCACTGACCTGAGGAAAGTCATTTAAAGGTGTTAATGTAGCTCAGGAGGAAAAATACAAGCACCTGACCTCTAACTATAACTCTGCCATTGCCAGGTATTTTCTCTTCTTGTACTGCAACACTACCAGAACAAAAATAACCTCAGGATGTCCATGTAAATAAATCACTTACTATAGAAAAAAATACATATTACAGCCACACTAGAATCACACATAATGCACAATCATTTCTTTTTTATAGCCTGGTAATTTAGTGGATGATGGATACGTATGAAAAGAAAAGATGACAGGGACTAAAATTACAAGTAAAGATGCTGTATGCCCTGTCAGAATTTTACCTCCAGCCTTCTCCATCTATGTATATTCTTCAGAATTTCAATGTCTTCTTCCAAAGCTCGGCACATTGTCTGTTGTTTAAGGAGTTCCTTTTGTATGTGATTCATCTCACGTCTGACAAAAAAATGAAATTAACATGACTGAGTGAGTGAAAGAGCAAAAGCTATTTTAATGTATTAATATGAATATTACATCTTTATCAAACTAGTAAGTACTGAAATCTGTGCATACCTTTGTACATATCAGCTACACAACTACTGCTCATATCATATTGCAAACATTTAACTACACATAACTCTGATGTTCTTTGAAAATCAATAAAATGCAAATGCTATTTTTATTACACTGCATATAATGCATATTACCTTTTGGATGTTCAAAATAAAGCCAAATGATGCAAATTGTGCCTTACTTTCAGACTGCCTTTGACCTGCTTTTTTCACATTTTGCCATAAAAGCATACAACTTGAAAGCTTGATCTGCTATCTTGTTTATACAATGGTTTGGCAGTCCTCAGAAAAGCACACAGAAAACGTCTTTCAAAGACTAACTTTAAGAATACAAATCCATCTTCTTTAGAAAATTGTAATGCACACCAAGTTATAACTCTACTGAGTTGAAAGAGTCAGAAAGTTGACTTTTCCATATCTTGAAAGAAACAAATGTACTGAAAGCTAAACAAGTTATGTGGATTTTCCTTCCGGTGAAATATGCACATCAAGACAGCAGAATGCTGCATGAGGTGCCCCTCAGATAACGTGTTAACGGGCAACTGGCTCTGTGCCTTCAGTGTGTGGAGGCAAAGGCAGATGTGTTTACCGAAGGTCTTCGACATTAGCCACTTTTTTGGCCACAATGAACTTCTCTTGGCCCCGCTTCTTGATCTCCAGTTTCAACAACCTGATGTTCTCAAGCATCTGGTTATACTGCATCTCTCCCTTAATCATCAAGGACCGTTGTGCCTTCAACTTCTTATACAGGAGCTCCACTTTTGCATTTCGGTCCACCAGCAGCCTGCCCAGAATATCCCGCTCACGAATCACCTTGACAACAAGAACAACAAAGTGTGTCAATGGCAGCTGACAATACGCTTGAAGATCTACACAGCGAGGCTTTTAGAGTACAGATTCAAGACAAGACAAGACAAGAGAATGACAGATTGACAAGACCAAAAGAAGTTTTTTGGTCTGTTTTATGATGGCCCCACCAATGCAGGCAAAAAATCCCCTCCCATTAACGTACTGAAAAACTTTTACAGGAAGACAAAAATACATTTTTTCCCTGCATGAGGGACTGTGCCAGCCCAGGGCCCAAAAGAAACCCCTGGTGGCATACAAGAATTTCTGGGGAAATGTAATTCAGTTCATTTGATCAGTGGCATGCTCATCACTTGTTGATATCTCAGCTCTGCATATCGAACGGTATGTGTCAAGTGAAATACAGAGTCACATTTTTTGTTATGTTTAAGTAGCTGGGAGCTTGCGCTTCTGCTAAAGCTTGGTTTTAAGGAGCCAGGAATGAGAAAATTTGTTATGCTTTCATCCTGGGGAAAACATTATGTTTCTGCAGTTCAGTTAATAATAAACCCTTTCCCTTACCTGATTCAGCTGTTTCCTCTGTCTTTGTCTTTCAGCGTCAGTATCATCTATGATCTTGAGGAGCTTTATCTGCTCTTCCTCCTGATGGTCAATGAGCTGCTTTGTGTCTTGAGCCTGCTGTTTCATATTCTGAAGCTCTTCCTATAGGAAGGAAACACAAATTGGTTTAATATTAATGATAAAGACAAGAAAAAGCGTTGACTTTGCAGACACGCACTGTTTCTTTGAGGATAGAAAATAAGAGATACCACACACAATTATCAATTAAGTATCCACAGGCACATTTACAATGACATGCTATTCTTACGATGAATTCCTGATAAAATACCTTTACTGTTTATTCCTAGATTCATCTATGGTTACAAAAGATTGTTTCTCATTTCATCAAGAGCATGTTCTTACAATTAATGTTGCAAGGGCATGCAAAATAATGCAGTTCGATGAACCATATCAGGGAACCAAACCGAGTGTTAAACCATTTAAACACAAGGAAGCAAGGAAGAAACTAATTATTCATATAGCTTCGAGGTCATTAAGCTTGCCTTGTTTACGATACCTCTCACCTCATCTTAGTTTTCATCTCAGCCAGATACTATATGTCTTTGTAAGATTTTGGTCCAAATCCCTAAACCAGCTCACTCAGTGTAGCACAAGATAGCACAGATCCTCTCACTTAAGGTATGCAAATACCTGTATTCACTTGTCTAGATGGCCTTATTGTAACCACAGTTCTGCTGACAGACTTCAATTGTCACTTTGGCCGCAGCTAGCCGTTGCAGGCATAAAGAAACCGGTGATGGGTGATTGAGAAGTGTTCTTGCTAGGAAAGATAATCTAATTAACAGACCTCCTGTATTTCACCACACGTACTTTATTGTCTATCTTGATCAAAGCTCTGTATCAGTATAAGGAATGATTTCACTGAGTGCTCAGGGCTCATTTTGACTCTGCTGAACTCAGAGTGTGTTGAACACATTTCTGACAACTGCCGTTCCTGTAAATAAAGAAGTCTTTTCCACAAAGATCAGAATTACGCCTTGTTTTTCCTTACACCTTTTTAATGTATACAGTAGTGCAGTTTGGTCTTGTGCAAATATCTGTATTTATGACTGCCAAATTGAGATCTTTACCCCCTGAGTGTCTATACCCCCTGAAGGAATTTAATCCTATGATACACTACCTTAAGTTCCTCATTCTCCTCCTCCACTTCCAGGAATTCTGCAGTTTCCTTTTCCAGAGCAGATTCCTTTCCACTTATCTCCTCTTTCAACTGGTCGGCATCACATTGCATCATCTTCAACTGTGTCTTCACTTCAGTAATGTCAGCCTGTATCAGAAATGAACAACATACTCATGCAACAGAAATAACCGATCACATATGAGAACGTGAGGACTGTAATTCTCCCCTCAGTATGTTGAATGTAAAGCTTGTATAACTGGGCATTTCATGTAGACAAATGTTAAAGACGTGGATGTCGGAAAATGTAATGGTGGAAAGCAATGGTGAGGGAATAAAAAGTGTTCAGAGAGTAACCAAAAAGTAACAATGTCAACACCCACCCAAGTTACCCACTAGGTAATCCATGAAAAAAAAAACAATGGCACTATAAAAAAGCGGAGCACATTACACCACCAGAAAAGATCACTCTTTCAGCTGAATGAAACCACCAGAACAAGCTGGCTGTTAGAGAGCCGAGGATAGAGATGTACCTGAATTTCATTGAGGTGCTTGTTGTGGAGGGTGTTGTCAGATCTCACTGCCTCATAGAGAAGCTGTTGCTGTTTGACTCTTTTCTCCACATCAGCAATCTTCTTTCTGTACTCATAGATCTGAGTTTCTCTCAGTCTGGAATACTCGGTCAGGTGGTGAGTCTGTCATGGGGTTGATGTTTAACATCTGGGTAACATTATATTGATACATTATACATATCAGCATATCTAAACTGGGAAGGGCCTCCTTGCAGTTGAAACACAACTTGTGATAACTCCAAATTTCCCTCCCTACTCAGTTTCTCTTTGCCCAGTAATGCACCATTATCTCAAATTGAATTTGCAATCAAATTTCTACATGGCCTTCTGCCTTGCCTTCTCTGTGATTTCATTGACTTCATTAGCATAGCGGTCTCTCTCTTTCTCCAGCTGACTGATCTTCTTATGTTGTTTTTGAGCTTCCTCCTTGTAGTTTCTGATCTCCTGTTCCAGGCTCTTCTTGGACTGCTCATGGAGCTTCCCCACATTCAGCTGCCTCTTTGTCTCATTGGCAGCTTTGATCACGTTCTGGGTGGATGGCAGAAATGGATACATGGATTAAACAAGAATCAGTATTTGAGGTCAATAAACAAGTTATGCATTTAAGACTATGTATGGCACAGAACATGTGCCTTATAATGCAGCCTTGATTCTAATAAAAAAAAAAAAAAATATAGTCATCCTATATAATAAACAATCACAATAATAAGAGGAGACAAGTTGTTGTTTGCTTTGTTTAATCATAGTAGAATTTAAATAATAACGTACAAAATCAAAATAATTGGAATGCTATTCTTGAAAAATAATATGACATTGCCTCTTTTTTCTGCATGCAAGCATGTGATCCAAAGATCTGCAAGCCAAAAGATATAGCTTCACGACCACACAGTATGACTTTCCATGTATTCCTATCTTTAATCAGCACTGCTATCTGTCCGTACGCTTTGGTTATGTGCTGTATGTGTTATAAAGCTCTATGTAAAAAAGGAGACTGTAACATGAACCTACTGTTTTTAGGATGTCTCTCTCTCGCATCAGTTCCCTTATAGCTTTCTTATCAATCTTCATCTGTTTTTGTGTAGATTCCAGTTCTGCAGAAACATTGTTTAAAGTAAGCCATCAGGATTTTTATTTAAGCATACTCTTCAAACATGAGATTTTCAAACCCGTGGTGCTGCCGCATCAAACCACAATGGATAAATCGCACAAATGAAGAGCCAATTATTTTCAAGTGTGTAGACACAGAAAACCTCTAGATGTCCACAAAACAGAAAAGCGCTAAGCACTATTAAGTGCATCAGTGTCAGCAAGCATGAAGATCAGCATTGCTTTATCAGATGGGTTAACCATGCACTCCCTCACGCAATGGAAGTCTGAGTGGAATACTGAGAGTGAACACCAGCCCTCTTGTCATTTATCCCTCCCTCAGTGAATTTTGGAG
The DNA here is from genome assembly GCF_013368585.1 of Megalops cyprinoides. Taxonomy (NCBI): domain Eukaryota; kingdom Metazoa; phylum Chordata; class Actinopteri; order Elopiformes; family Megalopidae; genus Megalops; species Megalops cyprinoides. The sequence goes on along the minus strand of NC_050583.1, from coordinate 60,518,313 downwards.
ACATTTGGTAATAGGACACGGGCTTGTTTTATCGCATTTTAAACTGTCACATAATTTAACAATGCTATTTAATGGGACAGAGAATATTTTCCAGCTCAATTTTCAGATACTTTGTTTAAAGATAGCCATGGCAAATGAAAATACCATATTGGCCTGCATAATTAGGCAGTTCTGATTATAAGGCAACCTCCCTTACCAAACAAGATCATTTTTTTCAAATTAAAAATGCACTCTAGCAAACCAGAAAAATAAGCTTCGTCAATTAAAAGGGACCTTTTTCAGCCCCACAAGAAGCAAGACAGGGACGATCCTTCACTTCAGTGCATTTAATGCAGTGCAGTTAATGCACTTAAAGCTCCACAGTGCAATACAAGGATTTTGTGTTTCTCTTACGGACAACATTAATTACCTAATTAATAATTACCTGAGTAATAATTACCTTCTTTCATTTTTTACAAGAAATACTTTTTATTTTTGTTTTGGCAAAACATGTCAACAATTTTAATGGAAATTTGGATTTCAGACATTATATTGCTGACACCATCCATGGCAAGTGAGGTAATGTGCAAAATAGGCATCAGCCTTGGCGAATGTATTGGAGGACTTGTTTTGACACACACCTCACCTCTCCTCCGCACTGCATGGGGGCAGCAATGTGTGGTGGCGCGGCAAGCTTAAACTCAGTGTTGTATGCATTCTCTACCCATTCCTTTCCCTTTGGCAAATGGCCACCTTCAGCCACACAGGACTGGCATTAGCAATTTTGAGAAGTCTCTGAACATAGGACGAGCTGCATTTTTAAAACTTGTACGTCATGAGAAGAAAATCATGCCTTATACCTGGGCTAACGTAGCACTTTTTTTCAGAATTAATTAAGCTGCTTGCCTCTCTCCAGTGCTGCCATCTGTTTTTTCATCATTTCTCTCTGTTGTTCCATTTCCATTTTCTGGTCCTCCATCTGATGTAATTTCCTCTGACTGGTCTCCCTCATCAGCTCTATTTTGGATATCTCCTCACGTATCTCATCAGCCTCGTCCTCTTTTATCTGGTGGGCATAACAGGTAGGTATTTAGCTTGCTGTGGTAGTTAAACCGCATCCAATTGCTGTACAATTTTCATTATCTCTCTGATAGGAGCTAGAAGCAGCCCTCTCAGTTCTCTGGGGGCTTATTGGAGATAGACAAGTGTTTTGCAGTGGCTTTTGGCTGGAGTTATCTTTTTATAGGAAATTAAAATCTCCTCTGAGTAAGAAGTAAACTACTTAACCAAAATCCCCAAGTATTAGAAATGTCAGTATAATAAAATGATACACACTTTCTGTCAAATGAAAGACAATCTCCCAAGCTTAATGCAATGAGTCACACTTCCTGAAGATACCTCATTATATATCACAAAACATCAACAAAAACAATAACCTTTTTCAAAATTCCGTTTTTCAAGTGAATTAAATTGCACATGTCCCCCCTTGTTGTATCACAATTAATAACAACACCTTTAATTTACACACCACTACAAACTTCCACAATGCTGTTCCTAACCGACAGACTGAAACATGAACTCAGCCCATGTAAATAATAAAATAACAAATTGCTATCTGACCACCATAAAGCACAGAGATATGCATTCTACAATTGCATGCATCAATTATACCATTTTTCCCTTTGTCCTCTTTTAACTACAGCATCCTCAAAAGGCCTTACATCTAAATTGTATGGCCTTGGAGTAAACTTCAAAGACTGAACCAGACAGCAATGACTGGGAAGTCACTTCTTTCCTTAAGGGGAATATTTAAAGTTTGATTGACAGGAATATTTACAATAAGAACAACAAGAATAACTACACAAAGAGAAGCTTTCATATATTCATCACAGTGACCATAAATAAGAACAATGCAGTGCCCTATGTGGTCATGATAGAAACATTAAAAATGTAAGCGTGGCAGCCTCTGAGTCAGATCAGAACACAATGGCCCTAAATAGTGCATAAAAATATTTTCTAGTTACGCTGAATCATTTGTACAATCTTTTTTGGTGTTGGTTAGTTTTACACGAAATACTTGTTCATACAGGCTCTTCTAATGTATCTGAACAGCTTATGTCGGACCTCAACAAATAATATTTAAAAAAAGCCTTCTTTCATTGTTCAGAGTACTTAGACACAAAATATTTATTTAGTTATTTTTACATTGCAAATTCATGATATTGACAACAAGTGATTTGCCTCATGAAATGTCAAATGATTCTTAATGCAGTTCTACCGCCATCACAAGTTAAATGTATTATTCATTTAAAAAGCCTATAGAGATTAAGGACGTAATAACATTAACCTTCTTTTTCTCTGGGCTGTGTCAATATGTGACTTGTTAGCTTTATCCACGGTAGGGACGTCTTGTATCTTATATCTGCATATCATCATCACCATTTCTCATTTGGGAACAGATGTTCATATGTTACCTTTAGCTCCGACGCCCTTTGCTGATTCTCCAAGGTGAGCTGCTCTACACTCTCAGCAGTGTACTCCTTCTCATGCTGCAGTTTTGCATTCTTGGTTTTCAGCTTCTCTAGTTCCATTGCGACCTTCTCAGTGAGGACCTGTAAGGTCACAAGCATGAGTACAAAGCAGTGATGAGATGCTTCATGTGTTAATGTATGTGTCTAGATGTACGTGTGAGTTTGTGTGTATTGTTGGCTCTTAGAGAAAGCTGGACTGAAAAAAAATTACATTCATGCACAAGCAAGCAGAAATCAATGTACACTAATTAAATGATTTTGATACTTTGAACAGGAGTTGTTCATCTTTTTATCATCAAAAAAAAAAATGCCACAACTCCTGTGAAATATCAAAACGTGATGGTTATTTCCCTGCTTACAACCTGAACTGCAATACACAGGCTGATTCCTGTATGGGTGCATGCCTCTGCTTCTAGCACTACCAGTGGCTGGGGTACCCTGCTCTCCCAGACTGTGACAAAGCCACCTAAACAGGCATGGTCTCAGAATACTGCCACAGTCAGCTCACCCTCTGCTCTTGCAGGTGTTTTTCCAGCTTCTGCTGCCGGTCCTTGCTCTTTTGGTTCTGCTTAGTCAGAACTTTGATTTTTGACTGCTTGGCATCCAGCTCTGAGTGCAGCTGCTCAAGGTCACTCTCTGCCTTCTCCTTTCTCAGTGTCTCACGAGAAACCTCGTCCTGGGCCACCTGCATCTCCTGCTGAAGCTTTAGTGCCAAACAGGCAAACAGTGAGTCACAGGAGTAAAAGCCAGTGTGCACATTGCTGCTAGATCAGTGAGACTGAACCACAGACAATTTACATGCCTCTGCAATGGCTAGCCAGCCCACACTTCACCAGGATTGACAAGGCTGTTCTAGACTTTCCACAGGATTCATGCTCAGCGCATAATGGAAAATAAGAAAGGAAAATGAGTGAAAAAAAGATTTTTGAAATACCTTGATACAAATTTTGTCTCCAAGAGAAAGCATTTTTTTTAAAAATGGTTTACTATTTTACGTGAGCAATCCTGTAAAGCTACGTAACATTATTGTATCATTGGTGTTGATAACGCTACGGTCGCGGGTTTTGGTCCGCATATGGGCTACCATCTAAAATGAACATCTTTAAGGGTCCACTGGACAAGCATAGGATAAGCACCAGTTCAATTCAGTTCATTGTGCTCCATGCAGTTCATTATCCTTCTCTGCATTTCAGAAGATGCCTTCATACTCTATGTTAGCCCAGCACACAGTTTTTACTGGTGCATTAGACTAAGCTACCCTGCATACAAATGTTAAGACTTAATTTGACTCAGGTGGCATTCCATGTCTAAGAGGATGAACTGCACAAAATCTTTTAATACAGAAGTAATATCTCTGGCATTTATGAATACATTACCTTGAAGTATTGTTTAACATATTAAATATAAGTATAAATATTTTATGTGTCACAAGTGTATTCTTTCCCACTATCTAATGAAGTCTGAAAGTTTTCTTTGAAGAGCTGACATAGCACAACTGGTTCAGGCTACCTGCCTCTTTATGTGCTAAATGTGGTGCTGTGACAACCTGCTGATTACAACCAATGCTTTATTCCCCATGACCGTCCTTTAACGAAGCATGTAAGAGAAGCAGACTACACTCCATCATTTCAGGTAATTAACACACTAGGAAATGATAACCATTCATATGACTTTACTAAATGTGTTTACCAATTTTGAAATTTGAGAATCTGACATTGCTATTGTGAAAACAGTACAGGACTGAGAATGTTAGACAAAGGCTACACATAACACCACTGTTAGATAATGACAATTTAGCAATGATCTGGCCTGCCAGGTGTATTCTGAAGTACAGTTTGGCTTCTGTGTTTTAGGCAAACACACTAGTTTGAAAAGAAAGACTGTGATATAGGTAGTTTGGCACATGTTAGCGTGTTAATACATGTAGTACACATACCTAGGCCAGCTACATTAACTACAGAAAAATGTCACTGTGACTTGGATTTAACTGGAGTTAAATAAGGATCTTAAGTGAAGGCATATTTCTCTACTCTACATCATTTCTGTGCTTCCCATATTTTGAGCTCAGTAACATACGTAAATAGTTACTGTACTTGACTGTTGTAGTAGCTACTATGATGAAAATGCTATTTAGAAAATGCCTTCAGTAGCTACCACATTAGTGAGGCAAAACGTAGCCTGCAAGTTTACCAGTGAATTTCTAATAAAAACATGACCTCTGTGTGGTTTGGGTTAATGTCCAAACATGAAAGCCTAAACGGCACAAAATTATAGGCTTAAAATAATACTTATCAACAGTATGGCACACAATGCTGTAAGTGAGGCTGGAATTCTATGTATGAAACCAAAAAACATAAACATCTAATATTTTACCATGTTTCATGTACATACTACAAACTGTACTACTTATAAGTAATTATTTGTTATGCAAACATTTTTTCTGTCACTTGTCACATCAAGTACCAGTTTAATGTAACCAGTATTTTCAGTTCAGCAATTACACATTTTCAGATTTTTTTTTTCTTCAATGAAGTAAGTCAGATAAAGATATTGAATAAATAACCCGAATCCAAGCTTTAAAAGTTATCTGATGTTGACTGCATGTTTTTATTATTATTTTAAAAGTACTTTATTCATAATGACAGCAATACAAATCAATAGAACTGTGTGAAAGTTCCATAAATTTGGGATACCTGTAATATATTCTCCATGGCCTTTTCCTGTAGGACTTCCAGCTCTTGTTGCGTAGTGGTGGCGTTTGTAAGATTGTCCCTTATGTTCACCACCTCAGTCAGGAGGTCATCTCGTTCCTGTGTTAGCTCATCACTGGTTTTCAGCAGATCATCCAAACTAAAGAGTAAATAGCCAAACCATAAAGCTCCTCTGTTCAGTCTGATCAAAAAGCATTAAATGATATGAGGCTGCTGTCCAACGTTTTTGTTTACATGAGTAACAAGCCTGTGTTCAATGGTACAGGATATGTTGAAGATGAAACACTTAATTGCCATATATAAGTTATTAGTATGAGTATTTAATTGCTAAATTTTAGATGGTTAATAACCCAGTTCCTACTATATGTCATCATTATTCAATATCCAGCTGCGTATGAAAGACATAACATCACTCACTTGAACATCTGACCCATAGCTCCTTGTCTGAGAAGCTCTGTCAGGGTTTTAATTTCATGCTCCAAATTTTCAATTGTCTCCCTCGTATCCGCCTCTTTACCACGAGCTATATCCGCTCTTCGCCAAGTGTCATTCACTTCCTAGAATTAAACCGCGAAATAAACAGATTGTGAAAAATATTTTTTAAAGTCCGCATGCTTGAACATCGGCCTATTATGTAGGACCGCAAACTCAGGCTGTCGTGTTTTTAACCAGCCAGTCTGTATTCTTAGCAGCACTAAAACATACTGAAGGCTACCTTCTTCAAGATTATGGCAGTGTTTTTATCGTCTCCGACCAACTTTTGAGCAGTATCCAGCTTGACTGAGTTGGATACTGTCACTGCTTTAAACTCCACGCATTTCATCAAGATCCCCCTCTCATTGTCTTTGGACTTCTGCAGGGCTTTGACAAGATTTCCATATTCGTTCCGGTACGTCTCCAGGTCTTCATCGCCTTCTAGTTCATTAAGAAGTTTCTGGGCAATATCGCCAAACGCCTCAGTTGTGTTTTCTTCAGCTCTTGACTGAAGAGAATTTTCCTGAAATTAATAATAATAAAAAAAATACGTTACTCTATCCAATTGTCATATTCTGAATTTAGAACATTTTCTGAAAAGGTAGGTATGATGGACTAGCGATAAAGACAACAACAACAAAAGTCTTTTCACCTAGCTAAATCTGTACGTTTTTTATGGTCGATATCTGGCACTGTAAACATACCTCCGTCATCTTTCTGTTCTGGTTTCCCGTGGATTAAAACCCGAAAAACTCGCTTTAATCGTTTTTTATGCCACCGGAAAGCATCCCACTTTGAAGTGAAAGGCGTAATAAACAATTATTTGACTTCACAGTCTTGATGGAACAAAGACAAGATGGTGGCGTTCTGGTCAAATGATATGCTTTTAAATAAAATTCCAAAGTTTTGTGACGAGAAAGAAGCCGAGAAAGCGTTTGGAACCTTTGTGAGTTCTAGAATGTCTCGTATCTGGTATCCATGCTACAAAGGATTTCAGGTGCCTGCAATATCAAAAGTACATCAGTTACATAGATTAAAAAGTAAATTAATAAATACATTCTATATAATTCATGCTCTACTGAATAAATTGAATTGAGCTTTATGTGGCCATTATGTGCAATTCAGTGCTGTATTGTTCAGCTTTTAACAGAATTATGTAACATAAATGCATAACTAAAAAAAAAAAATGCTATCCATGCCACCAGTGAAGATTACCCAGTGCCATAGCACAACCGTAATCCTTCCAAGGGCCATAGGTATTGACCATTTTGGTCAATACCTATACTTGGTGTACTATGATCTTGCTTTCTATTTATTATTTGCTTTTAACAGTTTTACTACAAATATCTACTATTTTCTCTATCCTACTCTAATAATAATAATAATAATAATAATAATAATAATAATAATAATAATAATACTGCCTCCTTTTGCTATGTACTCCACCTAATCATAGGTCGTAATTATCTAGCTGACCCATTTTTGTGTATTCTGATTTTCAAACTTGCTACATCTGTTTTATTTGTATCTGTTACATATTTGTACAATCTGGTTTGCTTCATCTCTGTTTAACTCCCTTAGGAAGGTATGATGCTAAAATGTGTCAATTTTTTACCGTTCATGTATAACCTGCCAATAACAACCTGTAATAATGGCATTTTAACTTTAAAAATGTTTTAAAAGAATAATGTGTCTTTTTAATCGCTATCTATCTGATTACTCTGATTCTATTGCTAAGCTAAGTAGCACAATTATTATCTGCATGCTATATTTACTTACAAATTCACCAACAGGTATGCCACCTTTAGTTTGGAGCATCTAATCTTTTAATTTTCTTCACCTCCAGGATCAATTAATCAGTCAACCTTCATATGTTTCGCGTCACTATTTGAAGGGGGCATCTACATCCATAGGCATCATTTACTCTGGGGACATGTCCCCACCACTTTTTGTCGTGGCCCATTTCGTCCCCACCACTTTTTGAAAGCCTTTAGTAGTTGGTGTGAACACGTCGAAACCAACTGTTTCAAAACAAACTGACGCCCGTGTCTACATCTCTGATACCCCTGCTACTTGCCATTACTCAAATCTATAATCCTGTTGCTTGGTAAATCACACCATGTACACCACTTGTGAAGCAATGAACAATGACAAAATATTCAGCTTTAGATTCCACTTTTCCAACTTTTAGATTGACATTTATTTGAAAAGGTCTTCTGAAATATTTTTAAACTTCTGCAACAGATGACACGAAATTCTGCAAGAAAATGAACTCATTTCTCATTTTGTATTTTAAAGAACTGCTCACCCTATTCATAGTGAAAAAATACCCTGGATCAGGAAATGGACATTACTAACCATAGACTTAAATACCCAGACACCACAGAGAAGACATAATTATCTATATGTAATTAGTTGCTGGCCTGTGGAGCTGCATTAGGTGGCCATGCAGTGCCACTGGGGAGAGAGAAAGGGAGCAGTGGGGATCGGAATGAGTTCTTTTAGTTCAGCCTTGGGGCTGAAAAGGGAATCAGCAGAGGAAGCAGGAACAAGAAGTACTGAACAGTGAAAACAATAAACACGCCTTGTAGGAAGTGACGCTGCATTTCGGCCTGACGGGTCAGGAAGGGCAGTGGAGCTGTCCCAACACTGGCCTCTGAGGGGTAGAGGCAGATTAGAATGATTAGTGGGAAGCCAGGTAGCAGAGACTTCTACTCCAAGCCTGCGCCACCATTGAGGGAGCGGGGGGGACTGCCATTTTTCAGGAGAGGCATGCTGCTCAGATGATGGCCTGCAGCTGTGAAGTGGGAGATGCGCTACAGCCTGCAGGTGTACAGTGTTCCGGCTGTGTGGCGGCAGGTGCCTCTCCGTGGTGCTGAATTGCTCCTTGATGCTTGTGGACCTAAGCGGACAGCCGCCTACACCGAAGCTGTGCTTACCTGCCTGTAACCTCCAGATAACACATGGCCATGTGCTGAATTTGATGTATTGTCTGTGTTTATGCGGTCCTCCTTTACAGCTGTCAGTGCTGGGCATAAATGTTAAGCATTGCCTGCCTGGCTCTGCGCTTTTTTCCCCCTTGTGTAATCGCAGAGAGAGGAGGCAGGTTTTAGTTTGTCAATGTAACTGATTTTCTGTGTTCTGTGTGGGTCAAAATTACAAAACTTTGCAAAGATTCTTTTACCTTCACACTGAATTTTTTGGGGCCCAGTAATCCTGTATCACCTGTAGTTTTGTTGATTTAGTCCTGTCAGCCTCTAGGTAACACCTTCTTTTGTTTGTTGTGAAAAGAGAGCGTTGCCGTGAAGTCACTGGCTGTTAATTTTGAAAGCAGGGGAATCCATCAGCTTAAGCTCTAGAGAAAGTAGCAGCTTCATCATGTGAATCAGTCTGAGGATGTTGTCTTTTAAATTTATGCAAATGTATTTACATAGAAGGTCTTTTTAAAATGTAAATGAATTTTAAATGCCCAATTCAGCAAACTTGGACTACAGTCCTTGATCACACATTTCAGAAAGGACTGTTGTTTTATTCATACTATAGATTATTTGGTTAAACCTTAACATTTGAAGTTAATTGATTCCATTTTCAATAGCCATTTATTACCATTTTTCAGGACTTGACAGAAGGACGTGATATCACTTCTGTGATGTGGAAATGTAACTTCATTAGCATTATTTACATTACTTGACATTTTACTTTAATTTTTACAACTCTGTATATATAAACAGTGTTTAGTTTGTATATTTTTGTATAAAATTTTGAACTTAGCATTTGCACCTGTCTTTCTTTCTATTTTGTGGGATGAAAAGGTGAATATTTAAATAAATTTATGACTACCTACCCCTTGCTTGAGAACAAATGGCTGTAAAAGGAACCGGTAGCCAAACTTAATTGTGTGTTGTGCAAGTATATATATATATATATATATATATATATATATAGCGCCACAAACAAACCCAAGAGTGGCACAAGCCAGACGCCCCAATCCAAGAAATCAAAGGTGAATTTGCTGACTCACTTGACTCTTTGGATCCCATTTGCAAACCAGCTGTCGTCTGGGCTACAAAGACACCAATGCCATAGTAGTGGTTTGTTCAGTTTAGTTTGATTTTTATAAAAACAATGGGACATCTGTAATAATCCAACTTGGCTTCAGGGAATTTTACGAGAGGCGGTGAGTATATATATATATATATAATAAACCATACAATAGGTACCAGTGTAAAGAGTATTGTGATAGATAAATGTATCAGGTCACACACAAAAAACAGGTCTCATGAAGCAGATATTATAGGATAGGAGCCATGACTTGAAAACAAAACAGTATCAGTGGCTGTTCCACAATCTATTCTATCATTTCAAGCCTTGCAATGTATCCCTCCTCTACAAGCACGCACACAGCTTACATTCAGTGACAGCACTGGAGCCCCGATTCAAGCCAAGCCAACATAAACAAAGATCAATACAGGTTAAATGAAGTGGAAGTTTAAAGTAAAGGACTGAAGGAGCTATGCCTTTGCTCTGACAGCACACATTACTTCAAGACAAAAGAGAAACTGCAGTGCAACTATAACACACAGGAGTCTTACTTAAATGTTTATGGGTCTTTATTAACATTATTTATTTAACAATATTTATTTACTGCATTTACATGGTTATAGAAAATTGTTATCTCACTTATGCATTTTGCAGACAGCATAATCACAAATAATTTCTTCTTGCAAACATGAAATGTTCTGAAAAACAAAATCATCCCGAGTGATTTGGTTCATGGAAGAAAAATCGCTCCCCCACTTTTAGACAGAGGTGTGTTAAGACCTATAGTAACAGTTGAGCTACCATAGGAGTTTAAGTATGTTTATCATACTGAAGCTACTGTATGTCATCATTTTTACCTGAGTCCTGTCCTGAAATGGGATAACAGACTGTATATCAATGGACTGATCAGTCTAAGAAGTACTTTTCAAACGGCACATTATCCAATGAACTGTCACCATTGAGTAGATATCTGATGATTGTGTAAATGCCTCACCGCAAGTGGCCCAGTGCTTTTGGGTAATTTGGGTTCCAAGGTCATTAGGTTGACAAAAGTTTCCTCATTTATCCTTGTCTGTGATGGCTGTGGCCCAAGCTCGTTGAATGCATAAAAGCTGTTCGGCTTCTGGAGCCTTCACTCCAGATGGCCCAGCAGACGCTCCAAATAGAGATTCATTACTTAGTAAGTACATATGTACAAGAATGAAGAGAGCAATGAATAATAAACATTCTAACGTCTGGCTACACCAAAGACAATGTGGCATTGAAAAGTGTATGTAATGTATGCATCAAGAAGAAAAGTCAATTAAGGACCATCGGAGCTTACAATGCAAGTGATGCTGGTTATCTCAGAAATGGCAGCGCCTAAAATGTATACTGCAGCACCTAGCCCACCTCTGGCATGCTTACAATGGCGTCTGACTTCCCGCTGATGATTTGATCAGTATTGAGGAAGAAGCCTCGGTTCCTCTCCATCAGGGTACCTGAAATCATCATTGCATTAGTATATGAAAACCTTTTATTCTTTCTTTTCCATTGCTTTTGATTTTAGCACTAGATGTCCTTATCTGACATGCACATCTAGTTTCACTGCAGAAATACCTGGGCTTTCATTACTTTTGAGGTCTAGAGCTTGTGAAGTGCACACAGCCTGCATGATGGTTTTCCCAATAACATTTCCAGGAATCTCCAGCAGCTCATTAATGGCTCTACATGATTTATAATTTGTCTTCAGTTGCAGAGTTTTTACAAAATAAAATTGGAAAAGATTCCATAATGGAGACAAATTTCACGTATACACAAAAGCATTTGTCAGTCATAAGCTGTAAGGTGCCTCTTCAGAAGAGCAACAAATCGATTGATGTAGCCAAGGTAAGTCAAGCAGGACACTGTAATTGGTGTGATGGGCAATGTCGTGTTTAACTAGCCAGTATAAACACTTGAATTTTCCAATTATGGCCTCCTGCTCTGTCCTTATTACCGGCTCTAATACAACTGAGATTGTGTGACCTGAGAGGTGGGACAGGGAAAACATGGTGGTTATATAAAAAGCTTTCCTTTAGGTTTCTTAATGCCGGTGGAAACACCAAGTCTAGATAGGAATAACAAATTACAAAACAGGACTGAAACCAATGTAATTCCAGTTAAACACCACCTGTTAGCATGTAACTTGTGAAAATATTCCCAGTAAGAGGGACTTTATATGTTGCACATGAGGAATAAAAGACATCTACACTTGAACACTGGACAGATGTCCAGCACCTCCTGCCAGTAATTAGTGATTGGTACTTCCGTGAGCTGTTATTGAAAGTACTCCTCTTTACCATTTGTCTGTATATCATACAACAGACTTCAAAATAAAAACACAAAAAAGAGTAAATCACAGGGTCCACTATTTTTTTTTTCAGTAAAACTTGTATTATTAATCAATTCTCTTGAGGCTTAACTGAAAGATACAACCTGCTTCCTTTTATGTATTTTACTGCATCTGCAAGTTAATTATTCTTCAGTTTGATTATCCAAACCTTTTTTTTTTTAAATTCCTCCCTTTTGTATAAGATTACAGATTTAGTTAATAATTTAGTCAAAAAAAGTCAAAGCCTCTCATGTTATATATGTTTGTGCTAATGCGTGGGCAAGCAATAACATGTTTATGTGCTGCACACACACACACACACACACACACACACACACACACACACACACAGTCCCACTTTTTAACTGGCTAAGAATGCCACCTGGGTTGTATTGAATAGATGAAACGGTGAGTTAGGTAATTGAGTCTGTTATTGCAATGTTTCAACTTAGATTTTCAGGCAGGTGGAGCACTGCCTTTGATATCGTGTTAAACCTGAATTGCTTTGGTATATGGTGCTATTGGAGTGGATAATGTGTCAGATATTACCCTTTTAAGTTGCCCTTGACTTCTGTGAAACAAATTAATAATTTAATTAAAGCTTCTTTGTCATACACTATGTGACAATTCCTTCCTTCTATATTAACATTTGATTGATTTTTTTATTGATCGATGAATATCAAAGGGGACCAAAGGACCAAAGAAATTCAAGCACTGGGCTGCAAGGTTATTCTTTTTGCTACACCACATCTTTTATAATGGATCAGGCAAAGATTATTTTTTTGAAGTCCAAAAATGAGTCTATTTATTGTATACTTATTATTGTATTATTATTGTATATTTATTTTATACATCATAGACAAGCAGTATATATCAAATCAGCATTCCAACTGTTAAATTTTTCCAGTCATGTTTATTGCATGTGAACAATTTGTGTGTTTTATCTTAAATTGCACAGCAATACTAACAGGACTGGGTAACAAATAACTATTTACAATGTCTGCCATGACATTAAATACGCTACTGCAAATAGGATCACAGTTGTCATAAGTAGGGTTAATCATTACAAACCTGACAAGAGGAAACTCTTACACAAACATTTATGGGCATGCAATGACCCATTTGAAGAAACAGCTCCTGCAAGTCTCACAGCTCCATCTGCAGTAGAAGATGCTGTCCCAATGCACACATGTCATTGGCCAGCCCTAAAATGTAACCCCTTTTAATCTGGGTTGAAGTTGTGGGCACTGTGGTTGTGTGTTTTAGGGAATTATGCCTCTCAGAATCCTGTGCAGATTCACAGCTCATAAGGCATATGATTGGCTCTTCTCGTTTACTGTTCCCACTTCAGCTGATCCACACTGTAAGGACTATGTGAATTTCTGCAGAAATGTGCACAGAGTGATGCCCACAAAAACAACGTATTGGATCCACACAATATGTATATGCACCAGGACACACAAATAAATAAGAAGCTTGAACGTGGAATGTCTGACTACATGTTGTTGATGCTTTACACATTGAAGAAAAAAGAAAGATTCAAGAAAAAAAGGAAACCCAAGCAAAAGATTTCATTAAAAGGTGGATTTTTTTGTATATTATGGGTTAAATGTTCAAGTGCAATTTCTTTTTTAGCTTAATAGATGGTAGAGATTTATAGCTCTGGCTATTTATTCTTCAATATTAATTGCTTAGTGGAAATCAAAAATCAACCATCAATATACAGATAAGAGACAAATTCCTAAGTGAGGAAAGGAAAATCCAAAAAAGGCCACCACAAACGTCTCAAAATAAGAGTACATGAAAGAAAGGGCTCTGGAAATTGCTTCCCAAGCAAGGACAAACTGCAAACATTTGTTAAACAAAACTTTGACATGTTTGCAAATGTCATATTTGGTTTAGATCCCAAACTACCTTTAGAGGGACTGTAGTCAAAATTTGCAAGTGCAATTTCTTAAAATGACCGCCTTGTCTGCACGGAGGCTCGCCACGCCGTGATGTCATCACGTTATGCCAAGGGGACACTGGCTGCGTGGTCGCTTGGAAACCAGGACGCAAATAGTTTCCTTGGAGTTGCAGCTACAACTTGTCTCAAACAACACCGTGTGACATCAAGGAGCTACCAATGTTTGTCGTTTGACTACATAACATGTAAAAATTTAACATTGCATTACTCGGTTTTATTCATTTTTTTTAATCAGCGTTGAAAATTACTTCACATGGAAATGACGGAGGTATGCAAAGTGTGAGACTTGCCATATGTGTGTGGTTACTTGACTTGTAGCTTGCCCGCTGCTCTGAACTCAGATGTATTTCAAATTCGACGAAAGTAACGCCTCGCGAAATTTGTGTTTATTATTCCTGCCAGGAAAGTGACCAGAAGCCCGAGGCTGAAGAGAACGCCTTTGTGACGCTGGAAAAAAGATTCCAGGAAGTTCTTAATGAACTCATTGGGGATAAGAAGCTGGAGAAATACCGGGTGGAATACGAAAAACTTGCTAAAGCACTGAAAAAGTCCCACGAGAGTGAGAAGCGGCTTATGACAAAATGCAGGGAGTTAACTGCAGAAATAGTATCCAACTCGGTCAAAGTGGATGCTGCTCGAAAATTGTCCGAAGAGGATCAAACTACTATAGCAACCCTGAAAAAGGTGCAAGACCCAAAGCTTCGGTGACGCAGAGCTCAATATGTGGTTGAGAATATATATTGAGTATTGTTCGTAATTGGGTAGAGCAGTGTAGATTTACACCTTTGAGGGGCGCTGAACCAAGTTCACATTTTGGGCAAAAACATATTTAGTATAGTTGTCTTGTTTAGACAATATCTCGTAAAATATGTTTTACTTTCAGGAAATAGAAAAGGCTTGGAAAATGGTCGATACTGCCCATGAGAAGGAGTTGACCGCAAAAGAGACCATTAAGGATCTGCAGCATGAGATTTCAAACCTAACAGTGCTTCTTGAACAAGGAGCTGGTGTATCAAGGGGTCAGGAGCACAGGTCAGTGAGACATAATTTCTATGTAATCTCTTAGGTACTCATAAATTGAAGACATGTCTATTGTAAGCATTTCAATTAAGCACTATTTCAATAAATACAAGTCTAAATGGAACAGACAATACCCAGACTTTAGCTTCATGTGGTATCAAGCCGAAACAATATAATATATATTTCTGCTCATCCTGATTGACAGAAGAGCCTCATTTCTCTGGACATGTGCTTTTCAGTTTGAATGATTTGCTGAAAATCAAAGATGAGCTAACAAAGGAAAGAGATGAACTCCTGAGTGAAGTAGTGAAACTACGAGAAAATCTTACAAAGGCCATCAGCAGTCAGCAAGAGATGGAAGTCTTGAAAGAAAAGGCCATGGAAACAATACTGCAGGTATTTAGGACAAACCGTTTCTATCATGCCAGACTTTACGCCAGATTTATTAGACATTCAAGCATGCTTGAAAACATTTTGTTTTTGTTTTTTATCTGTTTTTCTTTCTTCCTGTTTACATGAAAAAACAGTAAAAGTGACAGATTTTAATGAAATTTTGCACACTAATTAGACTTGGTCAGAAGTGGAGTGTAATGGCTAGCCCCTATATAGCTGGAAACAACAAAATGTGCAAGCCTCCTAAACTGCACACTGCCTTACTTTAAAATAGGTTGAGATGCTGTGTGACATGATATGGTACATGGCTAGCTCAATACATATTGTACTGCTGTTGTAGGTAGGAAGCTTGCTTGTTACCTAGTTAGACTTGGTGGGTAATTTATGTCAGGTAACTGCCCAGCAATGCAACTTTTTTCATAAATTGATGGATGACAAAGACAGGAAGTGATTCGTTGTTTAGTGGAGTGTTTTGATTTTTTTTTGAGGGGTAAGCATTGGTTGATGCAAGCAACATGGTTACTTTGCATCATTGCCTACATGTTAGGTAATTGTTTTGTGCTGCCATTAACACCAAAACAGTGTATGGTCAGCAGGTGCATTTTTCCTGGAACACCTGAAAAATTTGAAAGCTTGAAAAAATTTTCCTGTAAAACTTGAACACTTGATGACAATCAACTAATCTTTTCAGAAAGCCTATAAACTTATTACTATTGTGTACAAATTTTTCAGCCACGCTTGAACACTGCAGTTCTTCTTGGGTTGAAAGACCTTGAGTTGAAAGTTAAACAAATACATTATTTACCATTATTTGTTGGTGATTATACAAACAGTGTGTTGAAGTATGCTTGTGGCACTGAGGTGGCTAAGTAGGAAAAGTGATTGGAATGCATGCTGTACTGGAATGTGTATAATTATTGTACGTACTTGTGGTATGTGAAACAAAAATATGTACCTGTGTTCTCTGTTATATCTTTTATACAGAGGCAGTTCAGTTTTCTAATGAAAAGGTTGAATTGCTTAAATTTGATTTGACAAAAGAATTCACTTACCTTCCTTAGAATTTTATGGTGTGCAGTTCCTGTGGGAGTTGAACTGGCCTTGTCAGCCTTGATAAAATGTGGGCTCACTGACCAGTGCGATGGCAAATAAATTTTGTTTGGTGTTTTTGATTTAGCTTTGGAGTACTCTCTGGATTTGATTTGTTTAATTCATTGTTTGCCCATTTGTCTCGGGACTAAAGCTGCAACAAGACATTCAGGTCCGCCAGAATGAGTGCTCTCGTGAGACGCGGAGGAAAGAGAAGCTGGAGAAGGAGGTGAAACAGCTGCACTCTGAGCTGGATGCCAAGCAGTCGGAAATCAAAGTGCTGAATCTGCAGAGCCAGCGGAGCAAGGAGGAGCAGCAGAGGCTGGAGCAACAGCTGCGAGAGCAGAAGGTGAGCTGACTGGGGCAGTATCCCCTGCCCAAGTCTGCTTAGGCGGTTTTGTTTCAGTCTGGGAGAGCAGGGTACCCCAGCCACTGGTGGGGCCAGGAGTAAACACATGCACTTGTATAGGAATCACACAGTGTGTTGTATTTTATGTTGCATGCAGCGAAAATTGATTTTTTGACATTTCACTCTGGTTGTGACATTGCTGACATTTGCAAAAACAATGGCCTGTCACCTGCTCAAAACATTTTGAAAAAAAATCTCATGTTTTTTGTTTGTTGATGTTTGTGACTCAGTTTTTCTCCAGCTTTCCCTGATGACCTGTGTTTCTGTTTTGACATGTGCATACACTCACACACACACACACACACACACACACACATAGTGATACACCTGGATAGGAACATGCAACTTTATTTGTGAGAGGTGCACATTTGATTTGCATTCTTGTTTGTGACCTTGCAGATTCTCAGTGAGAGAGCCGCAAAGGAGCTGGAGCAGCTGCAAGTCAGAAATACCAAACTCCAGCAGGAGAACGAACAGAACGCTCTGAGCACAGAACAACTGTCCCTGGAGAATCAGCAAAGGGCATCTGATCTGAAGGTACTGTACTGTGTGAACACCTACTCAGGACTGACAAAAGACAGTCCTGATTACATTTTGGCTACCCTTAATGCAGCTACCAAGTCACATGGTGATGACAATGGAGCAGGACTTGTAACCGAAAGGTTGCCGGTTCAATCCCCGCTGGGACACTGCTGCTGTACTCTTGGGCAAGGTACTGAACCCACAGTTGCCTCAGTAAATATCCAGCTGTATAAATGGATAGCATTGTAAAGAACTGTAACCTATGTAAGTCGCTTTGGATAAAAGCGTCTGCCAAATGTATAAATGTAAGTAACGTAGCTGATGTTAGCACACCCTTAATCTGTAAAGGCATTTCACATGAATGATATATGCCATGGTGTGTTTTCATCAGAGTATGCCGGAATTAAGAATCCTTTGACATTAACTGTGATGATTTATTCTAGTGCAGCTTAAAGATATGTAATGAACAAAGGCTAATTTCTTCCACAGTATTTTTAACTGCTTTAATTACATTTTTATTCATTCTATTGTGGTGACATAAGACGCTACATTGTTCTTATACCCACTATGGTGAATCCAGTAAGGGCAAGGCATTTACCTTTTTTTCAGTACCAAGTGTAAGGCATAATTCAGATCTTTCTATTTAAACTGCTGTTTGACGATGTTGCTTCGTCGTCCTGCTGCATTGTGCCTTGAGCCATATTCGAATATGTTCACAATTTGTAGCATGTTTAAACCAGGTTTCACTCTTTAATGTACACTAGAATAATCACTTCTACATGTACTTGCACATAATTTCATCCCGTAGATCCTAAAACAAAATCGCTACTCGGTCTGCTTTTCTCAACACTCTTGTCTGTCTCACATGAAATGATCCCCTGAAGAGAAGAGGAGACTTCTGAACCAGTGCTGTCGAGTTTGGTCTTTGAAGTTTTATCCAAGGACCTAAAATGTAGATGTAAAGCCTTTTGAATATAGTTTAAAGAACATCAAGGGGAAGAAGTCACATAAATACTCACATAGGAGAACCCATATTTCTCAGCTTTAGGAGGTTTCAAATACCTCATTTATTTTATTATTCTTATATGATGTCCATTTAAATCCAAAAGGAAGGTTCCACAATTATGAAGGCAATTAAAATGTTTGCAATTAATATAAGTACCACAAGGGGGCACTGTACATACACAGTTGAAGAAGTGCAGAAAGGCAGTGAAACCCTGAATTTTGAAAAGGCGGTTTTGTTTTTAAGTAATATTTTGAGACTAATACAGTGGACACCGAGAAACATATTTTATCTTTATTTTCTAGATTTCTGTTAAAATGACACCTTTTATTCTGAGCACATGAAATGACGTGATGCCCTAAAAAACTCACTGCAAAAATTATTTTGTCATTTGATACAAACCATGTCATTACATTATTATGTTGATGCTTCAGATGATTGAGTATTTCAACTAAACAGCTTAATTCATGTTTAATGGATCATTGGTATTCATTGTCAAGCACATTTGATAATCATTTCTTGAGGGAGAAAGATAATTCTAGCCAAAAGCCACTGTGAAACACTAGTCTATCTCTCTTTAGGTCTCCTGAGAACTGAGAGGTCTACGTCAACCTCTTATCAGAGAGATAACAAAAATTGGACAGCAGCAGGATGTGGTTTAACTGCAGCAACAAGCTAAATGCCTGTTATTTCCATCAGATGAAAGAAGAGGAGGTGAATCAGATGCGTCAAGAAATATCCAAACTAACGAGGATGAGGGAGGCCACCCAGAAGAAATTTCGGCAGACAGAAGATCAGAAAGTGGAAGTGGAGCAGCAGAGAGACATGCTGAAAAACCAGATAGCTGGGCTGGAGAGAGGCAAGGGGCTTCACTGATTTTAAAAGGCAGTTTTGAAACCTGTCCTGCTGTTCTCAGCCACTTCTCGTCTGAGCACCTCTGCACCATGAAACAGCCTCCAGCAACAGGGATATCACCTACTTAATTTCATTTTCTTAATGTTAAAAATAAATTAAATGTGCTTGTTTTGTGTGTGCGTGTGTGTGTGTGTGTGTGTGTGTGTGTATAGTAGAAATACTATAAACTATTTGATGTATTTGCACTTTCGACATTTCAGTTAGCAGACAGCTGTATTGGACACTATGTGCTCATTGTTATGGCATGCACAATTGACTTTGATTTATTTGTTTTCTATGATTAAGCAAAGTGTCTGATCATTAACGTGTAAAATATTTCATCTGTCCCGCCGTGCAGTGGCCTTTATTTGTATGTCGGTTTGAAACGTGATGAAACATGGCTGTGTCATATTACTTACTGTCTCCAGAATGATTGATGGAGTGGTAGATGACAGCAGAGTGGTGATCACACTTAGCATTCCATTGTGTGAGGGAGAACATGGTATACCCATCTGATAAGGCAGTGCAGATCTTCATGGTTTCTGACACTGATGCACTTCATATTGCTGAGTGGTCTTATGTTGTCTAGATGCTCTGCCTCTAGACATGAAAATAATGGGCTTTTCATTCTAACGAAAATCCATACTGGTTTGATGTGCCAGCACCAAGTGGGTGAAAACATTATTAGTCTCCTATTTTAAAAGAAAAATGGCTGTAATTAAAATTCCCAGTGGCCTCACTTGAAATTTGTTACATATTCCTAGAAATGGAATCCTCCAAAAAGCAGATGGAAATTGATAAGAAAGCTATGGATGAACTGGTGCGAGAGAGAGACATCTTGAATAAGGTAGGTTCATTTTACTGTTCTTTTTCATTCATATTTATTGTTATGCACTTGCATAATCCCCACATAAAACTTGTGCGCTGTGCAGTGATGACATACCAGTCACATCATGCATTCATGCATTCAAGCATTTGCTATATCTGACAGGGCCAGAGTGATATCAGCCAGGTAGCTGCTCATTTGTGTTTTTTTGAGAGCTGACCATACATTTATTGTTATAGTCAGCGCTGTGCAAGAAACCTCTTCCCTATGTGGTTTGTACATTTGCCACTTGATGGGCGTCCAGCAGCCGTAGCCAGACATGTCCTGTCACGTGTTCTTGTGCCCGTGCACACATCGCGAATGCACCGTGTAGCAGCTCCGTGTAGCAGTTATGTTGCACATTTGTACACATTACTGCCTGCATACTTTATGCGGTTGCACTTAATGTACAGCTTAGCCACTTTTTGTTGATTAATTAAAGATATAAGTGCACCGTGATGGACAGAAATGAACATTGGCACAGGCCACCGTGTGTAAAGAATTATCTTTCTGATGATCTGTTACACTGAGGTCTTTACAATGGACATCATTTACACGGGTTATTTCGTGTGGTTCTCTTTTTACACTTGCGCCCAAAGAGGAGCATGTTTCTGGTGCTGCTGATGATGTGCTAAGTATTGTATTGTTGCTGTGAAAAGGAGATGAGGAGATAATTATATTTTATTTACTTGAGCTTTGCTGCACCACGTGCTTGCGTGCTGAGAAAAAGGGGCCAATTTGGAATATTTTCCAATGATATCATTCCAAGGATTTTTTGATACCCTTGCCACCTTTGCCTGTGGTGGATATTTATATTTATTGGGTGCATTTTTTGTTAGTCTGTAGTTTTTTGTGATTATAAAATACATACGCTGATTTCTTATTCTAAATATACAGTGTGCTCTTATCTTCAGGAATAAATTCTCTTCAGATCCATTTATTTGTTCTGTTGTCCATTCAGAACATGATCAAGGCTGCCAGTGCGACAGAGAAGCAGCTGAATGAGGTGAAGCTCCTTGAGCAGTCAAAGAAGCACCTGGACCACGAGATCATGAACTACAGGGACGAAGCTCAGAAACAGCGCAAGATCATCTACCAGCTAGAGAAAGAGAGGGACCGCTACATTAATGAAGCCAGTGACCTGACACACAAGGCAAGGCCTGGAAGGTCACTCTAAAGATGGATGTACATATGGTCATATTAACAGATGAAGTGCAGGGGGTTATTAACGGGGATAGGGGGTA
Source organism: Megalops cyprinoides (assembly GCF_013368585.1). Classification (NCBI taxonomy): domain Eukaryota; kingdom Metazoa; phylum Chordata; class Actinopteri; order Elopiformes; family Megalopidae; genus Megalops; species Megalops cyprinoides. Next base: position 60,496,819 of record NC_050583.1, on the reverse strand, counting down.
GATTTTATTTAACAAGGTCAGTTTACATAATTCCAGTCTTGTACCACTGAGATTTTTATTAACAATATGTATATATTAAAAAGGCCAAACCTTAATTTATAAGATACCCCACTTACATATATTGTAAATAACATAGGCATTCACATACCAATAAAATGTTATTTGCTTTTATGCAGTTATATTTTACAGACAAGAGATTTTGTTTTGAGATTTTGTAGAAAATGTTGCAAATACAGTATTGTAATGAAGTCCTCTTCTAGTGATGCAAGATTTATCTTGGCTAAGTGCTTGTCATACGAGGCTTGCCAAAAAAAATCTGCAAAGGTTAAACCTACTTTTAGACTGTAGCATTCCCATATTTTAACTTATTAGCTTGACATTTTTGTCAGTTAAGGCAACCTCATTCCAAACTGGGAGGCCACATATGATAAAGACTGTAAGCAAATGGTATAGAAATAGTATGATATGGAAACAATAGTGATATCAGCTTTGTAGATTTCACAAACTACTTCATCTTTTTTGCCAAAGCTCAAAGCTGTCATACAGTGCTGCCCAGTTAAAGCATTGACGTCCTTCACAACCTTGTGAGGATACAACAAAATAATAGATCACAGGTTCTGCATTCTGATTGGTGGAAGAGTAATGCTACCCTTACCTTGTTCTCAACACGCATTTTTTTCACCATACAAAAATGCCATGTTACATATATGTACATGGGTGAATTTTACCAGCTAGTTAACTACAGATGTGCAGCTGGACACACATTTCAGGAGAGATCTCAAGAGGTGCAATGGAATATTGTATAGCTAGCTATAACATTGAGCTGATTAAGTATAACATGAGTCTAAAATGTGAGTAACCAATTTATATTGTATCAATACCACACCATAATTACTCAACCAGCTAGATCACTAATCCAGCTAATTTATAGGTTGGATGCAGGTGACATTCAATAAAGCATAGTGTCTGTTTTTAAATGAGAGACATAGTCACACTTAATGGGGACTACAAGTACCTACCCTAAATTTGCTTCACACTAGCTCACTTTCACTAACAAGGAAGATGACAGCTGTGATTTTTATGCCTCTTATTGGCTGAAATAGCGTAACGCTTATATATTTATTGGCTGTAAACTTGGAAATAGGAAATAGAGGTAGGTGTTAGTGATGTGTTTGACTTAGTAGTTGTCTACAATGAACATGTTGGTTTGCATGTTGGTATTGGGTGAATATTCTTAAGACAAGTGGTGACAAATGGTGAGAGTATAACAAAATGAACAGTCGCTTCTCGTATAGTACTTTATCTAATAAGTGTACCAGTTGTAGCGTTCTTGACATTGCAAGATAATATTAGCTATATCTCCTGAACATTTTAGCTTTTGTATAAAATATCAAATAATTAGTGCAATCCTTAGGGAGACTAAAAAAATCTGTGATAATGATTTTTGGGTTGCATTTTTTATACTGAGCACAGCTCTAAATTTCCATAACCTTTAATATTCATGAATATGTGTTGCTTAGCTTTAAAACTTGCCATCAAAGCACAAATGAAGTCAGATAAATCAATACCATGTTGTTTGCTCGAATTAATGTGGTTTACCAATAAGAATTTTGTTGGTTATAAAACACACCAGGGTAATTACTACTGGGGAACTGCCTGCAAGAGGACAGCAGTTCACAATATCCACTTTTTTCTTTTTGTAACACTTTTAAATGTCAACCTGAGAATGAATAGCAACTGGAGATTAGTACCTCTGCTACTGCTATTACTGCTAAATGATGCCAAGTATTCAATAGGAGAAGCTCTATTGTGTTTGCAAGGAGATAATCATTTCTCTGTACTAATTACCATTTTTCAATTTGGAAATAGGCAGTCCATTGCCTGTGCTGGACTTTAAAAGTATTAAACATTGATTTTTCATCACAGTTATTAGTATTGGCAGTTATTCTTAAAGCAGTAGATTGCGCTGGGCTGGTTTATTTTGTAAGTATTGCCTGGTAATCAGATTTACTGCAGATCTGAAGGAACTGCAGGCTCTCAGTGACTTAATACTGTATTGAAAGGACAAAACACAGAAGACAGGTAAATGTTTCCTGAGCGTTGCAGGGAATGTAAGCCATTAATAAGAGTTCCACCTCCACAGGCACATTAATTAACTTCTCCAGATGGTGACCCACACCTTTGATTTGATTATGTCCAGCCTGCCTGGGATTTTGCTGAATCATCTCACCACAAAAACATGTTTCAAAATGACTTAAACAAGGCTATATCTGATTATTTTTTTTCTGAACATTTCCTTATTAGATGCTTATATTTCTGTCTTTTTTTTCCCCAATAATGACTTTAAAAGAAATCGTCAATGTTCTTTCGCATTGTGATAGTCATCTTAAACTGAGACATGTTGTGATACTTTTTGCAGCATATTCTCTGTAATAGAATGAACCAGTCCATTTAATGTTTACAAGGAATATAAATTTACTCAACTTCTAATTGAATTTTGAAAGTAATTATAATATAATTGGGCCTTTGTTTCCTTTATAAGCACTCTTTTGCATTTTACTGCAAAGGGCATGATATGAAATAAAATGTTTGGATTGATTAACTGGTTCACGTTAAACACTTCACACCACATTAAAGTGCACTTATGTTTACTTGTGAGGCTGCTATGCATTGTCTGTTTGGCTATGTGTCATTCTCTTAGCTTTGTCTGAAACTAAAAAAAAAATGGATTTGAAAAAAAAAGTTATATTTATTTGTGACAGTGTCTCAGTGCGCTTTCTGTTACCTAATAACTTTAATGCTGTCCCAGTTGAACTCCTTTTGTTCAACTCCCTTTTGACAGGTTCTCCAACACATGGAGGATATTAAAGTGAGAGAAATGCAGATCTTTGACTACAGAAAGAAGATAGCTGAAGCTGAAACAAAACTCAAGCAGCAACAGAACCTCTATGAGGCAGTGAGATCTGACAGAAACCTCTACAGTAAAAACCTCAATGAAGCTCAGGTGCGTCTTAATTCTGCCTTTACTAACAGTTGGTTTGTATAGACAGTTTTATCTAGTGAACTTTTGAGCCGCCTGTCTCATAATCATAGAAGACCTCACTGGAGGTCTTGCCTGCAATCAGCAAGCAAGCTCATTAACATGGAAATTAAACCTCATGTATTTTATGTTTTTCTGTATGCTTAGTTTAAGTTCAGGTTTTGTTGAAGTTTGCTGTTAAGTTTTGCTTATACCGCTGACCTCATACCTGCTGTAACTACATCAGTAAAATAGTTCAAGAAAAAAGGCATTGATCTTGTGCACTGCCATGTCATAGAATATACTCTGATTTAGTATTTTCAAAGGATTCTTGTCTCTCTTTTCCCACTTTTTCATTTCGTCATACTTACTTCTGCTACTTTTAAAATATTTCTTATACATGTCTGTCTTTCTGACAAATGGACATTCCTGACTTGTGTGACTTGGTCACTGGGTCACAATTTCACCTTTTTTATAAAAAAAAAAACAAAAAAAACCCATCAAATAAAATTTTTAATGAAAAGCTTAATATTCATGTATTTAACTAAAATATCCTGTTGTGTATTTCTACTTCACTTCTACTTCTACTTTTTGATCTAGGTTGAGATAACTGAAATAAAAAGGCAGTTGAAGATTATGAGCCATCAAGTTGACCAGTTAAAAGAAGAGATCAATGGAAAGGAAACTGCTCTTGTGAAAGAACATCTTGAATTTCAGCGTGTGGAGAAGGAGAAGGAGGCACTTAAGGTATTGTACCCTCTAAACTTTAAATTAATTTTCATAGGCACTGTATATGCAGAAGTATATTGGGTAGTTCTAATGGGAAGGAAACCACCAATTAAAAAGCAAAGAGGGAATGGATTCAGGCATTGTTTGGTGTTTTTTCAGCTTTGTGTTACTCTGAGCATCCCAGTTTTGACATATTACATTGTGCTGGCACAGTATCTGGCCTGTATGAAAACTAAGACTCCAAAGATGCGGTGCCTTAAAAGTAATGCACATCAAATGATCTTGAAGGTATAGGCATAGTTAGCCCAGTTCTCACGGTTAAATTATTTGACATTGCTCAGCTCTCTCCAGCTGGTTCACTGATAACAACTGCTTTTAGAGTGTCAGCTTCAAAGGCAAAATAGCTGTTAATGTAAATAACAGCCTTCATTTGCTTAAATTTATTGTCTCACAAATAATAATAATAAACATTATTTTGGGGGTGTTTTAAAGTAGATTTAAATTGTGGACTCATGTTTGTGAATGTGGCGTCTGTTTACATTTTCTGTGTGACTTCAGTTTTAGGCAAACATTAAATGATAAAAAAACTGAAGTTGCATAGTGTAATGGTGAACTAATTTTGCTATAAATAATAAAAATACAGAAGCATGTCCATGAAATAACTGGGTGGATTCTTGAATGGACTCCTTACATGAGATTGGTGTACATAAGCTCTATTCTTGGGTATTTATGCAAATGTAAGCACATCTAACTTATCAAACCACCATGGCTGTCCAGATTTCAATGCCCTATGCAAATCCAGGGCAGCAAGATGCCTTTTAAATGTTTTGATATTCACATTTTGACAGTAGCAAAAGGTGAAGGGAACAGATCTAATACAAGCGATATTCTATCATTCAGACATTATGCACACAAAAGAAACAAAACCAAAATGAAACTGTCAGAGTGAAATTTGGCAATTCTTCTAGGTCTCTTGTCCTGTGGGCCCTATTGATTGCGCCAAGTGAAAAACTGGATTATTAACCTAAATAAATTAGTTGGAAAGAACAGTTGCAAAGTTGGAGTTCATGTCTGTGAACACTATGATAATTGTCAGTGACTGTATCGGTGTCCACCGTCAGAAACTTAAATCATCTACCTTAGCATTACATTTTCATCACCGTCGCATGGTTAGAATAACATATCGGCAAAATGTGTCATGGAAAACACATTATATAACATGCTGCAGTTTGTATGTGAGTTCTGCTTTTGAAAGGCAATCTCCAGCAAACAGTGCCAGCACTGCCCTACTGCTTCTGCTCCTACTTTCCAAAATAGACAATTTGTTCTGTTTAGATTTCAGAACATGTAGGTCATAAAAAGGTCTCTATTTGTGCAGCCACTCAGTCGCTTACAAAAATGTAGTCTGATTGGCTGTGGCTGTTCTGGTATTTGTTTGCTAGTGTTTATAATATTCTCTCTTTTATTATGTGTGTTTAATTGCAAGGCCTGCCATGAAGAGACCAGTAATTGCAGTTCTTTTTTAACGTCATGAATATACATAGTTGAAAGCCAGATAATTCAGTGTTTTTTTTTTTTATCCTATTTTGATTTGACATAATACATTCTGGAGAACTGTTAGGATATTTGGTTATGTAATCATGACCAGAATCTGAAACCTGAATTTGTGCCAGATTCCTAGTAGCATTATAATAATTATGATGAGGACCTTGGCACCATTTTTATTAAGTGCAGCATCACACATCAAAGCTAAGACCAAACGGCTGATGATCCAGCTCTGAAATAATAATTCCATCGTCGGGACACTGCAAGTTATTTTTTGGTGAACAACTAGTAACAGCGCTCAGTGCATGAATTACTGTTATCATACAGCAATTGCAAAAGGCCTCGTATATATCTATATAGATATAGTCCTTCAGCAATCCATTGGAGAATTCTGCAGTTCTCGGTCATAGTAAAAGCATTGTGGGGATACACTGGGCCGGTCAGAACAGATGGGTTTTCAGGAAGCACCGGAAGGTTGTTACAGACAGAGCAGTCATGATGTTCACGGGTAGCTGGCTCAAACACTGGGGGGGCAAGGAAAAGAGGAGAGGGGGAGGGCCAATTACTGTTACCATGCAGTTGTGACTCATGCGATCTAATGGCTGTGGTCTTGCATCCTTTGTTTTCATGAGTGGAGATAAAGAAAATTGAAATTACACGTGAGCCAGATCTCATTTAGTGCAATGGCATGGCTGATGGCAGAAGTGCCAGACTCCTTTCTGTGAGTTAGGCTTTGAGAAGAACTTCTTCAGCAGAAAGTGATGGCTTTGGAAAGCACTGTTGTGTATTCCATGGTGGCTCCCAGGAATGGCCTTCATGATGACTGTCACTTCACCCCTGCACCTCACAGCACAGTGCCTGATTAGAAAAGCTACCCGTTGAGGATGAGGAAGCTGAGCTAGTTATCTTGGCAGGCACTCCGGGAGACACCATAATGACAATAGGAGTGTTAACTGCCGGCTTTTTAATCAAAACCAGAAGGGCCCCCAAATCACAAGCCTGATTGCTGAATTAATGAATTATGGAACACTACAAAGCCTATTTTTGCAATGTCAAAATCAGATCTTCCTATGATCACACTGGAACATTATGGTGACAAGTGCATGTGAGACAGAAAGGTATAATTTTACTTCATTCATTTTTTTTTTTAGAAATGTCACACTCTTATGTTTTATTAAGAATCCAGACAGTTATAAAGAGGGCATTATGTAAAATGAAGAACTGCAATAATTTATAGTAGAAATGCTCCATTTGTACTACATTACTATTATATACTGTTCAGTGATAACTGTGATTGCAGTGTGGTAGTGTTTTCAGATAAGGCTGAAAATGTAATTGATCATGACGTGACATTTTGATCAAAAAGATATTTTTAGGAGCACAATTGCAGTTTGAAAAGCTTATCTTTGACAGTGAAGAGTTATATATATAATCTGTGTATTTATTAACATAACAGTGGTACTGAGAAATATTTGGTCAAGGCACCTGCATAAAAAGAACTAAGAATCTGGATGCTGTCCGTAGATAATGTAAAGTAATGGAACATAATTCAGTAGTAATATGGAATTGTAACTGCTAATACTTCATAATTTTAGTCAAAAAATTTTAAAATGCTTTCAGATCCAATACCTTGAGTGGTTACACCAGTACATCGGAAATAAAAAAAAAATGCTTCTGCTCAAAATACATCTTTTGAGATGGAGCTTTACAGGAGAGTGAAATAGAGAGAGAGTGAGTGAGAGAGAAAAAGGAATCTTTCATGTTCTTGGATGCTGGAGGACACGATGCAGAAAACAGTAAATTAAAAGGAAGTGCACTACAGGGTTGGATAACCTAGATATTTTCAAATTTATTTTGATCTTATGCTGCAATTTCACCTTTGGTTGAGTGTCCGAAAGATCTAGCTGTCCAAAGCTTCAGTTTTCCTCCCTTATTCTTTTGGCACCTGACAAATCGAGTCCCTGTTTTTCTCTCCTGTCACAGCATCGGAGTAATTTCACCGTTACCTTTGTGCGCAGACAGAAGTTAAAGTGAGGACACTTTTTTCATCAAGCTGCCACATTTTACATGTCTCCTCATTTATTCTATCAATTGAACCATCTCCGTCACCTGTCAGAAGACCCTTTTATAGGGAGGAATCTCCCAGTGCTTTCGAAAAATCTATTTCTTTCTCATTTAACGTGTCGATCATTGTTGGTGAAGTGTTGCTTAATGTTCGGTATTGAAAATATGTGTAAAGTTTTAAAACAGGTGTAAAGCTGATTTATGGCCCAACTCGATTGTTGTTTCCTGATATATATGTAAATAACTATGGGTAGATCTAATGTGTACTGTCAGTGATTCATGGGTTATATCCCAAATCACAGACTTGTTTTTCTCTTCAACATGCTTCCCCATGGAGTGATGGGTGGAAGTTGCCATTTCACCATAGTTTTTAAAGTGTTACTGGCCCGTAACTGTTTTATAACACTGAATTTGCTCCTACAGGGATATCAGTAACTCACACTGCCAGCTGTGATTTGTTTCATATGTCAGTAATACATGTCATAATTAGAATCTGAAGTATGAAAAGACAGCTTTGGTCTTATTCATAAAATATTACATTTACCACCCTTGTGGTTTTTATCTATACCCTATCAAAATAAATATCTGTTATTAAGCACCTTTCAAAGACAAGTTGGGTTATTCATAACACATTAACATTATCTTCAATCAGCTCCTGAGTGTGTTCTTATTGATTGATTGATACATTTAAGATAATGTTAATGTGTTATGAATAACCTAACTTGTCTTTGAAAGGTCATGCAGCTTTTGGGTTAGCATTAAAGAGAAATGATTTCCACTTCCTTAAGTCTTTCCAATTACTTTGCCAGCAATGCTCTGTCAACTTCCCTAGTATTTAACAATTGCCAGCATATTACACCAGTGACAAGATGTCAATAACTGCGAGGGTAAATGGTGACAAACTCAGATTCATCTACACAACTGACAAAAAGCTGTCATATTGTCCTTTTGTAATATAATTTTCAGTGTGATATCTTCAGTCTGTCAAAACACTTCATCCAGCATCCTTCAGATTTTAGCATGGAATGTTTCACTAATGTGCCTTCTCAGTTATTGCACATTAAGGGTGCCCCACAGTTTGATGTGACGCCAGCCACATGTCTCTGTGGTCTTGGAGACTTCTGTAGAATGCAAAGGCTGGAAATTACATTCTGTCTGATAGCAGACAAGAACCTTTGTAACCGAATAGGTCACACACAGAGAGTTAAAATTACAGTGAGTTAGCTTCACTTCTGACATACAGTACATTGTCATATTATGTACTTTTAATACTTGTGGGAATAAAAATACTGCTACAGACACAGGTTTCTACTCCAGCTTGCCTTTTGTAGTTAGAAATCCACACTTGTTTCACTTTGATATTTTTATATGCTGGTGAACCTGCAAAAGAGTGATGAAAAGAACTGAACTGTATCTGCATGCGTAAAATGTAACTGAGGTAACCAGTTGTATGATACACTGTTCAACAGTTATCATTTGTTTAGTATAGCCTTATCAATGAACTCAAGGGCACGATTTGGAATTTAAATATTTAAGAGATTCACACACAGAAGAAGCGCCAGGATTTTGTGCAAGGCCTGGGTTCATTTCTTTGTCTTTGCTGTATGCATTGCTCTGTCTGTGTTCCTAGAGGGTTTATTGGCATGGCATTTCTTTGTTTAAGATTTTTATGCCCATCTACATAGATATGGGGCTCTCACTCATAGGCTATGATGGTACTTTGAACTACAAGAGTGACAGCACAGGTCTATTTCAAATTGGTCAAAGTCCACTAAACCCAACCCATCATTAAGTCCTTTGAAAAATGAATGAAGTGCACTGATAATAAGCCCACCATAGATACTGAACATAGTTACAGATTCCTATATATAAAACATACTTTACAGGGAAGATATAGACCAATTCCCCAATGGGAAATAGAAAGAATAATGCAATTAATATTGAGTTGCAAAATTAAATAGTTGCTGCTTTAAATAGTTAAATAGTTGCTGCTTTTTGAATGACTGAAAATGAGTAAATTTACCACAGTGGTGCTAAGCAAATCAACACTGAAAGGGTTATCTCGACAGTATATATATATATATATATATATATATAATATATATATATATATATATATATATATATATATATATATGGATGCATTACTAGATACTGATATCTTAAACATTGTACGTGATTTATAATCTGGGTCCCATACAATGTTGGCTCTTTGAGCCAATATGGACTGTAGGACTGTATTGACAAACTGATCAGATCTGAAGTGGGAGAAGCTTAGGCTGAGGTAGTACTGATGAGCCAGGCTATTGTTCATCCAACATATAAGATGAGCAAGGATGAAACTCTTCTTGAAAAAGGAATCCAGGGTTAACTGTCTTGCCTGCTTCTTCTTATCACAGAAAATCCCCTTGTAGCACTAGATGCTGTCGAGGATGGTTCTCTTCACTGTATAGCTGCACTCCCACTCTGGGTTATTTTCGGAAAAGAACCCCATTACCTCATTACTTTTTGTAATGTCGTCAGTCAGAATTACTCAGTACAGTGGTAGAAAGCCATTGAGGATTATTACTTGGAAGGAGAAGCTGTTCTTTTCAGTCTCATTACTTTTGACATTGATTACGGATATTTTTCTTCTTTAGTAAGAGTGCAATGCACAAATTGAATATTTAATCGTCAGAACATGGAAGTTTGCACCCAAATGAAATTAGCTCCATTCAGATTAATAGTAAAATCAAAGAAATCAATGTATTACTGCATACCTGAAGGGAATTACCTTTGTTTGATGGTAAATCTCAATGATCTGGTAGAAAGTGTTTCTTTCGTCGACCACTCTAACTTAAATTACAATTCTCATCCACTTGGAGAGAGCAGTGGTCATTTTTAACAGCATGTGTTTATATGATAATTTCTGGAAGGCAAAGTTTTCCTCAAATCACTCCAGGAAACAATTTACAATCCAAAACTAGCATCAGCCTTGCCTCCTTTATTGGTGTTAGAGAAATATTTATTTTTACCTAAAAAGATTTAGGATTACATCCTCTGAACCCACCGTGCATATTTCTACTTCTCTGCTCTGATAGATTAAATTACGGTCCTGGCTGTTTATTCTATCAATGACAGTTGCCATTTGACCATGCTGGTGTACTTATTCAAAATAGGCCTCCATTCCTGTAGACTTCATGAAGTATAAATGCAGTCTGGTGAATATTACATAGGTTATAGTTTGTTTTTTTTTATTAAATGCATTTGAATTATTTGTTTGGTTATTGTTATTATATAATTATGTGCTTTTAAACATTTTATCTGATATCTTAATAATAAGGCCAGTCTCTGCCATAGCTGGAACCACACCTTTCAGTATTGATGAATTATAATGGCACAGTACTCATCAGTGCAGGCTAAATGCATTCCTTAACTCTGCTAGTGATTTACCCAGTGTAAGCAGGAATTTCCTGTCTAGATTTAAAGGGCAAATTTTATGATCACTTTCACACTCTGTTCAATACATGCAAGAGATGATGGTACGTGGATGTGCAGCAATTTTGCCAATTTGCAATATTCAAATTTGGCTTTTTTCTGCCTGGCCCAAACTTCCTCTGTATTTCCTCCACTAGCTTAGCCAAGAGCAAACTTTGCTCTTGGGTGCAATTACACACACACACACACACACACACACATTATGTCAGAGGAATATCCTAGCTAAGCACCCTTTGATTAATATCTACATATATAATATATCTACATATCTAATATGTCATCATCATCATCCTTCGGCCGCAGCCAAGATCAAAGTCACTTGAAGCCTCCAGGTGTCCAGGTGGCAGCTGAAGGTCTCTGGCAATGGCATTAGTATAACTGAAAGGTGGCCTACCCCTGTTATGGCAGGGGAGCCTCAATAATAAAAGGTCTGAGACAACTTGTTCTTTGGCATGCAAACTGACCAGCAATTCTAGCTCTGCGTTGGTGCCACGATGATAGAAATTGGTGGTAAATCATCATAGATTTCATGCTTTGTTTGGTGTTCTTGCCAGGATATGTTCTTGACCCTCATGAGAAATTTTGTGTAGGTGCCATCATGCCTATCCTGAAGATCTTTTTTCATGGTCCATGTTTCCGCACCATAAAGCAGAATTCTCTCCACATATGACTTGAAGAAAGCTACTTTTCTTTGTTCTGAAATGACTCACAGATGTGGTGGATTTTGTTACAGACATTCCATGCTTGTCCCTTGCGTATTATGAAGTCTTTCTTGCTATCTGCAACATGTGAGCCTCGGTATTTGAAATCAGTCACTTCTTTGATAGGTGTGACATCACAAGATACAGTGACCTGGTGTCCCTACTCTTCGTTAATTGCCATATATTAAGTCTTCTTCGCATCAAGAAAAAGACCCACTTTGGCTGCTGCATCATCAAGAGGTGTTAAAAGATCCTGTTTTGATTGGAGTTGATCAGCTGTAAGTGCTATATCATCAGCATAACCAAGATCTGTGACATGTTTACTCTTGTGTCTCCTGGACTTACAAGGTTCAATAGTGAGACCTTTGGTGTGGTTAGGGTCCATGGACTGTCGTAAGATGTAATCGACAACAACGACAACAATGAGATAGGGTGCCAATGTGTCTCCTTGGAGGATTCCAGCAGAAATTAGAAACTCCCTGGTAGGACCATCCATGCTCTGAACGAAACTCAAGGGGTTGTTGTACATGATTGCAGTTGCCTTTTACAATCTCCTTGGGTATGCCATAATTCAGATGTATATGCAGCATAACTTTACTGTTGACACTGTCAAAAGCCTGTGAGAAATCTACAAACACAATGATTGCTCTTCTCTTGGCAATTTTCATCTCTTTATTCTACTGAGGGCAAGGATCTGGGGTAAAAGTGATCTGCCCTTCCTGAAATGGTCCCGGGTGAGTCGAAGAATAGGATCGAGATGTAGTATGATCCTGGTAAGGAACATTGTGTTATAGATCTTTGAAGCAATGGGAGACAGTTTCATACCTCTGTAGTTTTGAGGCAGCTGAAGATCGCTTTACTTTGGTAAAGGAATGATGTAGGACTTCGAGAAGGCATCAGGTTTGTTTCCATTGTGAGTTTCAATACAGAACTGTAAAAACTATTCTTGAAAGAGATGGCTGCTGGTATGTTGTCAGTACCTGGCGTCTTGGATTTTCTTAGTTTGATTAAGCACGTCTGAAGTTCATCCATAGTGAAGGGGCCTGTTTTGATTGGAAGGGTTCAGATATCTTGTGTGGGAAGAAGGTGTCATTTAGATCCACATCGTCTTGCTCAGGCTTGCCAAGAAGTGAACTGAAGCGCTCAAACCACAAATCAAGCCGGTGTTTGGCGCCATCACCTTTAATGCGAATCAAGGGCGCTGCTTTCTTGTTGGTGAGTTCCCTGAGAACCTCCCAATGCTGCAGAGTGCCTATTCTGGAGATGTACATCCCCCTATAATGTGTGCTCAACTAAAAACATTTTGAACTAGGGAACATCATCACAGACTTCAAATGTTGTGTTGCGTACTTACAGTAGGTTGTTATTAATTTGCTAAAATACTGTAATCATGGACAATCTGATTCAAACGTTAGGCATGAAGAATAAGTAAGTGTACAAAAAGGCAGTGCATTAAGAGTGCGCTAGAATGAGCTGACTCCAAAGTCGTCATCCCATTGAAAGGCTCAAACTTTGCAGTGGTATAGTGTACGTTGATGCTCAGCCATGAACATCACATTCCTAGCAACTACTTAAAGAGCCCTCAATTTTAAGTAGGAATGTGCCTGACAAAAATAATGTAGTAGTTAAATGGCGTATGGCTGTCTTCTATTCAATCCCCCCACCCCCCAACCTCCACCGTCCCATAACCCCCATTCCCCACAACACGCCTGTGGTACACTGCTGTGATTTTGCATTAAATGAAACAGCGGCATCAGAAACAAAATGATGCATCTCAACTTCCAATAGAGCCATAACTAGGTCACCCAGTTGAACAATACACCGTTCTACAAAATGTATGAGAGTGCAGCTGATTCAAGCAGGTAGCTGTGGGCCGTGCTTTGATACCTGTTCACAACTATTAATTACCACTTCCACCTCAGCTCACTTCCTTTACTGAAAATGTGCCTTTTTATTCTTACTGCTTCTTCAGTACATCAGGTGGATAAATAATGGTGGAATCATTTGATACATTTTTATACCATGGAAATGTAATTTTCTTTCAGTCTACATTGTGTTTGTCTGCTGCCGGTATGGCTACATACTACTATCCTGATTTTTTCTCATGTACAACATATTTATAATCAGACCTACATCATTAATTGTTTTATTGGAGGAAACTTAAAGGAAATTCATGCAAACTACTATTAAAGAGTCAAACAAACCATATATGATAGAAACATGTGGAAGTCTGGTTACATGGTAAAACAAAATGAAACAGTCTGGCTGTGGTTGGCTTGTTGTAGCAGACATACACACACTCTCTATCTCTCATACACATAATTTATGGAAGGTAAATACAAACAAAAGCATAATATATGAAAATGGCAGGAATTTCCTCATGACAAATCTGATCTTGTTCATGAAAATATTTACATATCCACAGTTTCTTTAATATTTCCCTTGACTCTTAAGTCATTGCCTCCATTGTATTTTACTACCTCTACTACCACGGCAGAGTAATATAATGGTTAAGGAGCAGGACTCATAATCAAAAGGTTGCTGGTTCAATTCCCCACTGGGGCACTACTGCTGTACGCTTGGGCAAGGTACTTCACCCACAAATGCCTTAGTAAATATCCGGCTGTATAAATGGATAACATTGTAAAAAAAACTGTAACTGATGTAAGTCACTCTGGATAAGAACGTCTGCTGAATGCCAATAATTTAATGTAATGTAACCTCTGCCTCTGCCTCACCAGATAATCAACAATCAGTGCGCATGTGGATGAATAGTTGAATGTTTGGTATCAAGCCTAGTTTTAAGATTTTCTGAAAAGGGATATTATGTGTGCCCTTGTCAGTATACCTTCTAGGGAGTTTAAATGGTTTATTTCCCATTCTCAAACAAACAAAAAACAAAACTTTTCTCCCCAAGCACCTACAGAAGTGTTGCCCTTTAATCCACAAGCTGGCCAGAACACCCTCCTCTCACACGCACACCCTCATTCCTTTCTAGCTTTTGCACTCTTTATAAAGAAACAATTACGTTCCTTCCCAAGGATTCATTAACATTTTAATGAATGGAATACAAACTCCAATCATACAAAACATGGTCATGGATAATAAGTGCTGTAACCATTCAGCTCCTTTGAGTTCTCACTAAGAGGTCTGGCTGATTATTACGCTGTAACAAGTCTGCATTGATTCTCAAGAAATCTTATTACATGCTTCAGCCACTCAAAATGTTTATTATTGGATTCATCATAAAATTTGCTTTAAACAAGGGTAGTGCTATTAAGATTAATTCTTGCCATTAGCGGACAGAAGTTAAGGCGGATTATTTTGCTTTGGTCGTGCCTTTTAACTATTAGTTGGCTGTGTCAGTTCAGTGTAGAGTTTTACTTTCAAAAGGACTACATTCCCATCCCAACTATTTCCTTGATCCTGATGGATGTGTTGAATTCAGGATTACTTAAATGACCCACCTTATTAACATGACAAAAAGCATTCCAGTGTCTGATAAGTTTCATTTATCAAAAGGTTAAAATTCAGTTTTGCTAAAAAGAGTGTATTTCAGGCCATTTTAGGCAGTCGACTACCATTTAGTCTTTAAAGTTAATATCTGCATTGTCTTGTGTTATTAAAGCAAAGTCATTATTACATGAGGGGGAAGGTCTCCATAGTTTTATAAGAGGCTGTTGTATTCAGTGGTTAATTTTGCAAAGATGTCAACAGAACCACAGTGGTGGAACATTCAGGGACATTCTGGGACTTAGGCCAGCTTGGATGTACCTGACCTGGGTACAGATGAAGGTCTTTAGCCTTTGAATCTTATCAATGTGACACTTTTTTTCCACCAGGCTTTTAAGGAGGATGAAAGAGGGTTAAGAAAAGTAACAAATCATACAGAACTTTTTTTTTATCGTAAGAGTGACATCGCTGTGTTTGTGTCAGTAACTTCAAAATGAAGACAAAGAAAACCTTCAACGCCCTTTTTTTTGTCTTTATCATAAACATTAAAACCCAGCTGTGTTTCCTTCCTATAGGCAGAGCTTCAGAAGATGAAACAGCAGGCTCAAGAGACAAAGCAGCTCATTGACAATCAGGAGGCAGAGGAGAGAAAGCTACTCAAGATCATAGATGATGCTGACGCTGAAAGGCTCAGACAGAGGAAACAATTGGATCAGGTAGGGGAAAGGGTTCCTGCTTCAGTGAGCTACTGCAACTTACGGTTTGCCCCAGGATGAAAGAGGCGACGTTTGGTCTCACTCCAAGCTCATTAAACCCAAGCTTGTCTTTAGCTGAAGCAGCAGCTCCTGACCCCTTAAAAGTAACTAAAAATTTGAAGTGATTTTCTATTGCACTTGACACGGAGCATTTGATATGCAGAGCTGATATATCAACAGGTTATGAGTACAGCATTCATCAAATGGACTGAATTACATTTCCCCAAAAATGCTTGTTTGAGTAATGGACAGTGGCATGCCACCAAGGTCTTCAGGGTATTCCTTTGGGCCCTAAGCTGGCACAATCCCTGTAGGAAACTCATTTTTCTTGACACGGCCACTTTCACAGAGACCAAAAGCATTGGCAAAAGATGTAGACATGAGGCAGCAGAATGTCAGTGTATTTTTATCTTCCTGTAAAGGGTCTTGAGTGCATTAATGGGAGGATGAGTCTAAAGGGGCCTTGTTTTGCATTAATATGACTGTCATCAAATAGAAAAAACTACCCTTGTTCTGATGAGTCTACCATTTTGTCCAGATAAATGTGTGTTCCACGATACAGTTGTATCACAAACATAGAGAAGAAGTCCACTGCATTTGCAAAACATGTATACACTGGCAATCCTATCCTGGATCTGCCTCAGTAGGTAACACTTTGAAATCAGCACATTCTGGGGGATGAAGTTTTTGTTCTTACAATCTTCAAGTCCATTAGTAGCTCTCACTGATGCATTTTTTTGTCACTCCTGTTGTTAAGGTAATCAGTGAGCGTGACATTCTGGGCACGCAGCTAGTGCACCGCAATGAACAGCTGGCACTTCTGTATGAGAAGATTAAGATCCAACAGTCCATACTGAACAAGGGGGAGATGCAGTATAACCAGAGGGTGGAGGACATCAGACTGTTGAAGATGGAGATTAAGAAGCTGAGACGAGAGAAGGGAATCTTGACCAAAACGGTGGCAAATGTTGAAGACCTTCGGTAAATCCTTCCTGCCTTGCCTCCCTTTGTGCAACTTATGCATGGCAGATACAGAGTTTATTGTGCCATAATAATTTGATGGGCACATTATGTATGGCGGTTTACACATAAGCACAGTACAAGACAATAATATTGCATTTCCTATGCATTCACCAACATTCATATCTAAGAAGCAGAGTGGTAAGTGTTTGTGCTTAAAACACATTATTAAGGAGAATTTTACAGAACTCGGTCATTTTAAGGTCTGGTGACATTCTAACCATGTTCCACCTTGACATTCTGAAAATGGACTTTGCAAACACTAGCACAACACACTGCAGTGTCATCACATTTAAGTGTTACTATGGGTTGGACTGTCATGTTCTGGCAAAATTATAGTCCTGCAACACCCTATCACCGTGACATTAGGGCTTTCAGTGGCTTCGTTCCATTGTTTGTGGCCTTAGATAAAATAGGAATTTATTTAACACCACTTTTGCATTGGGATAGAGGATTGCGTACATATACTAGTATTTGCAAAATAACCAGAGAAAGGAAAACTGCGTGCACTGAAAGCTTCAAAATGTTCTACAAGTTCAACAAAGAATATTTTTAGTAAACATTAATGAAGATTTTTTTTTTTTCTCTAAGAATAGATGGACCAAGGCCATCAAGGACTTTGTGTAACATGTTGCTTAGTGTTGTGTTTTGATTGTGGAATGTCGTTGAGTCAGAGGCTGTCTTTCATGGCAAACAAAGACCTTAAAAGCATGGGCTGTTCTTTCAGGCTTTTGTTTATTTCAGTATTCCATGATGTGTAAAGATGGGATCTAAGAATATGACATATGCTTCCTAGCCAATGATGCAGTGAAATCCATGTGTCATGTCTCTTTGTTTATACTGTAAAGTTATTGAAAAACAGCATGTCACAGCTACATTGGCTTGATGAACTAGCTAACTGCTGAAAGTAGCTATGATTCTGTTGCTGACCGTAGGTTAATATTGTTTTCATAATCCACCTGTCAAGAACATGAGCTAGAATATGAAGGTAACCAGCTAGTTTGTATTTCATGTAGATGGCACATTTTCATATATTGAAAAAACTATGACTTTCGTTGAAAAGGGAAATTGCATTGTTGTTAAGAGGAGGATTTTCAGTCATTAAGTGAAAATTACACAATTTGGCAAAGCTTTTTGTCTTTAAAATATGGTGTATTAACTTAAACGATATGTGTTTGTGTGTGTGCATTTGTCGGTGCTGTTTAAAGAGACATGGCTTGCTTTGCAAAAACTTCCATTCTGACTCATCTTCAATAGTGTCATTGTTTTCTTAGAGTAATTTCTGAATTATAATGTGATTAAATAAATGAGCCCGTGGTGATAGGAGGCATTTATTTTCCCATAATTTCTCATACATGCCAGGCATATTAACATCTTCACTGCAAAGGCTTTCATCAACAGTGTTATTACCAAAAGTTGCATTTATTTCTGTAGTGGATACAGCTATGAATTTTTACATTTTTGTACCCACTAATAGACTAGGTGAAGCATTCAGGATGCACCATATGTTACTCTGAGTAACTGGCTCATTAGGTGCCAGCCTACTTTCGTTTTGCCTGAATGAAAACAATGAAATGCTGTAGACAGCCAGATGGATCCCTAGCAATCATCCTTTGCTTGGTCAGAATTAATTTCATAATTACCATATGACTTAGCTGCTCTCTCTGATCTGCATGGCTTTATCCTCACACTATGTGGTGTTTGAAAGCATCCTCCTACATAAACCTTTGTGTTGTGGCCATTATTTGGACTTATTGGTCTTATTTTTTTTTACTTTGAGAGAAAGTATGTGTCACTGTGAACATGGAGGCATCATCCGCTTCAGAATCTCAGAGCCATTTCCCAGCTCTGTTTGGATGTTGTCGATTTTACTTCACATCATTGTGTGATTTGGTTGTGCTTTAATTTCAGTCTCACTTGTGTTAATCTCACTGGTACGTTTTGTTTTAGTTTTAAAACTGTAAAAAAAGAAAACACATAAATGGATAAATGTGAGATTAGACTTCATGTTTTTAATTGATGTTATTTCTTCCCGAAAGTAGTGTTATAAATCAGCTTGAAGCCATGCATTTTCTCTGATTCTGAGAGTTCAGAAAGGTTATGGGCAATTTTGAAAATGTTAGTATTTCTGCTGCACACACATGCGCACACACAAAATCAATGCAGAAGCATGGAAATTGAAAAGGCCGAATGAGCCGATGTTGTCTGAGCTCACTGAAGGTGTTGATTAAACTTTAAGGCAGGGATATCAACCCTGCCATCGTGAATGAATCAATCCTTGCTTGGATCAGTTTCCTCACTGTCACTGAATATTAATGCATATACCTTCGGATGAGGTGGGAACAAAAAGAAAAAAGCACAGAGAAACTTAAATAGGAATGATTCAAGGTATTGTTTGATATCTTAGAGAATTAATATGATTTTGACATGTGAATAGCTGATTATTATATTAACCAGGGAAGAAAGGATATCAGAAAGATATCAGAAACTTTACTTTTAGGATCCTTACAGTAAAAAAAATCCTTTTTGTGATTTAATATGTAGACTTAAGTAGGCAAACTGTCAATATACAGCAGTTAGATTGCTGTTCATATCAAAACTGTATGTTTAAATCCACCATATTAATTTTTACAGTATAGTTTTGTGTAGCATGTAAGGTGGTCTTTAATTCTTGATTCTCTTTAAAGGTGAATGACTTCCCAAGGTGAAACATTTCTTTATGAGACCCTTGCACATTTTTCCTATAAGGGCCATATTGCTCTCAACAATATAAACGCGGCACAGCAAGTAAAACTGGCTGTGTATTTGGGTAATGATCTGTGCACTGTCATCATTACTCTCTTTCGGTATCTAACTGGAAATTCACAGTGCATGAGACTTCAGTGTTAGATTATACTCCTCAGCTTTGCCAGTCAATTGAGTAGCATATGGTAAATTGACATTACCTATACATCTTGCAGTAAAAACATTTTATATAGGGTAAATGGGTGAATGTATCTGCTTGCTTTAAGTGGGGTGTTGGGTTATAAACAGATTTAATATAGTCATCTGTATTGCAATTATGAGACAACTTGAGAATTCTGTCCATGGCTCTGACTCCTGAGTAAGTAATAAACATTTCACTGGAAGGGAAATACGCACTTAGCTTTAAACACAGCCCTCAAAATCTGGAAGGGACTGCCTAACAATTCTATAGGTTTAGTAGATAGTCTAGATGTTCATTCCTTATGCCTTTTTAGGAACATGGACTTGTATGTTACATTCACACATTTGAAAGGGATTTATTTGTTCCCAAACACTGCAGGTGAAAGTGTTAATAAGGCCGCAAATAAAGTTCCACGTTGTTTGCATTAAAAAGAAACTGAAAAAAAGGTCAAAATCAACTCAGGCAGTTTTAATTGGCTTTATTGTGAACTTTCCAGTTCCACATTAGGCTCATCTCACCATAACAATATCTCTGCGGTTGTACAGGAGAGCTGAAGTGAGACAAATGCAATCCCTTCATACAGTTGCAAGCAGCTAACAACTATTTTTCACACTACGAGTCCAAGCCACAGTGAAGTGGGCACCAGCTGGAGGATAGGTGCTATTCCACTGAAGTCATCTGAGCAACTTGCAGGCATGGGTGCCTGAGTGCATTGAAATGAGGAGACCCTGCCAAAATACCCATTCCTACCCTGGCAGAATAAAGGCAGAATTTTCTGCCTCTGTGGGCTCCTGGTCATTTTCGGCTGATGACATGGCTGAGGTTAAACCCAGGCCATAGACAACTGTCCGTCTGACTGGGCCACATTGGAGCCCCTTATTGTGAACTTTTGAAGTATTGCTCTGCATAGCTACAAAAAAATGGTTATTGTGGCATTATGGAACCTACAAACAGAACAGCAAGCAGCATTATGTTAATACTGTAGCTGTTCTTTATATTGCTGTGTTATTGACATATTGTGTTATTGTGTAGCAGTAAGCACAGATGAACAATGGTTACGTAGTAGATCACTTTATGAACAGTGCAATGTTGTGTACCGTGTACAATATGACCTGTAATATTTGTAGCGTTTGATATTTCTTTTTCTTGCTTTCATTAATATTAATGTGTGACAGGTGTGAGGTTTTCCACATGCAAAGGGAGCTCCTTAAGGAACGGACGAGGTGCCGAGCTTTGGAGGAAGAGCTCGAAAATCCAATGAACGTACATCGATGGAGAAAGCTGGAGGTAAAATTCAGACAAGGCACACAATATAGTGTTATTTGTCATTTTTGAGTGGTCCCATGGTTGCCATTACCCTCTACAGTACCCCAATTCAAGAAGACCAGAGCAGGTTATGTGTGGAGGTGTTTGTGCTCTAAAAACACATAGTTATTTTTTTCTAGTAGAGGTTCATTTCAAGAAAATACTTGCAGATTGCAGAGTTATAGTTATGAGGTCAGATGCTTGCATTTCTCTCCCTATTCTGTATTAACACCTTAATGACTTTCCTCAGGCCAGCGACCCGAGCACCTTCCAGCTGATCCAGAAGATTCACTCTTTACAGAGGCGCCTGATAGCAAAGAGCGAGGAGGTGGTAGAAAAGGAGCTTTTATTACAGGTAAACACTTTGCTCCAAGATTAATCTGTCTCATCTCATTGGCTGCTTAAGACCACTTTCCTACTGGATCTGCTGTAAACCATTCAGGGTCATGCCACTGCAGAAATCAATGGCAACAGCTCTGTACCAACAAGACTTATTTTCTACTTTTATATATCGCACAGGTAACCATGGTCTTGCTGCATCTTTCTTGGCTGCATTTATGTCTCATTTATGTCTCAGGTTCATTTTTGCACCTTATGTCAATGAAATATCTACAGTAGTTGTGTTCACATAGAGCAATCAATAATGATACATAATTGTTGAGTGATTTTATTTGCTTATTTTCTGGAATATGTCAAAATCAATCCAGTATCATCCATATGATATGGATTTATTTGTTGTATGAAATATCCTCACAAGCATCCAGGAACAGATTTGCAAAAAAACTGCTTTTGCCACAATCTTCTTGTACTTTGTACAGCCACAATAATGATGCTGAGGGATTTCCTTTTTTTGGGTTACTGAACAAGCAGTGATATGCAAAGAGATGGGATTTGTGGAAGCAGCTGTTCTATGAGATCAGCACCTCATAATTTGGTTTCTGTATGAAAATTTGATGCATTTGAAAGGCTACAATTTATTCAATTGATTTTGTCAAGGAATAACATATCTATATTTTGCATTGAATTACTTACATACTTACACAAAAATAAAAAGGATGGATGACAGAAATACAGAAAGCTAACAAATTCAATAATTTAAATAATTCCATTAAAAGATACATAGCCATAATGGGGCTGATTCAGACCTGAGATATGTGTGTGTTAACCGCCTAAGTGCTTCTGTAGAGAGCTGTACAATACTGTTAGTCCTAAGCTCATTCATATATGGGCCACTTAAGTTCCTATGTGGGGAATGTGCGTTTGGAGGGGGGTTCCTAAAATGAGGTTGCTCAAAATGAGGATGTGACTTGTTATTTTCCAAAATATACATATTGTGAATTAATACTTATGTCTGTTTTTTGTCTGCAGCCCTTCTGTAGGGGAAACGGTTGAATCAGTTGTGCACCACAGTGGCCATTGTGTGCAATACTGATGTTATTGGTAACTAGACAGGCAAAGTCAAGTAAAAATAAACATAGAAAACCTTGACATAGAATGAATTTTACACTTTAATAAATTCACCCCATCTGATATCCCTGCATCATTAGTCTATCAGTGACATTTTGAACATTTACTTTCTTTAAAAACAGGATATTTACTCTCGCTCACATCTGAAACTTGGAGACACAGACTGCAAGACATGTTCATTAATGAATGTTTGACTCAACCTGTATGATAAATTGATTTGACTACCCTAACATGCTCATTGGTCATACATGCATGCATGAATGTGAATAAATACCTGCAAATAATGTATCTTGCAATATGGTGTTCTATAAGAACATATTACCATGTGCCCTGTAGGTACTGCTTATTTCTGAGGTTATGGGTAAAATCTCCGGGTTTCTTTTCACAAAAAACGAACTAGCTAGCTGGTGAACACAGAAGGAAATAACTTTATTGCAGCACATTGTTACACTGTAACATTTTCAATTGAAAAGGGAGATCAGCATGACAATTCTGACGTCTGTTTGACAATGACATTTCCTATGGTTTAAATAGTAGCTGGCTCCAGTGTACAGTACTGTGAAAAAGCTGACAAAATTGGGTAAGCTGGAATGTGTCTCCGATCACTTTGTCAGTCACCTACCGAGCTAGCTAGAGGTTTGGTGAGCAAAATATGTCTTGTCTCTGGCGATGGCAAAGGTGGTGGAGATGGATCGAGACACAGCTCACACGGAGCTAAGCATGAAGTAACGCCCTACCTCGTCTAGATCTTATGGTTTTTCTATGGCTTTCGGTTAGATGAAGTGGTGACTTACGATGGCTCTGCTGTCAGTTCCAGGATACTGAAGCAGCAGGATACTACAGCTCACAGATACCTTCATAAAACTCCTCCATGTTTAATTTTAAATTAAGCGTTTCATGTGAAGAGTGCAACAGTATATTCATATGTTATAGTCATTATGGCTGGTTTTCTTTTTTTTGCCAAAAACAACATTTAATGAAGCACTCTGTGTTTTTTTTTCCTTTTTAAAATGAAAATGTACAGTATGTTAGTGACATTTTTAACATACCATTTTATGCAGAAGTATTGAAAAAGCTTATCTCCATTACAGAACAAATTTATTTTCTTGGAAGTAGATTGATCAGCTTTCATATTAAAGTGAGTATCTTGAAACCTTTGCACCACTGATTTTAAGACATACACAGATGTTAAGTTTGCATCCAAAACACTGAAAACCACAAAAGTGAGCTGTGCAAAAAAAAAGAAAAACTCCCGGTGCCGTGAAGTCTGAATCAGCCCCAATATGTTGCCACTTGGCCCAACCATCTTCAGTTCAATAACTTTATTCTTTTAGAGTCTTGAAACAATGTCTACCTTAAATTTCATGAGCATAGCTGTTAGTATAATTTTCTGTGATACATGATCAAAATTCAAAATGTTGTTTTTCTGTTGTTCTGAATGGTGGAATGGCAATGAATTCCATGTGGATGCAAATATCCATAACAATGTAACAATGGAGTACCATTGTATCTTGTTCTATTATTCAACCTTGTATTATTACAGTGCATTACTCCACAGCTCCCTCTGTGTTCATGCAGACTAGCAGGGATTAATTATGGCAGACAGCTTATTTAGATTTTATGACTGCAAGAGACAAAACATAGTTCACAGGCAACATTTTTCTTTTTCTTTCATCATAATACATGCCAATGCCCAGTAGTGGTTTCTGGCTTTTCAGTGCTGTGGCCAATTTGAACAACATGGAGGCTAATGATAACGTGGGTAACAGAGTAATTATTGGACATTCCATAGTCATTGCATTGGGCATTTCTATTTGACTTGATCTGCAGGGATTACATTATCACGTTTTTATGTGATAATGTTGTCTGGTTTGAGGATTGCCAAGCTTTACATTTAATTGCAAAATGGCAGTTCAATGGACCCTAACCGCCAGGATATGCACCTTCATATAACATTTTAAGGCTCTGAGGTTCTGAACAGAAGTAAAAAGTTAAAAAGCACAGGTGTAACATTGTACACAAACACACAGCTCCATTGGTCCCTGGGTCCCTGGGTCATTAGTGAACACATATTTATCTGCCTGCTACACACACCTCTGAAAATAGGAATGTCATTGTGACATGCTTCTTCTGTCTTATCCTTAGCCTTATAATCATGTATTTGTCAGCTACCTGTCATTTATTACAAACTACTGTAGGTGCTCATGGGACGACAGCTTAAGTGGCGGTGTCCCTTCTCATAATTGGCTGGGAATTGTCTGCATATCTATATAACTTATGCAGTTGTTGTATCTTTATACATTCTCCTTCATAGAGTTTAAGTTACAAAATCATCCCTACAGCCCATGTCAACATAATCTTCTGACAACAGAATATGTGTAAGCGTTCGGAAATCTTTGTATTTCTATGGACAAAACAATGACTGTTTCCTCTATGCAGTCTTATACTAATCAAATCTCTGTTTAGTGGCTAAAAGGCATATTCTCTTGACTCAGATTTACTTTGACATCTAATCACCAGTGGTTGATTTATATATTTCACACCCACAGCAGAGCAACTTTTTCAAAAAGAAAAAAAAAAAACAAAACACCAAAATACTTTTGGATCCCTTGAAATGGGCCTGTTGTTGTTTTGTTGTGAAGTGTTTGCAATGCCTGTGGTACATGCTACATTGACAGTGAAGAGAGGGACGAATATCAATTTTGTCTCGGTAATTCAGTCAGTCAAAGTGTTGAGTGGCGAGATGGGAAAACTCAGATGGCAATTTATGAGACGAACTTAGGGCAAGATTGAGCCTCATAGTGGAGCCAAGTACAGTTACCATCCAGTGCTGGACTGCATTGTTATGAACAGAGATAATGATAATGTTTTTTTTTGTGGATCTAATGAAGTGAAATTATGTGTGAGAATTTGGGGTCTCGAAAACTTGTTTTTTATATCCCAATTTCAGTACACAGACATAGCTGAAAAAAGTTATTTTTCAGTGGATTTGATACATAAATACATTTTGGGCATGCAGTGGACATTTTGGGTATGCAGTGGCCATTTAATACATTGCGTATTTAACAGCAGGGATTGTGTGTAAAAGCATAAGTACAGTGTCAAGTGGGGGTATTTAGTGCAGGTTGTTAAATTATCAAGGCACATTGTATGGATAAAAATGCATTGGTGCTTCCAAATTGTCATTATTTGAACTGTGACCCAAATAATCTGATTACTTACTCATGTAAAGGTCTCAGTCTGCTAATTTAGCCCAAGGGTTTTTAGAATGCTAGTGTTTACGAGAGTTCAGTGTACCAAGCTGCTGATATGTTGGATTCCCATTATAAAAGTATTAGGAGCAATTTGTGGATCCTCTTTGCGGTGCTCTCCCCAAGCTATTGTCTTTTTTTGCACTGAATTGTGTCCTAGCTGAGGTTGTCATTAAGGAGAGTAATTGTCCTCCTAAGCCAACAATGTGTGAGTCATTGCTGCAGTGTAAACAAGCATGTCTCGTCTGGTTAAATGTCTCTGTGATTTGAGCCATCTCAGCACATCATTCCCGTGTAATGCATTAAATGTGCCTGTAGCCTGCAGTATGGATTGGTATGCTGAGAGCAAAAAAAAAAAAAAAATTCAGGTAAAGTGGAAATGGGAAAGGATAGTCTTTATAAGCACCCTTGTTTGAATGCTAACTAATTGGCTGATTATGGCATTTGCATAGAAGCATGCGGCATTCAGACGCGTGTTTCCCGCAAGC
The DNA here is from genome assembly GCF_013368585.1 of Megalops cyprinoides. Classification (NCBI taxonomy): domain Eukaryota; kingdom Metazoa; phylum Chordata; class Actinopteri; order Elopiformes; family Megalopidae; genus Megalops; species Megalops cyprinoides. The sequence goes on along the minus strand of NC_050583.1, from coordinate 60,470,619 downwards.
TCTTTTCATCACGTGCTTGTAAGTGATGTTTTATGATTATTTTATGAACAAATGCATCATTTATTAAAAGATTCGATGAGGAACAAAGGACACACAATGCTGAAACAAAATATGTCAGTGTGCCAGTGATTATTTAGTGGCTGGGCAGGATAATAATGTACTATGATCTCTTTTTTTTTCCAGTCAGTTCTTAAGATTAATACAGTGAACAATGAATATGCAGGCACATTCAGATAATGTCTCACAAGTATGCCAGTTCCATTCAAATGAAGATCCCAATATTATGGCAATGACAACTTTCTTGGCTGTGGAGAAAGGCATATGCATTTCTGATACATAAAGATTTTGTCCACTAGTTTAATTGAATTTACTGCTAAATGGAGTCTGTGAGTTTCGATATAGGAGATTCATCAGCCTGAGCAGTAATTACAGTGCATGCTTTCAGACTGGTTCAGATTAACAGGATCAGGCGGGTGTCATCCAACAGAATGGCAGATATCTACACAGAAAATTCAAAATTAGCTAATTGCACTTTAAATTGAAACACACTTCCAGATCAAATGTTGAAATCTTTTCTGAATAGTCTTTTGATTGCCGTGGATTATGTTGAAATGGTTTCTTTTATATATTTTGCTCTTATATTTTCTTTCCAGACATCTTCTCGTAAGTAAAATGCTAATAACTACTTGCACAGTATAATTTTCTTCTTTACCTTTTTTAGCATTTAATATAAAAGGTTTGATTTTTTATTAACATAGTGCACATCTGGATGATGTTGTTTAAGGAAAATTCACGCGTTACGTGGTTATCTTCACTTATAAAGGGCAGCATATGCTATTCCAGTGAATTTTAATGCCACATATTCATGTAATGTTTGTGATCTCTGTAACCAAGGAAACTGCAGGCCTCTGTATTCATGCCTTATCACAGTGGCCTTTAAAGGTCTGTTATGCACATACGTTTGTAGTGCTTTAAGTAAATTTCATAGTATTATTATAATATGGTCATCTGGATTTCATATTAGAGTGATCAGTGGCTGATTCCTGAGCCATTCATACCCTTGTCTAAATTTTCAATAAGCAGGAGACATTATAGATCTTGGTTTAGAATGAACTTTTCTGCTTGGAAAGAGATTTAGATTAGAAAGTAGTGCTCTTCATCTTCTCTGACTGTGACAGATAACACCAAAAAGAGACTTATTGGGGTGAATACCAAGATGGCATTAGAAAAAGTTAACCAGAGCAGGTGTTGCCACGCTCTGGTCTTTATATAAACAAGTCTGTAGATGGCGCTATATCACCAGCACAGATTTAAGTAGCTTGCCTACATGTTGATGTATATACATATAATTGTGGGCACCTCAGTCGATTGAACGATGCCCTGTTGTTGGCCATTGTGTTGTCCATTTTCTCTGCATTGCATGTGTGTGTGCATTGTGTTTTAAAACTGTATAAAATGCCCAGATTTGGTAATATTGTTTTGCTATCTCTGTGCACTGCTCTAAATTAGGATATCATTTTTTTTTTATATACTTGAATGAGCCCAACCAGAAATGCACTTGATCCTGGGATATGACACTTGCTAAGAATGTGGGATGTCGGGAGTTTGACAGTAGCCTTTTCAGCAGCTTCCTATTAGGATTGCCAAGAATAACTCTACAGAGAATATTGTTCTAGTCTTGGCTGTCAGGAATATAATTTTAGGGTAAAAGTGAGATTGCATGCTCAACACTGTCATTCAGCAGGGTTGTGGTAAATTGTAATATTTAAGGTGCTGCTGAATGGGGAAATAGTTTCCTGTGCTCTTAAAAAAGACGCTTGCTATTACTTGCAGTAAGCTATTTTAAGTATATTTATTTATTAGTTTGTTATGGGTCCCTTACTACAGCTACAGGACTGAAACCATTGCTATGTGTGAATTAAACATAAAAATCAGGCCAGTGCTGTTTCAAGTGAAGCATGGCTTGTGTTCCTCTGATAATTTGATTATTTCTGTAATACGCACGCACACACACACACACACACACACACACACACACACACACACACAAGTCATGAGTCATGCTTTTTGCATTCATTATAACTATGGCCGATCAGTGTAATTCGGTATCTTTACTGTCTTGTCAAATTATGGAATCTGCTTACACACAAGACACAATTTGTAACACACAGTACACAAGACACAATTTAATCTGAATTGCTGTCTGCATCTGAAATTACTAGAACATTTTTTGATCTTAAAGTACTACATATTACACACGCACACGCACACACACACACACACACACACGCACCTTGCAATTTTGTCACGACACCACATCATTATACTTTTTTCTTTGTGTGTGAAAACACAATATCTATTCTGTTTGTGTCTTTGCGTCAGGATTTTTGGCAGTAAATATTACAAAATCAAGCGAACAGCAAGAACTGGAACATGACATACAAAACAGACTATTAAGATAGAATTTCTTGGCAGTATGATGTGTGCATACAAATACAAATAAGCTGTGCCTGAGCCATGGTGGCTCATGGAGTTGGATACTATTCCAATATCTGTAGTGTGAAGTGGCTTGATGTGCAATTACACCCCCTGGACAGGACACTGGTCTATCACATGGCCTTTACCCATAAGCCATCTCTTTCATGCCAAGCAGAGAGGCAGTGGGCATCATTTTAAACTCACAGTGGACACACTCTAACCACAAGACGACTGAACCGGCTGCGTATATGTCTAGATTTCTTATATCAGAAGAGAAATTTCCCCCTTGTTAAAAGCTGGTCCCTGAAGTTATTTATGAAGCACTTACCCATGAGTTTATTATTGCAGGTTTTGAAATAAAATGGTCTTCTAGGTTGAACATAATCATAGATCCCTAAACTATTTCTTTTTTTTTCCTTTTTCCTAATATGTCATCCATTGACATGCATATTTTCACATCATTACTTGAATTTGAAAATGGACCAAATGGTGATTTTGACCCTCACTCAAGATTCAAGGACATTTTTAAATTTATTTTCTTACTTTTGCAGGGGTCAAAACTTTAGGAACAATTCCCACATATACAATAATGAGTTTTTCTATGATATGTTCATTTCATTCCTCTTTTAGGTGATTTCTTTTAAGTATCACACCAAATCGGGTCCCTGAAATTGAATGTATTTAGCAACATATATGAAATTTACTTATTGATACTTTTTTTTTTATTGAAACATCTCCATGTAGTGTTGGTGGCAAAATGCTGCTGGTAATGGATGTCGGAACCCCTGAACAGCCTTTAAACTCTCACTATTCTCTGTGGAGCAGTTTACCTCACACTGAACCTGGAGGCAAGTGCATTATACCTTAGACACATCTCTGTCATAAATAATCTGATATGCTGCTGAATATTGTTTCTGTATAACATAAAACAATGAAGGGAACACTACCCAAGGGTATGGCCTTTGAGTTTGTTGCACGTGAGGCATTTAGGACCCCCCAAAGCCCCAACAACAAAAGAAGGCCAAAATCCAGCCTGTAGACTCTAATACTTATTGAAAATGGAATCAGTGTCTGCCAGATTGCCTGGTTGTGTAACTCTGTCAGATTATTCTGTTAATACCTATGCCTTGTTAAGTCTATATGTTAAATGTGTTGATTAGCAGGGTGCCTTTCAAAGCTTGTGATGAATTAATGAGTTAATGGACCCTCCCCCAACTAATGACATTCCATCACATGCCAGTGTCATTGGCGTTAAACAGCATGTCCAATCTGAAACAGTAGAGGATGTCTCCTTGTGCTTCTTCTCTTTTCGCTTGCTGAAGGTCACAGTTTTTCCATTCCTCTTTTTAGCTCCTTTAAGTGACTGATTGCACAGAGTTAGATAGCATTAACAACAAAGAACAAAGGAACAAATGTGTTTTCCTTCTGACGCAGGAGAAGGAGAAGCTCTATGTGGAACTCAAGCACATTCTGGCCCGCCAGCCCGGTCCGGAGGTTGCTGAACAACTTCAGATCTACCAGCAGACACTGAGGGAGAAGACAAAACAGCTCAAGGTCTGCTGTGGCTTTCATCTTATTTTTTGTTTCTTTTAGACTCACTGTGACCACTGGTAGAAAAATGGCACTGGCGGTAGTGCTTCAACTCGGAGTGGTTGTTTTGCACAGCACCTGTTCCTTTAGGACCGCCCTGCTGGGGATTTTATAGGCCCATAAATCATGACTTGTTTCAGACTTGTTCTAACAGTTGAATTGGTTCACTTAAATGAATAATTAGTTCTCTCACCTAATTAAGAGCTCAACCGGAATGAAATGTGGCAAAGTTACTGACACTTGGGATTTCAGACATAACCCCAGTAGTGAATTTTGTTCAGTTCCAACTCTTAATTCATACGTCATTAAAATGAAAATGGGGGAAAAATGAAAAACTTATGAGCTGAGTTTGCTATGCCTTAGGTAACCTTGGCATGGCCAGGACATTGAATTTTCTCATTTTTAAATTATTTTAAATATACTGGAGGAGTCTTGAAATACCTTAGGTATGCAGAATCTGTTATTCTTTTGAATATCTGCAGTCTGCAGCACATAACTTTATGTGCATGCGACACATAAAGATTACTAATGCCCAGAGGTAAAGCCATTCCAGGCTTAATTTACTGATAATTTATTGCCAAGCTTAATTAGACTTATACCCCAGGCACTGTTGGCTAGGGTTTAGCTAAACAAGCTCTCAGAGAAGCAAAACTAATACTAATATGTAATAAGTATAATTTAAAACTAAAAAATAGCTATTGTTTGGACTGAAGCAACAATTCACTTTACCCAGTTCTTCCTAAAGCAGAAATGCAAGTGTTCTCTTTACTTCTTTTAGTTTACAGTATAGAATATTGTGAACAAAACATTTTAAAAACCAAGAAAGAAAAACACAGAAAGCAACTGGCATGCTTATCTTATTAATACAACAACACCTTACTTCTGTCAGTACGTTTGATGTTGGATGAAGTCATCGTAGTGGTGATCGCCATTTGGGAGGTCTATAGCCAGCAGGCTCTAACCTGCAAAACAGCCAGACACATTGATAGGCCGCAGTCTGGGAGATCACAAGTTACAACACCTCTCCACAATCGAAATGTCATCATTCTCCGTCTTAATGATCGTTTTTACAGTGCTGGTTTCACTGCATCAGACATGCAAGGTGGCAGTAATCCCATCAGCAGTTCAAGTTTGTGGAGGTATTACACACGCACACACACACACACACACACACACACACACACACATGCACACACACACACACACACACACACACACACACACACACACGCACACACACACGCACACATGCATACAGTCATTGTTAGCAGGCCAGATGACCACACTGGTTCCATCAGCAGCATTTCTGATAGACTCAGAAGCAGAAAAGTCCTTTTTGCAACAAATCAACTTTATGTGTAGACCACCCTGATGGATGTCTTAGGGTATGTTATAGACATGTGGAGTATACAGTATGTCAAGTGTAATAGACCAATTAATTGTCAGAATAGTGATCTGAGTAGGAGCATCTCATTGCCACAGAAACCATCTTGCAGTGGCTTATGGAAGCTGGTTTGCACAGGTGCTGCACTGATGACGTTCTTGCACCTCACTTGCTGCCCTTCCTGTAGGCTCATCCCCATTGTGACTACATTCCAGGAGGACAGAGCGCATTGCCATGCTGCTCATATCATAACTGCTTTCTTGTATGCGAATGTGACAGTCATGCCCTAGATGCACTATGCACTAGAATTGAGCTCCGTTGAGCTTTTGTGGGATGAATTGGGATTGCCTGTGCTGTCTAGGGGTCTGAAGGCGCTGAGCGGGGACATGGGGCAGAATCCCACAACAGCATGTGCAACCTGCTGCAAAGCATCCATGTATAGCATCACACGTACACCGTTTAGCTTGTATTTCCCCCAACGGTAGCAACACACACCACTAACATGTAGCCCCCTGTTGATCAACGCCATTTGATGAGAGTGAATGAAATTATCAATGTCATATGCGTTCACCAAAACTCATTGCACCTAATGCAAAAGGGGCTTTTGTCATTTCTCTGATAACTTATCACAATTTTGTTGCAGGGATAGGTGAGAGGGCTACGTTGATACATGCAATGCACAACATCTATATATTGTATTTGTAAATTAACATTAACAATTTGACCCTGAGGGGATGCACATTTTCAGTGTAATTAAGTACAGATGCATGTAAAATATTAATTGTGGTCAATATTGCATTATTAATATCAATGACAAGCAGTTCGGAAATGCATACACAATTATGATTGTGCATGTACTGTATCTCAAGTAGTCATGGCCGTTTGAAGTTAGTGTTTTACTTCTGAGCAAACTTTGTCTTGATTTAAGTGTTTGAAAGTGGACAAATCAGTCTTGTTTATCTTGTGGATGGACAAGCGTAAAATAAACATGTTTAATGGTGAGGAATGTATTAGCCCAAATGGTATTCCTGCCTGCCAAGCACTTTGCGTCTCCAGCACCTCAGCTCTTTAGCTCCACTGAACAGTTCCCCTCTACTGAGCAGTGCATTGGTCAAACTGCTTCTGTCTCCACTTCTAAATGAGTTGCTCCAACAAAGTGAACATATTAATATGTTGCTCAGCAAATCAGTAAGTAGAAATGATAATCAGGGGAATTTCACCTCAATAAACAATGGAAATCCAGGCATTTGTGCCCGTATAGAGCCGTTAGTGAAACAATCGCTTTGCTCTGAGAATGAGAAATTACATAATACAGATCCCAAGAACTCAGTGGAACCAGACTCTTAGTGATTTACAGGTGGGAACTGTGGAAAACATTCATTAAAAGCTTTGCATGTACTAAGTGATGCCAAATAATTGATAATGCAGTCAGCTTGTGAATGTTGATTAATTTATTGTACGTCCTTGTTCCATCTGCAACTAGCAAAACTCAATTAAATGTAAATCATAGATTTGAATTGAGTCACAAGAGAAAGACAATGAACAGATTGTAATATACAGCATGGAAAGAATTGTTCCTTAGATATGCTGCTCTCAGTTATGTTTAGTTTTCTTCTGGTTTATTTTTGTCAGGCATTATCATCAGAGCTGAGCATGTATGAGTCTCAAACGCAGGAGTACAAATACGACATTGAGAGATTGGATCATGAGCTGCAAAATGTCAAGAAGAAGTACCTGAATCAGAAACGCAAAGAGCAGCTGTCCAGGTAAGATTTCGCTAATGCAAACTGAACAGTGATCTTTCAAGGGCTTTGACCTAGCCCAACTGAAGTGCATGGGGGCTTCAAAGAATTGAGTTTGTGTGCGATACGGGTAAGGTTGACCTTCAATATCTCCAATGAACAGACACCAATGAGGGCTTTTGACATCCTGAAAATGATTTCCAGAATATTATATTCCGAAGGATCAGAAAGGCAAATCTTGAAGGCTGAAATCAATGATCCCTTTCTTTCAAGGAGACCTTTCTTTCATTGTTTTAGCTTTCTCTGGTTTTGATCTAATGAAATAATTGCATGTAAGATTAAACATTAATGAATGTCCCAACAGTTGATATTTTAGAGACACATAGACAAAACTTACAGGAAATGTTGTGGATTCCCATCCTCTTTATGAGAATTCATGTTGAGTCAAATCAGATCAGATGTTAGTCAGATGTTGGGTCACCATCTGAAATATGCCAGATTACAGAAAAGGAAAGAATGGGACAATAAATGAATTACAACTGTAGATAACCATACTTAACAAGCCAATGTCCAAGGTATCTGAAAATATTTTGTTCTACAGTTATTGTTTTGGGTCTGGGAACCTTTATGTCAGAACATAAGTGAAAATCCTCTCCCCACACTTCTTTCCTTTGAACCCTCTGATTGCAGGAGAAAAACAGCAAGAACACATATTGGGGGCAGAGGTGGCTGGTACCAAGTTCATTATCCCACCCGAGCCCCCTCTCTACACACCCACACACACACCCTCACACATTCACACACTCAAAGGAAAATGCACCCAGCGGGAACTACAACATTCGTCATATATTGTGCCAAACTAACGACAAACAAAGACAACTTACTAAGGCTATGCAGGTGCTTTACTTTTTTTGAGATTATATCTTTGCCCTGATCAAAGAAAGATTTAAGTAAAAAAAAATCATATGTAGCAGTCTTCTTGCCATCCAGGCAACTGGATGTTACAATCTTCTTTCAGTGCAGCACTGTCTGAGAAAGTTTTCACTCTGCTGCATCATTCTGTCTATTGCACATTAAAGACTGAAACATTATAACTGCAGTCTAAATACACAATGGTCATATTCTTTGATTTGTCTCATATGCTGAAGTTACTATAGCAACATAACATAGAAAGATAGCAAAGCACATTTGTCTTTGGCATGGTTATGATTAAATGGCTTGAACAGAGGCCAATGTTTTAGTAACTGAGTGAATTTCAAGAGAAAATTTTTGACCGCAACAGTTAAGGGAGAGAAAAGGCTATGTGTTTCATTCATTTACATTGTGTTATTCAATGTTTGTGCTCCTTACACTTGTTCTAAGAGCCACATCATTGTTAAAGATGACAACAGAAAGGGTTGTCAACAATTTCTCCCTTGTTACTGTGAGTTTCATGGTGGTAACATGTAATGGTAGGTGACTACAATTAAAGTTAACCCATTAATGTCGGCAGCCTTAAGATATGTGTGTTTGTGTGCGTCGTGTACAAACACGTACAGGCACACTTACAAAATACATTGTGTGGAAAAGAAAACAGCTTAAGAGATAAAGAAATGATTCATCCTTCCTTTGATACCCAGAGTCAGGAAGTAAATATGAGTGTCAAAAATCACATTCTTTTTCTCAGTGATTTGATCATCATAGACATGCATGCCACATGTTGCTCATGAGGTGAGGACCTTAGCCTTACATATAATCTGGGGAAGCTTCAGAACTCTCATAGGACATGCCTGTGGCATGGACAGTAATTTTATTTGTCAACGCCAATTTTCTCAGCCATTCTGCAGTACCTACATAGTTGTCATGTATATCGGAGACACTATCACAGAGATTGTATGATAAAAAGAAAACCAACAGAGTGAACATAGTCCACCTTTGGAAATGCCCACAGATTGGAGAGCCGTATTGAGGCTTTTTTTTGCCATCTGGTGAACTAATGTGATTTTTCCCTTTCCTGTGGCACTGTAAGAACTCCCTGGGTGCTTCCATTGGACATGTTTCAGGCGTCTGGGCAACACTCATTTCTGTGAACCTCTGCCATGTAATTTGCCAAAGCTTGTCACTGCAATTTGTTTTTCAATTCAGTGAAACCAGTTCTTCAGAAAAAGGAACAGGTTGACACAAATTAATTATAATTTGGTTATGAAATATTTTACCTTTGATTTCGGACATTAAAGTTTTTTTGTCATTCCTTGTGAGAGAATTTTTTTTTTTGGTTTATTTGTCAGTAGAACTTTTTTCAGTTGGTTTATAATTTTGAAGTTTCTTCTTTTAAGATAAAATGCTTTAGTGATGATTTTTGTAAAAAAGCTTAAAAAAGCTAAACAAGCTTTTTAAAGCTTGTGTTCCCCCAGATACCTATTTATGTGTGTATATATCCGTCTGTCTGTGTATCTATTTATATATGTCTATCTGTCTGTCTGTCTGTTGTTGAATTACACATAATCTAATAAGTATGCCACTGAGATCAGTTTTTTGTCTTGAGTGTGTACACAGTTGTCAGTATTGATCAGAGAAAATAGTACACAAATGGTTCAGTTGTGAGTACTATGTTAAGAAACAAATCAAATAAAAAAAATTCCAGGATAGCTTACCTTCTTTTTCTTATTTCAGAACTGGGTGAAATGCAAAAGCCTACACAGACCTTGAGTGAAATACTGCTGGCTTTGCTAGTTTTATGGTACTGATTAGCATATGTTAGTTGCAAGCTGCACTCTCTACATTCTTAATCACTAGGCAGAAAATCTTTGAGGTCTTAAAGCACCAATTACAGTAAAGTCAATCGATAATGACAGGTTTTAGATGAGACTAAATGACTTTAATGAATTTTAAAAGGTGGTATAAATAATGCAGGCCTTGGATGGATAATTGTCAGTGACCATCCAGTGTTTAACAGGAATGTATGCAGCAGTTCACAGTCCTGCTGTCTAAAAGGAGTGCAGTAGTTCCCTGTGCACAGACAGGGAATCTAAACAGTAGCAGTACACTAATTATCTCATGAACATTTTATGTTCAAATGTTGTGGTGTGGGCAGAGTGCAGATTTCTGTTATAATCACCATAAGTGGATTTTGAAAATCTAGAATTGAGATACACCTATTACCCCACAAGCACCCCCCCCCCTTCCCCAAGCATTAGATTTTTATTTTCTCTTTTTCAGTGATTCACAGTCCATGTGGCGATTCCTATTGTGTTCTCATTGCCTTTTTTCTTACTTGATGTGCTCACGGAGCATAGAGCCCATCTCATCAGAAAAACAACATTTTCTCTTCCTGCCTCCTTGTTCACCTCCATTGATTTCCTGGAAAAGGTGTTGGGAGTTGGTGAAGTAGAACTTAATATCACTCTGACACACGTGCCTTATTCCATCTAATTTAAGATGCATTTAAAAATGATATTTTGTTTCATGTGCATGGACATATTTTCATTGCATGTTTTAAAAAAGACTGGAAATTGTCAAATGTAAAAGTGGCAGCATTACACTAATATGAACATTGCACCACATTCCTGTTCCTTACTGATGAAAATCTTCTGGTACTTGCAGCATCCATTTTAAAGTAAAAGCCTCTTTTGGATTTCTGTTTGTGTAGTTTGGATATGCGTTGGTAAAACCCATGTACAATGCTTGCATGTGTGAAATGCAATGCCCCTATCCATTTGGTTTAGGATTAACAAATCAATGCAAATACTGTTACAAACAGATGATTATATTGCTCACATTCACATTCTTCTCACTTTTCTCTGCTTGCCTGGTGATCAGGAGCTTTGCCTTCATGCTGCCATCTTCCAGCTTATGTACTTCCATAATCGCAGATAAGTCAACAGAGAAACAAATGCTTCTTTGTAGGAGCATTACAGTTCCCAGTATCTCACCATGCCATGGACTGAGTTCATGTCCAGGGGTGTACATCACTGACAGAATACAATAGGAAAAACAACCAAAAAAAAAACGTTCTTGACGGTAAGAAGTAGAACTCTGCTTTTACTTCAAAGACGACAATTTCAGTTTCCAACAAGATAAGGAAAGATAGGTACAATTTCATCACATTCAAACTGCCTAGCAATCGAGACCCATACGTTCAAATCATCTGCGACACTGGCTATGCAAAGTCTCACATGCTTTTTGTTGTCACCTTGTGTTTCTGTTTCATATCATACCACAATGACACTATTCTACTTACATATAAAAATGATAAGCCTCACAAACGCAATGTGTTCTCTAGAAGGCATGTTGGGGAGCAGTTGTTTTGGGAATAGTATTTCTGCAGTATGGGTAAGGTAATGTGGCATTTTTCCTTTGTTATTTGGCCTCATACTGACATCAATAGTTGATATCAGTATTATAAGTATTTTTGCAAATCTTTTGTGTACTCACGTGGTTTTGTTTCTGTGAATAACTTATGTTGCAAGTGTTTTTGTTAGAGTTCCTAATATAATATGCATATATCATATATAAAGAAAATATCTATAATTAGTTGTGTGAACTTTTTTTCTTTTTACAACCCAAGAAAGAAATGTTCAGTTATACAAATCAATGACTCTTCTCAAATTTATACTTTGTAGCCAGTAATAATGCAGGCAGCGTATATATCTGTTTACGTTAAGTAGTTTGTAATGTGACTTACAATGTGACTACATTAAACTGAATGTGTCAACAGCATGACTGGGTAACCTGTCCAGTGAAGACAGTGTGCTTTAGCTTTTTAATACACAGCACTACCGAACAAGCCCAAGTGGATATGCAAGGACAAGGTGCTTACCTTGAAAATGCAGACAACCTGTTTTGTCCTCAAGGGAAAGACTGGGATAGTATTTTTTAAGACTGTGATGGGGCACAGAAATTATTTTTATTAAATCTGAATTTTGTCCATTATTCTATTTTTTGTCATATTAAAGGAAATTACAGTGGCTAGTGCAACACAGTGCAGTAGAATGTTTACCATTTATTCTAAACATGTCTGTACTACAGGACTGACCAAAGCATTATCAAGGGTTCTTGCTCTTGGAGTTAACATATGGTTGCTGAAAAGGGTCATGGGAATTAATGAGCACTGATACATTTGTTACTTCATATAAAAAGTTCAAATGAAATGGTGATTTTTTTTTTTCTTAGTGGAACATATTAAGTGAGGTGAAATCCTGAATCTCTAGCAGGAGAAATTCCACATTAGAAGCCATAAAAATGTGGTATTGCAATGACTATATCCATTACTATTGTTAAGACAGTGTACACGTATAAATAAAAACTGAGGAAGCTTATCAATTTGTGCATTTTTTACAGTTCATTAAAATGTTATACACTTTTTCTCTTTGTCCATTAATTATTAGTAAGATAATGAATACTTCTCCGTCTGACATCTACTGTGGTGCCTCCCGTGCCAAAAGAAATATGTAATACAGATTTCAGGGATGATCCCACTGAAAAGACAGATGTATCTTAAGAGAGTGGCTATTCTGGCTATAACTAAAAATAAAATCTATATATATAAATACAGTTCACTTGAGTTTAGGGAGAAGTTTTGTTGTGTGTATATATCCTGATGAAGTATTAAGTAACCCTCTATCAAAATCAATAGGGGTTATTGAAATGACTTGTGGTAATGCCCAGTACTGAGTAAGTTGGGATATGAGGAAAGCAGTCCATTAGGGATGATTTCTTTGTAGTTCAAAGAGGTACTTTACCAGTGAGCCTATTGCCATTAAACATATTTTTTTGGCATCACTCACAACAGTGATGGAGAATGTTGAGTTGACATGGAAAAAAGGACAGTTAGCAAAATGCTGACAAGTAAAAAAAATCGCCAAACAAAGAGTTTCAAACAAAGAGTGTGTCTTCAGTATTTTGCCAGGGGTAATCTACTTGAAGCCACTCCCCCCAGTATGATTGGAATAAAACTGTCAAATAAATGTGACTTGAATCCAGCTAATGTAGCTAGAGAGCGTACATCTGAATACTTAAATGCCAGGAATAACTGCTTCTAAAAAGGAAAAATTTGCTTGGTGTCAGCAGTTGATACAGATTACACCATTGACAAGAACTGAATTAGAGTGATTTTTTTAAACCTTTTGAAATTTGCACATCGGTGTGAAAGACATGTAAGACAAAGCAGTAATTCTAACTTGAATTTCTTCAAGATTCAAAAACATAAATGTCTTCCATTGAAGAGTTTGTTGGAAGCCTGATTACATGAGCAATCATAATTCAGTATTTATTGGATTTATGTGTTATCAAATGGAGCTAATGGGTAATGTACCAGGATTTTTCTTACTAACAACAAATTCCCTAAATTCTGAAAAGAGCTCTGCTCTGTAACTAATTCTGACACACTGACATCAGTGGCTATCTGTGCTGATCAGGAAAAGACTCATTTCCTAAGCTCTATTTTTTTTTTTCTTCCCAGCGGCATGGAATAATTGAATGATTTTGTATTTCATAGTTCTTGGGTGATCCCAGCTTGATGCTATCACTTTTAAAGAAAGAAAGACAGGAGATGCCAAGAAAGTTGACAAGTGCGCAATAAATTGTATGCTAATGAGGATACGGATTATTGAATTTTCCCGTCTAGCCTTTCTGTGACTATGTTTATGAGCTGTGATGCAAACACAGGTAAGTAATAAGAAGTGATCAAGCATAACTTGCAACAGTGCAACATGAATGCTATGCATGTCTGTCTGTTTTTGCCCTTTACAATCCTCTCTTTGAAAGACACTAATAACATACGCTCGGCGTGCGGCAAAAGTTGCAGATCCATGTCTGGGATCTTGCCTCAAATGGTGGAAAGATTGCATATCTTGTTGATTCTTGTTGTGGTCATTGGTTCATTGCTCTTGTCAGGCTGGCTTCCAAATAGTTTCTAATTCAAATCACTATCAGTTGATTAACTCCACAGGAAAACAGTGTAACAATCAACATTATTGACTGAAACATGAACTAATATTTGACTGATTTTGAAACCAATACTTTTTTCACAATTCTGTAGCAGTGTGAGAGAAAACAAGTGTGATTAATTGTAGCTATATTTTATCGATGTTCGACTCCCTCACCTTACGCTTCTTTCTAGAACAGTCTGTGCATCACAGTAGTATTTTATCTCCTCTCTAACTCATAATATAATTAGAGCTTAAAGGTTTAATATGGTCTTCCATTACAGATAGCTGACAGATCAGCAGCTGATCCTCTATAGAGGTGTATGTCCTTGGATAAGTAACTGCAATGCAGGGATCATTTCACAGCGGGGATTAGAGGCAGTGAAGTCAGGGTAAACTGTAAATTAAAAGTTACAGGATCTTTTATTTGCTGAATGATTACCTGTCTTTGTTTCTCTGACCAGAACCAGAGCCTTTCCAAACAGCGTTTTGTGTTTATTAGGGTACCACACTCCGTGGGTGCACCAGCACCTCATTGTTTTCATATGGACTTTTAATCAAAATGAGTTTATTTTTTGTGACCTCACAAACTTGAGTTTCTCCATCAGTTGTGTTCAGCACATATTTGCCTCACTGTGTCATAATGTACAGAAACAATCTTGTTGTAAAAATGAGCACAGTGCAGTTTTTGGGGTTGGACAGAGCTATGAATGACAGAGCAAATTTCAGAAAAAATATGAAATGAATGATAAAAACAGGGGTAGCTGATGTTAACCTTGCAAGTGTTTTATGTGGCTTTAAATATAATTATACAGAAGTAGGCTGTGGTATGTCTGACCTGTGTGACTTGTCATTGGTAATATGGATTAGAAGACATGACATTCTTAAGATTCTTCTTTTTTTGAAAACTTATGAAACAGAATGGAAAGCACCCTTTGTACTTCCGTAGGAAAGGAAATTCAGTGGCCACCATGGACCAATCAATTCATATATATGTCTTACATATTTTTACCGTTTTGCTCCATTTCCCAGTGGTAGGGTCCAGGGCCGTTAGATTTCATGGAGGTCCACTGCTATGCTTGTAGTGTTGGTCCCCTTTTTTCTGCTTGAAGCCATCAATTTTTATATTGCAATCTGTCTATTTTACTTCATGTTTCCAGGGGAGCTAGGAAAAAGACCAATAGGTATGCCATTTGAAATGCTTTCCTGTACGCCCCTTAGGTGTTTCAGACAGCAAACGTGCAACGATAAACGCAGTCATATAAAAATGGTGGACCAATTGGAATCATGGGACTCATTTGTCGCATAAGTATTCTGCATTACACAGCTGTGCATGCACTCCTGCAAAAACGCAGTGCTGCATCAGCAACCGCTAGCTCTGAAAATAACATGGCTCCATTAGCAGGCGTTGGAAAAGCAGGAAAGGAAACTGTAGGACATTGGAATGTGGACGTTTCAGAGCAACATTTTCCAAGTTTGTAATAAGGCTTTGGTTGAAGGGCAATCCTGTGGGTGTCGGGAGTGCTGCACCCTCTCTGAGTGCATCTGCTCTGGAGTCAGTACAGGTCTCTTAGCTGATTTGCCCATCTGCTGTAGTGCCTCCTCTGGGCATCATGTCTGCTGTGGGCTTGGAGGCTACAGCCTCCCCTGGGGCATGGTGACAGCACCAGTAGCAGTAAAAGTGCCTCTGTGGCCATACTGACATCAGCAGTAACAGTAGAGGACTAAGTGGGGGATATCGGCTGTTGTCCTCCTCTAGTCACAGTGGAGTGATTTGGGGGGTTGTTTTTTCTTAATTATTTGCCTGCAGTGTGGTATGATCCCCCTCTTTGCTGCATTGGATGGAACTACAGTATACCACCATGGGAACTCTTGGAATACCAACAGGGCTATTGGGTAGAGTGGCAGTAGTTACAGCTCTTCATTCTCTCAGGGTTAGGAGTGGGTGGAGGGCCTGGTGCATCTGCGGCCGCTGAGGGTTTCAGCACTCATGCCAGTTGTATGAAATGTACTCACAGCTGCCGCACCGGTCTGGCCCCTTTGTCCTAGAAGTCTGGCCTGTGGTACCACAGCACTCGCACCATCAGACCCGCCCAGGCATCTGGGTAGGAAGCATCCACAGGGGCTTAGATATGGACCAATGCTCCTGGTCACTGTTTTCTTTCCTACCCTCCTTTTAACTCATCCCTGCAAGCGCAGAATCTGCTAACAGCCCCCTGTCTCCAGCTGTGGGGTCAACCTTTTAGGGGGCCTGTGTACCCCCCCGGGGAACTTTCAAAGAGATGATTCAGGAGTTTTTGTCAGAACACAAGCTCAAGAGAAATGTGTAGCCTCTATGTCCCAGGTCATATTCACACACTCCTTCACAGGCCCTGACACCTGGGACCACATGGCAGGGACCTGGAAATGAAGAGGCAAAATTAAGACAGAGAAAAGGAAACTTGAGCTTCCTTGATAATAAAACACAAGGTAGTTTGATACTTCTTGACATAGGTCATTTTCGCCCCTTCACTCTCCTACTGGGCTCAAAGATGGGTAGTGCCTAATCGTGGTTGGATTACTGACAGTCTGGACAACCTTATGCAAAAAAGCACCTCGTGCAGAATAGAATCCAAATAGAATAGCATACTTGTTATTATGAAATTGTCCACCTATGATTTACTTGGGTGTGATTCATTCATTGTTTCAATGCTATAATAAAAAAATCCTATCTTTCTATACAATAATAATAAAAAAATCCAATTTTTAATGAGGATCATAATTATGAGAACAGATTTACAAGCCTTTGATTTTATTGGTGGTAATTAAGTTGTGGATTCTGGCTAGATGGAGTTAGGAATCTGTCTGCAGTTTGGGTAGTAACAGCTTCATACGCTGTTCTTTGCGTGACATTTAATGTAAATCATTTAGACAATTATTCCTCTGTTGGTTTAGTCCTACAAAGGAATGTCAGCATTATAATAGTAACGTGTTTAGATTAGGGTATTCAGCCAAGTTTATGTTTGAAGGCAGCAGTAAGGAACCACGTTCTTGGGGTGTTGCTATCCTGCAACTGTTAACTTGCACTTGTGGTCATGTGGACTAATTAGAGCTGAATTTTAGGGGTTAGCTGAATCCAACTAATTAATTAATAGTTAAGATACAAAAAACAAAAAAACAACAACAATGCTGCGACACTACAGGAACAGGGTTTCCTCCTGCTGTTACAGCGTAATGCTTGAGTTACTCCAGTATGAACCTCGATAGGGTAGCTGTGGAGGGGGGGGGGGGGGGGGTTTGGGGGGGGGGGGGGTGTCTGTCATGGATTCCTTTGCATGCTTTTTAAATTTACCACCCTTCAGTAAACAAAAACACAACTTCCAGCTTGATTAGTGTGTGGAATTATAAAAAGCATATCCCTCCTTTCTGCCGTGTAGAGCCCTTAAAATTTAATTACTGGCTGATTCCTAGATTGTCAGAAGGCATTAGCTGAAGTTGACAGTGATGTCATAAGTCACATAAATGGAGAGAGATCAAAGCATGTTTCACAGATGTCTGGACCGAGATCCAAGAGTCAGCATATTCGGGTCCTTATGCATAATATTAATTTAGTTTTGTTTGTTATCCGGAACAAAGCAATTGTTTTCGGTAGTTGCCAAATGTCTTAATCAGTAGCGTCATGAAACACAGCAACTGGCTATTAAGCAAAGGGTTTTTGTAAAAGAAAAAAATAAAGGTCTGGTATAAAGCCTCACAGAATGAGTGATGAATCTCCTTTCTGCAGAGTACACTTGAAAGAGCAGTCAATGGCACCAGCTGCTCCTCACGCAGTGAGAAGTCACAGAACCTTTGTCACATTTCCATCTCATTGTTCTGTGTCCCTCTGCAGGGAGAAGGAGAGGAGCCTGGCCCAGGTGGGACAGCCTCTAATTCAGCCTCAGCGGACGGACGGCCCACGCTTCACGGGGGGAGGCTTCAGCCTCAAGCAGCCCGGGAAAGTCACAGCGTAGGCCCCAATGCATCATGCTGTTCTGTCAAATTATATCCATCTCTGCTGTGGCTACACAAAAATGAATGGGTGCGAATAGCATTTTCTTTTGATGTTTTCACATAAAAAAGTGTTGCCATCCTCATTTTCTACCTTGCATTGTTAAATGAACTGGACACAAAAAAACAACAATAAACTGAATACTGAGGCTGCAAATTGTTAAAATGTGACTCTGAGAAAGTAGAGCACCATACAAGAGAGGTGTTAGTTTTCAGCCTTGTGGGATGCCTTTGGACTGTTCAGAATGTGAAATGATCTAGTACTGCATTCAGTACTTGTAAAGGCTGAGCTCCTGTACAAGAGCAATGATTATGTTCCCAGCACAGACCTTCATAAAAGCTTTCCATCATAATTTCATTCCTTAACATTTCTGCCTTGATGAATACAGAACTCATTGAATTGCATACAGGTAGTCACTTTTCATCAGATAAAAATGGGAATAAATAGAATCTTCTGGGCTTAAACATCTTGGTACAGATGCTCCCCAACTTAGGATGGGGTTACGTCCCGAAAAAAACCCATCGTAAATTGAAAATATCAAAGTTGAAAATGCATTTAATACATCTAACTGACCGAACATCATAGCTTAGCCTAGCCTACTTTAAACATGCTCAGAACACTTAAATTAGCCTACAGTTGGGCAAAATCATCTAACACAAAGCCTATTTTATAATAAAGTGTTGTATATCTCATGAAATTTTGTGGACAGGATGGGATGCGAAAACACAATATCCAAAAAACGCTGGCAACAGAGTACACTGTAGAGTATCAGTTGTTTACCCTCGTGATGGCATGGCTGACTGGGAGCTGCGGCTCACTGCCGCTGCCCAGCATCATGAGAGAGTATCGTACCGCATATCGCTAGCCCGGGAAAAGATCAAAATTCAAAATTCGAAGTACGGTTTCTACTGAATGCGTATCACTTTCGCGCCATCGTAAAGTAAAAAAATTGTAAGACGAACCATCGTAAGTTGGGGACCGTCTGTATATTTATTCCACTCAAAGGAATATAATGATGATAGATGATCAATGATCATACCTCAGTTCTAGAGTGTAATGTTGTTCCCAATATTGGTCGATGGTTTGTTTGTAACCTCTCACTCCTGCAGATTGTTACTGTAACCTGTCAGAGTGTTTTTTTTTTGGATCGTATGGCTGGTCATGTTCCCCCCTCATAACCACATGCATATGCTAATACCTTGGGAATTTTTACACTGTGCTATGCATGACATCCCCCTTTTCTCCTTTTCTGGTTCTTGCTTTATGTATTCAGACTTAAGTGTTTCCTTTTCAGACAACCTACTACTCTGCCCTATTTAAACCCCTCAGTCCAAACACAGTGTCTGAGTCAAGGCACTCTATAGTCTTGGCAAAATGTAATTTTCTTAAATTTGTTGTGGGGAAAAAAAATTAAACTACTTCTGACTCAGTCCATTATTGTAAATTACATAAGCAATAACAGAATGATTAAGCGCTGCAGCGAGATCTTTAGGGGTTTGCCATTTTCATAGCCAATGTTTCAGTCACTCTGACTAAATTGTTCTCAGAGTACATTTATGCATTTTCTAAGTGTACCTAATTATTGTATTTAAAGGATAACCACAAGGGCACACTTTTTCCACTTAATATTTAGTACCAATATTTTTGCCTAGTCTTTAGGATTGTTATTTCATTTCATTTCGCTAGACTTTTTTATTATATTTTGTTATGATTCTTCAGCATTCCTACTTACAGCAGACATCCCCATGTGCTGGAGCTACAGTGAGCAGGCAGAATATCCATTCTTTGTACATATGCAATTTGGATAATTTCCATGTCAATGTCCTTGATGACACAAAACATCTATGCTCTGTTCAGTTAGCACTACAGAAAATGTATGTTAAGACATTGCAACAGGATTAATCATAGATGACAGTTTCACAACAGGAATGACACTTGTATATTTAAAAATTGAAATACTGAAATACTGTAATTATGAAGCAAATAAATGTCATACCATTATCCCTGTGTGTGTAGCGTACAAGAGCAATCCCTGTGTTGTCAATTTGCTGTTATTAAAAAGAATTCATAGGAAAATTGTTCTTTATTATGATGCTGTGTAACACATCAGTTACATTAGGCAGAGGAGTTTGGAATAAAACATCTTGAATCAAACTTGAGGTCTGTTAGTGACATCTTTTTCCCCTCTGAACATCTGTAGAGAGGACGGTCCATTACAAAGTGTGATTTTAGCCTCTAAGATGAGTGAGACGGCTGTCAGCACTAAGGAATTGCTTGCCTGCCTTCAATCCAAAGATCAAGAGAGAGAAGAGAAGATATTGCCTTCAACATTACCTGCAATGACAAGCTGGCTCTTTTTCCAGAGTACAGATTTAAAAGAGAGTCTGTGGATCACTAAGGTTGTGAAATGACCATAACCATGGTACATTTCCTCTCATAATTTTGAGGTGGAGTTTTCATTTTTTAGTACTGGACAGACTACCAACTTCAGCACACAGGACAATGTAGACTCCGCTAGTTGCTTTTATGAAAGTGAATAGGCACTAGTTGACTGTGGTCCATTGACTTGCAATTATAGGAAGATATTTAAGGAAAATATTCAGGCAGCACATACTCAAAACACACACACAGTCTCACACACACACACACACACACACACATATTTGTGTCCTGGATGCTTTTAATATACTTTATCCTCACTCCAGTTTACACTTGATACTAACACAGTTTCCCCTTCTTCAGTTCTTCTCAGAATAATTGCTAATTTAATTTCTCTCCTTGCTACAAGGAACACAGAATCACAATACTACCCAGATGGCCTTTTTTTTACTTTTGGAATGTCTTTGCCAAAAATCTGACAGATCGGATGACAGGTTTCAGTCGTGCAATGGTTCCTAATGCAAGTGCTTTGGATGTCAGTTTATAGCGTCAGTTATACTGTCTTAGCAGCTTCCAGGTAGCACAGTCTGAACCTAACATCATAGCCTGGATGTCAGATCCCTCATAGTTGGGTTGATGCTATAAAGTATCTCTTGGTCCTAGATTTTGACTTTGGAAGTGAAGGGAATTGCTCTGTTGATATGGTAGAGAGAAGGCCTTGCAGTAGAATGCAGCTCTAAGTGGGTCATAGAGTTTGCCTTTGTTAACAGATGGTTTGCTTTTTCCCCAGTTGCAATTAAACAAATACTAGGTAAGCATACTCTGTTCTGTTATCAGGTTATTTTATGTGACTGCTTCTTTATTTATTAATCACAGTGAACAAAAGCTGAGAGGTGACATTTTACAATAAAAATACATATATTCATATTGGGGGTTGTATGTCTGAGAAATTACAAGCTTTATTTAATAAGCCCAGAGTATGATTAACAGGTCCACATTTCTGAACTGCATTGTACAATGACAGCCACATCAGTTTATAGCCACAAAAATACTATATGTGACCTTATTTCCCTCATATTTAACTAATGCTTTTCTATTCAATATCTCAGTTACATAAGAATGGTGAACATATTCCAGAAAGAATATTTTTGACTGTATGCCTCTGAAGTGAATTTATGTCTTCTTTACAATATTCATTTGACATAATGCCAATAGACAGTATAAGTTGAATAATAGATGTTATGCTAACATGCAATAGATGTTAGCAACACAATGTGGGACATAATGGCAACCACTACTCACAAAGATGTGAATGATAAAGATTGTATAATGTCAATAAAACAACCATATGTACCTAAATATAAGAATTTCATTTTGTTACAGAAATACTCATAAAAGACATCACAGAACAAAAAAGACATCTTCCTAACAATCCTTTCTACAGATCCTTTCTTCAACATAATTTAAAATTTAATAAAAAGCACAACCTTTTCTTGTGAAATAAAACTTCAGAACGAACAACTTCACCCTTTTCCAACCACAACCTGTAACCTGAATTTATTCACCTCTGAAACAAAGATAAAGACCATTTTTATTGAATCCCAATTTTTTTGGTGCAGATGTAACGATTAGATTTACTATCTCACTAATTATAAACGATAAATCATGTGCTGATTTCATGTGCCCCTGTGTGGAGTAGGTTTGGAGAGGAAAAATTAAATCAGCATCTGTACATGTAAATGTTTTGTAACATGTTATGTAAACTCAGTCTCAAAGATTGCTATTTTCAACAAGCGTGCTCTACGCATTTCAAAAAAAAAAAAACCACATACCTAAATCATTACCCTACGTGTGACCCCGACATACACACTATTGTTGAAGTGATTAGTGTCAGAAGCTGTATCTTGTATCTGTTAAACTTCCCTCACCCAATCACCAGTGCTTCTTGTCCCCAACAACATCAGCAGTTGTTTGATGGACAAGCAAAACTTTTCTTTTTTAAATCACATCAGGAATGCCCCTTGCTGTTCATTTCTGGTTCAGGCTGTCTGTGTGATGGCCATTAAAGAGCCTGCTACTGCCTGTGGGTTTGCTTTGCAGGGATCACTGAAGTGTAGCAGTTAACAAGCTCCGGTTTCAGACAGTTGATGGTACAAATGGGATTGTGCTGAGGACTCTGGAGCCGCTTCACATCTGGGGGCAGGTTGCTCCGGTACAAAGGGAACATAAAAAAATCAGCCCGGTGGCCCACTGGAATCGATGCCTTCTGCAGCAGTCAGATGACAAGTTCCGATTGTACAACTAATGTTTGACTGAATAAAAAATTGATCACGTTAATGCCTTAGCATATGAATTAACCCTATCATTAAAAAAAAAAAAAGAAATATATAAAAAAATATAAATAAAAAAATATATACATATACAGCAAGATTTAAAGGTCGCAGGAGATTAAAAGATGTCTCTTTGATCAGGTGCAGTTCCCAGCTCATCTGTGGCCTGTTTGCCATTATCCGCGACGTTAAAGGGTGGGATAGTTTGCACATTATTGGAGTTTGATCATTCCAATTACACGGACTGCATTGATGCGGGGCGATAAAATGGGGGGGAGCCCACAGAGAGAGAGTGAGTGGGAAATCTGTCGGTGGAGGAGCTGACAACAGCAGCAGCACCTGCTGCCCCCGGCTGACGAGACGTGCGCATCCAAATGAGAGAAAACAGCAGCACGGGGGAAAAAAAACAACAGGCAGAATTTAATCCGGTGCTCGCTCAGCCTCGCCTTACCAACTACTGCACCGTAAAACTGTAAGAAATGGAAGGATCGCAGGCACAGCTATCTGGCTCCTCTGGAGCACAAACGCGCCTGAATCGAATGATTGTTACAGCTAAAAATGGTATCATTTCTGTGTTGCTCAAGCCTGTTTCCAGCTGAGTGTGTTTACAAAATATGCTTATACAGACTATGGGAATATACACATTTTATTCAGAGATTGATATCCATACCTTGTAATAAACATCCCAGCAGTCAATATGATATTTAAGCACAAATAATCTAACCTCAGCACAAGGATGTATATTGCTGTATTGACTGTTCAGAACATAAACTATTTGGTGTTTATTTAAGATGGACAGAACTGCAGCTTAACACTAACTTTTGCCAGTTAAATTGCAATGCCAGCAAGACATGAGAAAATGATTATGATGGAAGTCAAGTTTCATGATATACAGCACATTAAAAACCTACCGAGTGTGGTTTGACACAAGGGAACCAGAGACAGTTTCTAATATGCTTTAAATGTGCTGAGCGCTGAATTGTGTAACTGGAAATGTAACAGCCAGAACTGCCTTGTATACTGTGACAGCAGTGCGTTAGCCATTAGAATACAAATAAACAAATTGCCTGTGATGCTGGGGAATAGGAAAACCCTGTAGGTTCAACCGTCCATCTTCTGTTAATGATTTCCCTCTGCAGTAACCTTGAGGAGAAACATCCACGACATTCGAAAAGAGCTTTTGTCCGTGGGATTGGAGGATGAAAGCTCATCTCACATGAAATGACTTTTTTTTTTTTTTTAGCTCACATTGCATTTATTATCATACATTGATCTTGAACCAAATCTCACAGGACACATATCTGTAAGCTTTTTTATGTCCATGAACAGCTTGATTGCATGTTTTGGTCAATTTATAATATCATCGGTGTATCTGTGCACTTGTGTCT
Organism: Megalops cyprinoides; assembly: GCF_013368585.1. Taxonomy (NCBI): domain Eukaryota; kingdom Metazoa; phylum Chordata; class Actinopteri; order Elopiformes; family Megalopidae; genus Megalops; species Megalops cyprinoides. The sequence continues at coordinate 60,446,396 of NC_050583.1, read as the reverse complement.
GCATGCACATGATCTAAGATCGAATGTTCCTGCAATATGAAAAAGAATATTTTGAAAAGTAAGGTAATGGAATTGCAATCACTTGCTGGTTAATTACCATATACAAATTGGTGTTTTTTGTGCTGTTCAGATACATTAAACCAAGTGACATTTAATTGGCCTCTGTATCCCCTAGATTTCATCCTTAACTGTTAAAATGAAGATCATGCCAGCCATTGTGCTGTGCTTTCACATTAAACTGTCAAATACCATGAAAGTAGATTAACAGAGTTAGATAAATGCTGTTTGTTATATCATGCCAGGCTGGCATATGTGAAGAGGACAGATACAATTATAATCTCATAAATAATCTTGACCAGCAGTTTTGTGTTAAAAAGCAACAGCATGACTCCATTCACCCATTGTCATCTTGTTCAAGAGCCCAGCATTGCATAAAAATGCCATTGCAAAATAATGTGACACATGTCAGAACTTGATCTTTGTCAGATTAACCTTGATTCCTAAGGTAATTTTATGGCAGTCCATGTAACCTTCTATGCCTTGGTTCAACATGTGGGATAACTGAGTTAGATTAGATTTCTAAGTTTTAAGCATGAATAATTATACATGTATTCCGATTGACAAGAAAATGTTTCTTTCGAACTCCAGTTTCAACAAAGCTTACAGGGGAAAATTACAATATATTGTCAGGGGGCAGGCTTTACAGCTACAATACAATATTATTTCTGTGTTGATCGTCTTTACAGCTTCTGGTGTTTGATTCTTTGTTGTTTTGCAAGTTACTAAAGCTTCTGCATTTCTTATTATGTATGAGAACATTCATGCCAGAAATCTGTTTATTCCAGGTACCATCTGACTGTCAAAAGGATATTTAGGACACAATCCATAATATTCACAGCAGAGACGTGTTTTACAGTTGGAATGTGTAGTAGCCCATTTGGTTGCTCTTGACCAACTATGATTTATCCCTGCATTCATTATATAATAGCTGCTATTCCATTAAACAATGATTTGATTGGCCATGTCAATTACGCTACATAGAACTAGCTCCCATTGGTCAGAACACCAGTCATTTCTGTTGAATGAAGGTGATCATTATTGCCTGTTAAAGCAATGACTATTGCAAATTGACACAATAATGACCAGACATAATGCAGAGACCCAATAGTACTTTGTCTCTGGTATTAGTGGGCAGGCACGCATACTCCCTTTCCCAAGTTACTACCATTCATATTTCTGATTTATCCTCCTGTATTATGCAAAAGGATTATTACTATTACTGACCTTCTGAGATAATTACTGCCAGTGCCTCTTGACAGTTTTGAAATAAGAATATTACATACTGTCCTGAGCACAGTTCATCTTCTGTTATATTTCTGAAGCCACAAGGAATTAATTTTCATTCTTTCATTCCATACTAGTTGTCATAATAGTAAATGACCACAACCTAATAAAGCAATTTAATATGTTTTATCTACACAAGCATTGCATGAACAAAAGTTGTTTCATGTTAAGTTATGAAGCATTCCATAAAACAAATTCAAAAATACAGATTGAAAAGAAACACATCATGAGATGGAGAGAATGACAAGCACATAAAGGAAAATTTTGAGAACATTAGTGATCCTACTGTTCACCGTGGTACTTAGTGTCTTAGTGTACTGTAGACTGGTTCCATGCTATTCCGACACCCCAGGTATAAACTGAATACCAAATCTTTTATCCATATTGAGGCAAATGTTAATGCCAAAATTAGATCAGAGTGCAGGCGTGCAGATGTCTGCATTGTTTCACACATGTGTGTATGCGTGTGTGTGTGTGTGTGTGTGTGTGTGTGTGTGTGTGTGTGTGTATGTATGTATTGGGGGGTTACATTCTAGGTTTAAAAGGAATCTTAATACTAATGTATTTTCCATCAATATGGATTTTACAATGAAAAATGCAGCTTATTGCTCTCATTAGACTTACTTAGGATGATATCCTGCATCCTAAATGTGACCTTCCACAAATTCTTCTGTGTATAAGTTACCATCCTATTTATCATGTCCCAAAAGAAGCGCATCAACATGAAATAATGTATTGTCAAAAAATAGCAGGAGAGATAACGCATCTCAACCCCTCTGTCACTCTTTTGAACAATGGACTTTGTTTTATCTAGGATTTCATTGTGCAGCATGGTGCACTACTTCACCCAAGCATTTTCCTTTACTAGCCCCTCACCAGATTACAGCAGTTCCCCTTCTATGTCTCTCTTCAGTGACTTCAATGTGCTGGTCCAGCAAACCACAGCTGACTTCATGTCTTCCAACAAATTTGTTTGATGAATCTTTGCAACAAATACCTTTCATCTCCTTAGCCCGAGAGCAGAAATGAATCAACTCAACACTGTACAAAGCTCTCCACCTATCATTATCTTCCCTATGTGATGCTGCAGAATGACAACTAAGATAATGGGAAAGTTTTACTCAGGTAATTATCAATTATTTTTAATGAATAGCTTTTTTTTTTTGGGGGGGGGGGGGGGGGGGGGGGGAGCGGGATCACATAGCCTCTGCATTGAGTTAATGGTTTAAGTGTAATACAGGACATGTCTCTTATGTAGAGCCTGTCAAAGCTTATAATGTCTGGTCACAACATTTGTGCATAGATTCAGCTCTATATCCAATGCTTGCATGTCTCACTGTCTCTTTTTATGTATTGAAATTACCCTTGCAGATTGTGAGTATTCATGTGGAAAGATCACTCTGCATAAAGCTATTTGAGACCGTGCCCATAAAAAGCATGTTTTAATGCAGACATTTTGGGTCCTTTTTTGGTCTTTTAGAAATGTAGCTGGCGGGCGGGGGGTTGGGGGGGGGGGGGGCTGAATCTCAACTGCCATGTGTTGACATGCTAAAATGAAGGGTAGACACTCAAATTAACTGTTGTTTACTGCAAGCTGATTAGCTCAGACAATCATTGTGGAAGGTGCCATAAGCATCACAGCCTGTATTAAGTGTCACTGCCAGACAGTGGCTTGAATTCTGCTTTACTTTTGCTGCAGTTGATTCAATACCTTTCTGTAATCCAATACATTTCCACCATGTCTCTGTTGCGAGTGTTGCCTCTGGGCAGAGGTAATGAGTCTGTATGTGCAAAAGATGAAATAAGATGCTGATAACATTGGAGAAATGGGCCTTTTGACTAAATTATGAAATGATGTGTTTTTTCCTCTTTCACAATTGCTTTTTCTTCCAGGGAACAATAGCAAATATCTCTGATTTCACTCTGAGAAGTCTTTCCTTCCTGTGCTTCAGAGACAAGTCACTTTGCTCTCCTGCAGAAAAAGAAAATTGTTTCAATCTGCTTTTAAAAAGCTTTCCTGGAGCTATTGACTAGTTGGTTTAAAATGGTGGCAACATAAATAAGGCTCATTATCTCCCGCCTGGTCTGTTCTTAACTATTCTCTCTCTTTTTTCCTCCTATTCGTCTGTGTCCACTGCCACCTCCTCAAAGATTGAAAGATACATTTAGTGCTAGCCTACCCTGGCAGTCTGACAAATGGAACCAATAGCTTGTTTAGAGACACCTTTGCACCAGTTATTGAAGTTGATACCTGATAATTTGCATATAGATAAGGCATTCTTCGGTATACTAAATGTTTAGCATATAAAGTAGGGTTGAATTATTTTTAAAACTAGAAAATCTAAACGGAATTAAAACTGAATGCGAAATTTGGCACCACAATGGTTTGAAAGTTTAAGGCACCTTATAACATCAGAAAATAATGAAACTTTTGCATCAGTCAAATGCAGAATTAAAACAAGAAATACTTCTGAAGGCTTTGAAAGTATGTGGAAAATATGCACTTATGCAAAAAAAGAACTGAATTATGTATTATCCAACAATACAGGCTAAAATATTCACCTGACAATGATACAAAACCAGTAAATGAAAGAGAACTGAAGACTTTACATAAATAATTAAGGCCACAATCAATCTAGTTTAGCTAAAATATCTAATCAATCACCTCTAATCAGAGCGCTGCAATTGTGTCCTCGCAACAAATGACAAAAACAACAATGACAAGATAGATGCAGACAGCAGTATGTGAAAACAAAACAATTGTTTGATGAGTTAGTAAAGTTGTGTGGTTACACCAGTGAAATTAAACCTCATTTAAATATGCTTATACTGTATAAAGGCTTATTTATGTTCTCATAGTTATGTGTATTATTTATTTCCACTCAATTTCAGATGGAAGATGGAGCAAAGTCAGGAGCATTCCACTCACCGTCCTTTGCTGTATGCTCAACGTTTAAGTCATTTCCCTTTTCAGATTCCCTACCTGTTGATGTAAAGGTGCTCTGTTCTATGCCACTGGGACATTTCACTACACCAGTATACTTCCCAAAGGTTTGTCAGTCCTGCTTGCCATGATCAACAGATACAGTAACATTTATCCACCAATAGATGCACTGACGAATTACTTCAAATATTCATAACAAAGCTGGCCCTGTGGGTAGGTTTATAAATAGAGTGGACATGTTTGGGTGTTTGACATGCTTCATTTGGAAAAGATGAGGTGCTGAGAAAATGCTTTGGTCATTTTTGTACATCTCAAAAAATGATCTAAATGCTCAGGAAAAGAAGTAAGAAATATCATTAAATAAGTCCTTCATTCATTAAATGGCACTAGGACCGGTTTACTTTTCAGAAACCCATTAGAGTTATTCAGTGCTCTGTGCTGTTGGGATAGTCAGTCAACTGGAGTACAAAATAAGACACAAGAGCCAAGCCTTCATGCATGCTGCATTTGACCCTAGAAGGGTCCTCTATAATCTGGGCAAATTGATATGAGTCAATTTCCACAAGGCCTAAACCAGCCAGAATTCATATTAGATTGTTAATAGTATCAAAGGCCACACTCAAAGAAAAGACAACAGGAATGGACACATAGTTCCGGTCACAGGACAGAAGCATATGATAGACAATTTAGAGCAGAGTGCTCCTTGAGGCTGTGACCAGGTTCAAATACATACTGAGATATTGTTGTTGAAATTCTGTGAATTGAGACAAAGCAAGTTTTGAGCACAGGCATATATGACAATCTATAAGAATGACAGCGTCTTGAATTTTCCATTATAATTATTAGGACTTCTATGTCTATGAGTATGCAGTCTGATCAATGCACAGAGATTTGAGCAGTTACCCTGATGAAAGATGTATTGGTGACATGCCAGCACAGAACAAGAAAAAGGCAAGATTAAGACATCTTTTGGGTGATAATTAATTCGATGAGTTCAGGTCGCTCTACAGGGAAGAAAAATTCAAAGAGTTGTGGTTGCCTAGGAGAGCTGATAGTGACATACCTTAGTATAGACATAATGTTGATAGATGTACATGCCATCATTTTGAATTTGATTCCTACTGTCATTTATCTTTTTTTGAAAAGGTTAATGAAGTCATTATTAGTGGCTGTGGGAGGTATAGATAAGGAGGGATCTAGCTGTTTACTGGTGGCATGAGCAGTAGTCTTGAAGAGAGATCCTGGAATGTCTTCATTTTCTTCAATTAGTCTTGAAAAGTGACACACTCTTACATGATTGCAATTTTCAAAGCTGTCCTTCCAGGCAAGGAAGAAACCCTGTGATGCTCAGTGACCCCCTATCCCTCCCAGGCCCACCTCACTGCTGATGGCATGACTGAATAACTAGAATTCAGGCAGCTCTGAGCTTCATGTTGCAGATGTCACTGAAAGTCCATACGGGGAACCAGAAATTAAATGCTTCTGACATGTTTCTCCAGTCATGTAAAAACCCCAAATGGGCTACATACACGTACTTTGGCTGAATGTATAGGTGTGCAATTTGGGTATGGTCATGTTTTTTTTTTTTTTTCTGATACATTTCCACTCTGCCAATGACATTCCAGCAGTTCAGAACTGCCTTAGTTCCAGTTATATCATATCAAAAGAGGGAATTTGACCTTTACAAATTACACCTTTACAGCATGTAAGAGGCTATGTTAGTACCTAATTGACCACAATACTCTTGAATCTTCTGTTTACCTGCCCCACAACATTGCTTACAAAAAACCGATGTACACTGTAAGTGCTACTGAATTGAGTTTGCAAGGGAGCTTGATTAATGAGGTTGGAACTTTCTGGTGTGACTTAGGTAAAAAATGTATTCAACAAAGCTTTTGTCAAAGATGCACAACAGTAGAGCTTTGGCAAATGGTAAAAAGTAGACCACACATTTATGCCTAGTCATAATAATGTAGCTACCAATGGAGAAAATAAGTTCACACATGATTTGTCTCTGAACAACCCATTTAGCGAATATTGAACCATATTTAGGACACAGATTGATCTTAGTGTTTTTCTCTGTTAAATTATACACATAGAATATCCAGGATGCTTTGTGGATGCTGATCTGCATAGCTGTGTTGATGGCCATTAACTTCCCAGCTCAGTGGGAGATCCTTGACAGAGCTCTCTTTTAAGGGTTAAAATGAGTAAATTGAATAGGAATACATATGTTTACACCAAAACTTTGAGGAACTAGTGGCCTATCACACGTTAGATAGGTACACTTCTTAAAATTCATATGATACATTTTTTTTTCTTTAAGGTCACTAACATGAACAGACGAAACAAATCTCTCATGACAAATGGAACATTCACTTAAATTTTCTATTTAAACCTAATAAACAAATAAAATGCCTTGTGATTCAGTATGAATGTCAAATGGATCCTGACCATTATATACATAATATGTCGTTTCACTAAACATTAATCCTGATATGTACTGTATATTCAATCCTGTTTGTGTGTGCTTTTTGTCCTGCATTTTTAGTGCAGTAGAGGCAGTCTTATTAGTCATAGTAGCTGCAAGGGGGTCATTCATCCCCCTGCCTGTTTAATCTTTGAAAATCAGAATGTCAGTTGAAAAGCATAAGAAAATAATTCCAGAAATCTACATGCTTTGGTTGTAGGTCTACTTTTCATTCCAGCTTGGTATGCTGAATGGGAAAAGATAAGCACAGCAGCTTCGATTTGACAGATGAACGTCACCGCTCGAGGGCAGAATGGGGAAGAGGCCACATAAACATGCATCACAGATCAACCACAAGGTCAGGAGTGTTTAGAGACAGGCAATTTTAAACATAATACTGCAAATCAATGGTAGCAGACACCCTCCTGTTCAACAGCTAACTGTGATGTGCCCATTAAAAACCACAACACATTTTAAATAGTTATTGAAATTGGACACCATTGATAGCAATTTACCCTTTTCTTTCCCTTTCGCTGCAGTTTTGTGACACCCAGGCGGTGCGTGTAGCTCAACACAGGGATCAGCACTTATGGTCTCAGTGTATTATTTCATTATGCTGTATGTCTCCATCCTGATAAATCACAAGCTCATTCAGCAGTTGGTGATATACTGTACTTCATTTATTGAAACATTGTAAATGCATATTCCTCTATTTATTGATCACATTGAATGTGAAATTTCAAGAAAAAAAAACACTTTACTAACTAGCTGCATTCCAAAATTGTCTTATGTCATTAATATTTGTTTGAAGAGTATAGGCTTGATTTTTCCTTGGCTTCTATCTGGGATTTAATTATGATGTGCATTGGTATGAAGCATTCATCCTGCCTAAATTGCTATGTGAATAACAAGATGACCTATTTTAGTACTGTCTGCATTCTAACGTCACTTTCGACATCACATCAATTTATCTGGTTTTACAGACAGCACCACACATTGCCTTCATAAACACCAATATTCAATAGATATAATTTAGAGTAAAGCCAGTCAACAGGCTGGTGAATAATCTAAAGCGCCTTGCAAAGGTACATATGGCCCCTTCCATTCCCAGTGTGTACTAATCCATCCACAACGGGCAAATCTAAAAGACAAGCAAAGAGCACCGGGCTTCAGCTCAAACTGTGTTGAATTGTTCTGACCTGAAATTTATTCCCAGCAGAGTCAGCTAGCGGCCAAGTGTTCCCCAACTGTAGGAGTGAGAGCCGGACTCATTCCAAAGCTGTTGTGTTAATGAGCCAATCCGGGAACGGTGATCGCCTTCCTCCGTGAGCCTCTGAAAGGTTACCCCAACCCAATTAATTCCGGTAGTTAAAAAAGGTCATTGCACTTTGTAAAGGCTAGGGAAACATACAAGGAGAAACTCTTGCCAGCTCATTACTTAAGCATCATCGTGCTTCATTATGAAGAGCCGGACATTGTTTAAACATGATATTGGTGGCTATGAAATCATCAATTCTAGCTGACAGGCCAAAAGTCTGGGGTGTATAGTGACAGACAAAATATCTTTTGTGTTGAGGATGTACTTTGTCCATCTGCAATGCATTGATAGCACTTCATGAAAAAAAAAACAACAGCTTGAACTTCCTGTTAACTTTAACTCTGCTACTCTTCCACAGTCCTTCCGTCCCATTATATTTAAATGAAAAATTTAGCAATCCAATTATCTTAACCCGTTAGCACTAAGCCCTTAACCTTAGCTCCAAACCTAAAACTAGTTTTAGCATCAGTGCAAATGCAACTGTATTCATTGTTTTTACTAACACAGGCAATAATAGTTCAATGATAGGTCGTTTATCTGTTAATAAAACATACAAGCCAATGTGTGTTAGTTTAGAAAGCTAAAATAAGAATGAAAGTCTTTCTCTCAATAAGTAAATATATCCTTATTCTCAATTAAGAGGAATAAAGATATGGAATAATACCAACTTAGAAATGTTTCTCAGAAAACTTACATTTATATTTATTCATTTGGCAAATGCCTGTGAGGTAGTCTACAACATGTCCATAAGAGATTAATGGTCTTCATTTATACAATCATGTGTGCTGTAAGAGTTTCTTCTTTACCAGAATGTTGTCATGTATTTAAATATTTACGTGCATGCAACCACTCGATTGTGTGGCTTATGCTTTTAATGTAAATGAATCAGCCGCTGCCTAAAATAAGTGGAGATAATTGTTTCTGTTATTGTAATGCGAAGAACAAACAATCACCGCCCCAATACTTATGGCGTATGTAAAGGTTACCTAGCTACATCTTACTCACTTTCCGGCAGTTAGAACTCAATGTTTACAGCAAAATATATGAAACGGCTAGTCTCTAATATGTGTCTAAAACATCTATCCAGCTAGCAAACAAAAATTCTGTCCCTGGCTACATATCAGAAAATTACTTGGCAGTCAGCCACCTAAAATCACCTGCCGGAGAAGTTATCAACCAAGGCACCTGGTTAATTCCTCACTCGAAAAAGTGGGATTCCGTAACCTCGCTGAAGCACAAGCGCAAGCGCAAGCAGGCTAAGCAGACAGTTTAGTAACATTAAGAACTTAGAATAGAATTTGCTAGTGCTGTGAAGGAAGCAAGGGTATATATTTTTTATTTAGTCCCCTTAGTTGGTGAAGATATTTTGTGAATGAAGCCACCCAGCACCTCAATAAGTTTGAGAACCATTGCACTAGATTGTAATGGTCACTGTTTACCAGGCCTGCTTGGTCCAGGGTACTCATTGTGTAATTATATAGGTTGGGCGATTTTCTACTGTACTCATTTCTATGTTTTCAGTCACTTGCCACATGATGAAAAAAAAAAAAACCAAAAAAAAACCATCACATTGTTGCAAGATCATTTCATAGATAATTGTTTGTAACTTGATCATGTAAACACATTACATTACGCATTATGCATTACAACCATACAGCCTATTTGTAGAAATACGAATTTCCTGGAGGGAGATGGGGACCATTCCATGATTATCAGTGCTGTGAGTAATCAGTAGTTTCATTTGCAAGAGTGGGGGACACCTCTTTCAATCTGCACCCAGAGCGGCAACAAGTTTTGAGTTGGTGTAGGTATCAGGCCCAAGTAATTTGAGACGTATCAACCTGTACACAAACCTCATCTCAGTTGAACAAGAGACGTCTGTAATTTGGATCCCGCAGCAAAGGTTATTATCTCATTAATCATCTTTTTAAGGAATGACATTCATAGGGTGACTATTTGAACAATAAAAAAATCACCTTTGAACTCATATTCTTGTGTAGCATTTTATGAATGTATTGTATAACTAAGTAAATATGACATTATACTAAATACATCTAGCTGTACCCATGCTCATGGTATACAGTGAGCTTATATACAAATCTGACAGACTTTTCAAGCTACTCAAATCCTGCTTAGTTGACTAATTAACACAATACTTGGTAGTTTAGTTTGACCCATGTAAGTTCTATCTATATGTTAAAAAGTACAAAACATATACATTTTGTAATTTTATAACAAACCCATAAGTGCATTTGATATGGTGCTAGGCCTATAAATTTGTGAAATTGGAGCTAGTCTGCCATAGGAAATATCGTGTATCTTTTGCGTGGGCAACTAACATTTTATGCATAATGATCTGGAGAGATGTCAACTGCTCACCACGTTCTGCATGCAGTGTAATTATTTTGTAGATTAATTGCATTTTATAACTGAAAAAGATCAGTTTTAAGGCAAAAACAACTTCAAGATAAACTTACCCCATGTAGCAGGTAGGTTGTACTGCTTTACACGTCCTGTGCTGTTAGATTGAGAAAAAAAACATTTATGCAGCAACAAAACTTCATATCAATGGACAGAGTACACGTCCAGTGAGGTACACTGTGCTCTGCACAAAACTGAACACTGTGCTTACATTTATCTTGGTGGTGAAGTATTGTTTTGAGATTATTTGCTTGATATTATGTTCTTGTCTCATGCAAATACATCTTTTGCTATTTGTTCTAATAAATAACATCAGTATTGGTTTTAATAATAACAGAATCATACTCCTGCTTTTCCTGTAATCCTCCATCATTATTTTATTAGGACGGCAAAGCTAATATGTATAATTTTTTTTCTTTTTTTCTGATGATAACTGTTTCTCCAGTGGCCAGGCTAACAATGCTAGTTCATCACTTTCTTTTTCACCCTAAATTATGCTCTTTAAATTGGGCTCCTTGAGACGTCAGGTTAGATATTTCAGATCAAAGGGCAGCACCTGGGATAATTAAGTGCTGATCCTTTGGTCACTTTGAAAATGAATCCAAGGCTTTTAAACAAAGTACTTTCTAGAAGTATTTTTTCTGTGCACTTGTGAAGTGTGAATGTACATTAGGAAAATGTGATGCATAATGCAATGCAACTCTTTGCCAAGTTTTTTTTTTTTTTTAACCTTGTCAGGTATTTATTATTAAATTATGGAAAGCCTTTGAGGTTAACAAAAGCCATGGTGATTTACCTTTAATACTTCTACTTATGTTTGCTGCTTTGAACACCAATCAGAGTTGTCAAAATAAACCTCTATTTACTTTTGTCACATTAAAAAACAGTATTAACTAGATTAAAATCTGTTTATTATAACATTAAACATCCATGCAATGTAGCATTATCGTTAAAGGGGTGGTTACCAGTTACAATTTAGACAAATTTACACAATGACACTAGATACTAGTTACCTAGATGTGCCTATTATGTTCCAACTTGATTTGATTTGATTTGATTTGACTTTCCTGCCATCCAATACAGCATAAGGATCAAGGGAATATAGTTAAAATGGATGATACTAATAATACCATTCACACAGCACTGATAAGTAATGGCAATCTTTTTTCTTTTTCAGCAAAAAAAAAAAAAAAAATTGCAATTATTTTCTGATTGTCACATCCCACCTGGACCCAATACTGCCTATTCCTCTGATGATGTCTGTGTACAGATTCTCACCTGCATTGGTCAGGGCAGTCAGTTGTTTTCATTCATTGCAAAACTGGTGTGGGGCATTGAGATCTCTCTGGGATCCAAGTGCCTCAGAGACACTTGGAAGTCACTGTGGGCAGGTGGGCTCTCATACAATGAGAAAGTGTGCTCTGGAGAAAGACATCAGAGTCTACCATACACACACTGACTTAGTGCTCAGTGACCAACTTAGGGCAACATGTTGACCTTGGGCACAACAATTTAATCAGAAACTGCCCGAACACAAATTTGCACAATTTTGTTCAATGATGAGCCACACTTCCTTCTGTTCAAGTAGGACTGCCATTGGCAGTGCATCATCCATGTTGCATTGTGCAAGTTGACCAGTTGCAGGTGTGGCGGTATGAGCTGAAATATAAATAGTATGGAGATCACAGCTAGTGTTTATCGATGGCCCCTTGGCTGCACAATGTTAGAGATAATGCTGTCCTGTCATGCACTGCTCCTTTGCATAAAATAACACCCTTACAATTACAAATGACAACCTGAAGCTACGTACAGCCTGCTTTTGCTGGGCTTTTCTGACAGGGAACAAATTTATGATGAACTGGGGCACCTTATTCACCTGACGTGAACCCTCTGGGATGCTCTGGACTACGGTGTGCGTCATTATTACCACCTCCCCTTGTACGCTTCTGAGCTATGTGCAGCACTTCCCGCTGACTGGTATATGATTTCCCTGAGAGAAATAAAGGCTCTTGTAATGTCAATGGCACACCAGATGCGAGCATTGCTCCTAGCAAATGTAGGACACACAAGAAGTTGTACTCATTCATTTAAAGAAGGACAGTTTCTATGTCACAACTGTCAAATGATTTAGTGACAGACAGCTCAGGTCATTCAAAAGTTCAGTCATTTAAAAAAATTAAAAAGTATATTTCAACTATAGGTGCATATATGCATATGATGCTGTTATAGAATATACAAATACCACTAGATACAAATTATTGTGCTTAGGTAGAGTTGGTAGATATACAGTTAAGGAAACGAACAGCATCATAAAATGCCTATGACAGTATTTCATGGTTCTGTAAGTATTCTTGCGTCGATATGAATATTAATTAAGTACATTAAATTTGCTTTGACTCTAATGCCTGCATATTTGATTTCCCAGGTTAGGAAACATTTCACTGAACACTTCTAAATGATCAATTCTGCACACCCTTCCCTTATTCCTCTCGCAGAAATGTGGGCCAAAGGTTTTACTCCTTTCTGAAATAGAGGCTCCAATAACATTTTCCCCAAAAATATTCTGATAATAAAAATGGAAATTCAGACTCAACAGGTCTTCATGCGTTCTCGACCTTGCAGTGATTAAAGCTTTAATCTCCCTCTAAGTCTTGGATGCCCGATGAGTCTGCCTGCGAGTTAAATTGCTTCCCACAAAGAAACATGCCTGGGTGGGTTGGCCATGATGTAGAAATCTAGGGTAAGTCTTGCGGGACTGGAAATGTTGGTCAGTTTGTATGTGCTGTTCATGGTTTCACAAGTATTCAGAACCACAGTGGCTTATTGACATACTTGGGCATCAGAGGGTTTTTTTTGTTCCTTTTTCTGTGGCATTGTCTTTTTTGAGAAGGTAGCACAAGAAGGTGTGGTGTCTGCCAAGAGATGCTTCTTTGTCACTGAGAAAATATAAATTATTCAACACACTGAAATAAGACAGTTTTGTTTTTCTGTAGCTTTAACTACAAGGAAAGAAAAACTGTACATGACATTAGAAAGGAATAATAAATAATATCTATTTTTGAGATGAAGACAAGCTTACTTTTTGAAAATCTTGGAATGGGCCAAAGGAAACATTCTATACTTAGAACGTCCATATCAAGCTCTGTTGCTTGTTTTGAAACAGGCCTTTTGGATCAACAAAAATAAACGCCAATCCTTAGTCATACCAAACAGCCTATCAAATAGGTTTAGTTTTCATGGACAGTTAGACATGGGCAAATTTATTCAATTAGACAGTTTTCTGTCATTGCCAATTCCAGATTTTTTATGCATGATCTTCTCAAAAAAGTATAATGATGAGGCAAATGTTGTATATCCTGCCCCCTCAAATACTGTTGAAATGGAAAATATTGCATTTAGCACCAACTAATTTCACCTGCCTTGGTATCCTTTTCATTTCAGTGTTGAACTCTTTATGTGTTACATACATCGGCTTACATGATGTTCTTTGCAAATTCATACCAAAAAAAAAAAACAAAAAAAAACAGTGTTTAGGTGTTAAGGGCTGTGGTACTATGTACATTCATTGGCCCACTATACTTAAAAAAACATGTTCTTTTCACTGGACTGGTTATTTAGAATTCAGACTTTATCTCAGGTTACTTTAAAAGAACAAGTCTTTTGAATGAAAACATCTGAGGTATTATTAGCTAGCTACTAGTCTGTCTGTGGTGCATTGTGGTTTGACTGCCAATAATTACGTTGCAACAGTGTATAGAGTTTCAACTGAAACTATTCTCTGGAAGTTGAGGGAACCCACTACAAAATTTTATTTGACCCTGACTGTTAACTGGTTAATTATTTGAAGCAGTCATTTTAATATAAACTATTGAACAGATGGTTGTGATTTTTTTTGGAGTAATTGCAAATACCCATTTGAGAAGATGTAATAAATTGCATCAATGTTGGTGCTAAAATGGGTCAGTACCATGATTTTTACACAGCAGCCTACATTCAAAACAGGCACTGCAAACACAGTCTACAGACACTGTTCTTTTGTAGCACAGCAACTACCCTTTTTGCACATACTGTAGATCAGTGGAGATCACTGGTAATGTATTTCCCATGCAGTAATTTTGGATTCTCCAATCGTCCAATTGTTGATGTTTTTCCTGACTAAACAAATTTAAAATTCTCCATATGTGCATCAGGACAACTTTGTGGCTCAGTTCTTGAAATCAATGTATGTTTAATGCATTGAGAAACATCCCTTGCTTTGGATGTCTTATTTTAATTCTGTAAAGCCAGCCATCCTGCCTACAGAAGACCCAGAGGTGAGAAGATGGATATCCTTATCTACGGATAAAGATACAAACCTGCCACTGGCAAGGAAACCGGTTAAGAGGACAAGGCTCTGAGTCAGCTTGGAGGGAATCCAAGAGCTCCTTAGACTGACTGTATTCGGAATTCATACAATAATCAATAGACCTGCTTCTCACTTCTTGCCACTTTGCTTCCTTGTGAGAATGTGTGATATAATTTAAGGGAGTCTTAATTATGATATTACTTTCTTGACCTCGCCAATCTGTGGCTTTGGCACTGTGGTAGCATTAAACACAGGCCTCAGTGGTGCTTGAGCAAGATTTTTCATTAAGAACTCCAAAGCCATAATCTGTTAAATTTATAATAGATAAGGGGACATAACTGGAGATTAAAATGTGCCAGAGAATGCAACTGCCAGTTCACACAGCTCTTGTGTATCACTTTTCTTTTACAGGATTTCTTGTGGTAGACTTTAGATGAGTCATAGTGGAAAGCAGCATGATCATTTAGAATCAATGATGAATCTAAGACAATGCAGTTTTAAAAGAAACAGTTAAGGTGGTGTGGCTAGCACTTCTCTAACAGTAATACAGAAATGCGATGAAAATTGTGTTTTTTGTTGATTTAAAATGCCTATTTCAAAATTTTATCCCATGTTTCATGTTATAGGCCTGATTTTGACAGCACAAGCACAAATCTCTCAGATAGAAATGCAGGTGGAAAGTACAGGTCAAAGGTAGAAGGGACTGGTGTAATTGTGGGATTTTGTCAATGTAACAAACTTGGCACACACAGCAGTGCAGGTGGACAGGGAATAGTGTTTATGAGCTGGAGGGGTGAGGAAGGTGTGACCGTACACTGTCCAGTCAGGACATAGCTAAATCACTTTTAAAAGTGCATTTGCCCTACCGCTGTGCCATAGTGGCATTTTGCCAACAATGGAAAATAGCAACAGTGCCAGGGAAACACAACAGGATACAAAAGACAAGAAAGAATAAGACAACTGTTGAACGGCTTAACTAAATAATGTAAATAATAGAGTGGAGTTATTGTTACACATGGGAAATGACCCTGGCATGACATATGTGTGTACATATAGGTATATGTATGTTGAAATTGCCTGTTGTGTTATTGTTGTGCAGACAGGCTATAAATAGTATCAGAAAACACGCTGCACGTAGGCCAAGAAATTGAGTTTCTTTTAGTTTATATGTAGAAACTATTACAAAAGTTAATGACAGCAACAAGCATTAAACTGCTGTGACTTTTTAGTTAGCACAATGGAGTGACCAAAGGAGTCATCGGCTGATCCAGAAGCATTAGCCTACTGTGCATGTGTTTGATATTTGCCTGGTTGGACAATGACCGGACATTGACTGGACAGACATTGTGATGATATAAATACCATTGAGGTTTCCATTCATTATTTTCCATTGCAAAATTGTTCCATTCACAGAACAAGTGTGTATTCCATCATAGTGGAAGTAATGCATGATAACGTGAGGGAAATGTCACCTGATGAGCAGCAATGTTTTTCAGATATTTCATGTCACACTTGATTCTTACTTCATTGTGTTTTGTAGGCATCATATATTGGCTGTCTGTATGTCTCAATGATTGTTAACTGTTTTTTTCCTTCACTCATGTTATGCTCAGATAGCTGTCATTGGCTGTCAGTTTTTTTTCCCATATTTCCATATTTGTCCAATTCATCCAGAGCAAGTTACAAGGGGCAAGAGTTTAAAAAAGCAGATGTGATGAAATCACACATATGTAGCAGAGCTGAAATTTAGTAGCTTGTGTGAGTCCTTCATAAACCTGGAAGAATAGCAAATCCAGCAGTGATATCACTCCCTGAGGCTTGGTTAGCTAGCATTGTTGGCTATGGATCTAGGGGCTAATTGCCTGGTAACAGCTTTGCTGATTACACTTTAGTTTAGTGCATGGACATGGGTTAAGAGCTTCGTCACAGAGCTGCAGACTTAACTGACATTCATTACACATACATATTTCCTTCACATGTCTCAAGACTGATTACCTTTGGTATATATTTTCAAATCTCAGCTTTAAAAAAAAAACAGCAAATTCTGTATTTGAATTCTGCGACATTGTAGATTAAATGTTGGTATTCGTTAACAGAGGGCTTTTCCACATCTTTCATGGTTTGCCACTGTTTTCTGATTAAGAAAATCTGCCCCTGTCAGATTTTAATGGTAGACACTAGGACTACAGGCAAGTCTCAGGTGGTGGAAACACAAGCACAAAAATGCCCACGGCATTGTGCCTGAAAACTACTGCTCCCTGAATATTTACAACCATGCCCTAAATGTTTTGGCCACCACTCATCCCCCTTTTGCACTGGACAAAGCACTAGAGCAATTTGAACTAACTTGGCGCTGTCGTGATTTTTGCAGACAGCACTCACGTTAAATTACCAAAAAGAACTGCACAGAGTGTGTATGCGGACAGTGGCACCAAAATGGAGCCTGTTATCTCTCATAACTTGCACTTTTTTCCTTTTAATGCTCTTTTTGAAGAAAGAGTGATTGTGAGTGAGTGAGTGATTCATTATCAGACTGAAATCAATAGGAATGAAACAAGTTATCTCAAAGTTAATTCAGAGGTAGTTTCAGTATAGTCTACTAGGTGTAACAATAAGAGGCATCCTCTCTGAACAGTGTATTGAAGTGTGAAGTGGATTCCCCTAGGGATAAGCATTGGGAACTTGGTTCTTTCTTAGTTCAATTAGTTCAATGTGTCTACGCCAATGACAAAACTCAGGAGGAAGGAGAGTCTGTAAATTACTGTGATAATATTTATTTATTTATTTATTTAACTAGATTTCAAAATTAGGCAGAAACCTGGTAAAATGAATGAAGTGTTGCCATATGACACTTACAAATTATGGTTAAACAAATTTTAACTTTAACTGTATTGAACATGTACCTAAAGAGAAACAGAAATAAAAAAAAAAATTATAAAGAGAAATTCAGAAATGAATATCTGTATTTGGTTGTTTCCGGTGTACACTTAAATGAAATCAATCTCCTAACACTGGACATGAACATCACCTTAGGAAATATGAATTGATTCAAATTCAAATATGATTTGAATGCAGTAATCACTTTATTTCAACATGCTCAACAAAAATCCCCATTACATAAAGCAGGCATTGGACATCATGTGATGACAGGTGCTTCCTGAGAGGAACGCTTTTCATCTGATGAAAGAGAGATGTATTCCAACACAGAGAGATAAAAAATCAAAAATCCAACTGCAACGTACCTTTCGAAAAAAAAAAATATATATATATATTATCAATATTATTAAAATTATTATGTGTTATTATTATAAAGTTCTTGCACAGCACTAAGAGTTTGACATCTGTAAACAAAAAACACACCACATGTATAAATTATTTAAATTCCTCAGAATTAGGGTTACTAACTGCACTGTTATGAAATAGAGACAGAACAGTACAGAGTGACTGGAGTTAGAACAAAGAAGAACAAGTACTGAGCGTGACCAACGAGTGGAAGAGTACTGAAAATGAAAGGGTATGTGGGAATAGAGGAGAGCAAAGAGAAAAGAGACGCGAAAAAGAGACGTTCGATGTGATCTTTTTGTTCAGAGCAATTTGTCTAAATGGAAATAGAACTTGGAATGCCTGTTTATAGAACATTCCTAATCAAATTTAAAGGTCAATTATAGTTGCGTGTCAAAAAAAAAAGCTTCACCATATTTTGACCTTTCAAAATGATGCGCCGAGTAAATCCATAAAGGCCTCTTAAAAATGTCAAGATTTATGTCATGCACTGTTTATTTTTTACTTTTATCACATAAATACTTTTCCATTGCCTTAAAATGAATTGACTGGGACAGATGTATTGTGTACATTGTCTTTGTTTAGTAGACATTAAGTAATTATGATAGCTGCGTATATTCCCCTTTTCTTTTGTTGCTACAGGACCAAGGGCGTCTTTCTTGCTTGCACATTAGCACATAATTAGCAGATTCAATTTAGATTTTCTTTCACGTCTGTATGTTAATCATTCCAATTCAGTTGATGTTGCAGAAATGGAACTGATTTAGTGAAGCAGAGGAGTGAAGGCTCATGGAACTCCACTGCTTTTTTTTGAGTTGCGGTTGTAGCACATCATCAGTGTGTAAGTACTGCTGAGGGGAAACACATGGAAGTGTAGAATTGATAATTCAACAACGGAAAGCGCTGATGAATAAGAAAATACATCACACTGTCAGACAGATGTATATCTGCGCATGAAACCTGTGACAGTGCTCCGGGACAAGAGGAGGAAAGCTACTTGCATGTACCCATTTGGTTTTACTCAGTTCGGCTAAAGGTTACACGTTGAGGTTCCTCCATGTGCTCTTGTCTATCAGCCATAATCATCAGCTGAAAAGGAACTTCACTAAGTTCCCAGTAGGTGCACCGGGAGGGGTTGAAGGCATCGTCTGCAATTTAATGTTATGGATTGGAAGCAGACCCCTATTGATTTGGTCAGGAAATTCAGTCAACCTCAAGGTCTGGATCAGACCATATGCTTGTCTGGCTGGTCTACAGTAACTCATTTTAAGCTCAGTGGTCTGCAAATCATTGTGCTCCTGGCTTGGAGCTACCCACAGAATTTTTCAGAGGGTTGTCATGTACTTCTTCTGGGAACCTGTAGTACTAGAATAATTAATTTTATTAATGACAAAAGGTGAAACCATTGATCCCTACCAATTATGACACAGATATCATTCAGGCAACGGTAGATATGAAAACCTCCGAAGTCTCTGTTTGGTAAGCCTCTGCATGTTTTGTAGCAAAGGGATTAACGGACATCATAATGGCATTACAGACCTATCAGGGATGTGGGCTGGGACAAAAGAATAATGTCAGATTTCAGCATGACGCAGTGCACTGCTGTGCACAAGCGTGCTGTCCTTATTCTTGCTTTCAGTACATACAGTGCATTTACATAAAAAGCAGCGTAATTATGAATATGAGAAGATACAATGTGCATTAAGAGACAAGAAGTTAATTTTCTCTCATGTCACCATGTCTATAATACTTTCATTGTTTTCTCTGGATATTTGTAAGGGCAAAACATGATGACAAAGTTTTTACTTACACGTGCTATTTCACTTACCACAACAAAGTATGTATGTAATGTATGCAAACACAGCCGTTTACTTTTTGATTACTGACCTTGTGAAACAAGTACTTCTGCTATTTTTGGTAGTGATACAGTAAATTATGTAAATTATATGAGATATTATATGATACAGTACATTATGCAACACTGTATCATACAAGTGGACCATAAATTTAATGATGAAAAGGTAATTCCTCAAAAGAATTACTGTATGTACCCAAATAATTAAGCAAAAATTATGTGCTGCACCAGACATTCTCAAATCTCTCAATTCTCAAACATCTCATTGCAGCTCATCAAAAGAGGCCATGTTGTTTCAAGTGGCCTGTGGTGATTGTGCTTTACACCACAGGAAACTGTGAAAATCCATTTTCTCTAATTTGAATGGGTTTGTACTGTAAATCAAATTATATGTTTATTACAGCAATCAATAAGTTGCAAGCATAGGGTCGCTCTGACTTTCCTTGAGAGAATTGCAAACCATGTATTCAACAAATTAACACATCTGATCATATGTAAGTATAAACTGCTCAACACAGCTAGTCTTAAAGTCAGCTGTTGTTTTTTGAAATGACAGTTGACCAATTTATTTATCATTATACTGTTTGGTGCAAACAAACAACAAAAAGTGGTTATGATGATTTTATCATAATGGCTATGATAAACTCTGATATCTTAAAATGAAGGTATGTAGTCTGCAGACTTCCAATAAAGATTAAATGCTTTGGAACTTGTACTGAAGGATTGTACTGTGTAGACTATGTGTTTTGTGGATAATCTCTCTCTCTCTGTCACACACACACACGCACACACGCACACATGCAAACACAGGAAGACGCATTAAAATGAAATGAAAATAATTTCTAATATAGACATTAAAAATCACTTATTTTGTTTTGCTTACATGTTGAATATTTTGTAAACTACTGAGCAGGCATTTTACTGAAAATATTCAGATGGAGCACAAAACATGCTTTAATTAGATAGTATACCTTTAAATGGTGTAGATAATGTAGAATGAAAATAAAATTCTGCATTACTCAGGCAATGTGTACTGAATTGTACTCTTACACAACCAATAGATGCAGGTTTAATAATATTCTAGGAGTCTTTTTTTACTTCCAGTTAATGTTCTGAAAAAGACTACATGCAAGTATGTGTATATTGATAGAATGACCTTGTAATAAAGCTTCCACAATGCATGTGCAATTTTACCTTGGATTCCTATATCATATTTGCTTCTGGGGTGTGGTGGCTAAAAGGTTATTGCAGGTATGAAGAAAGACAGTAGTGTAGCAGTTGAGTTATTTGTTTGAAATATTTTCAGGAAGAGGACAGTATTACAGATATTTCTAAGGTGTTCAAAAACAAAATGCTTATTTTATGTTATAGATAATTCACATTTTCTGCCCTATGAAAATTGTTGCAATACTTAAGTAATCAGAGAACAGTGGACGGAATAAGTCAGCGGAATAAGGCAGCTTTAGCTTGGCCCTGTCTGTTTGGTGAGCTGTGAGTGGTTAGCAAGTTAGCTAATAGCTAATTCAGCTCATTCAGTAATAATTCAATCATTAAATTGCAGCAATATCAGCAATGAAAATGCAAATAAGCGCACTATCTACCAGTATGACAAGATAGCCAGCTGGCTAGCTTTCTGTTCAATAACAATTGTTCACATACTTGGCTAGAACGTATAGTGTACATTTCTAGATAATGTAGAAATAATATACAAGCTAGATAAGCAAATGACAGTAGTCAGCAGAGTTGAGAGTGACTAATCAGCAAGCAAAGTGGTGAAATGGATAGGAAAGTGTAGTTATAGCAGCTAGCTGTAAAGATACCTCAGATTTCTAGCTAGCTAACTCACATGTCTGTAATCAAATTTTAACAGCAACAACTAATATTAACAATACATGTTAAACATTTGTGTGTGTTAACTGTTGAATTGTTGTGAATCTGTATTGAAGAAACTGCCTACCAACATATTCCTAACTAATCAGCCAGCTAAGGTTGGCAGCTGCTTAAGGCAAAATTTTAAAATTTAGGGTGTTTCTATGGCAAGGTAATTGCCTTCCAATGGTTGCATGGGTAGGCTACACTCATCAGATGTTAACAAAGGGAAAGGAACTTGTGTTGTTGAAAGATGGCCAATCAAATTCCATCATCAATTGACAAACCAAAGCATTTTATAGTATCCTACTGTGTTCTACTAGAAACTACGAATGGAAGTGTATGAAGTTTGGTGTGTGTACAGTGATTGTTAATGTTCAATATTCAATACATCCTGTCAGATTTCTTTGCCATCTTTGCCAGGGCTGACACTTTTAAAATGATCATTTTGTTGGTGGCTCCCTAGTAGTAGTAAGTCATTGGGTGAGGTGTTCCTTTGAACCCAAGCAAAGCTAAGGTGTGGGTTAAAGAAGCAGTGCTTGACTTCACATGTATTGGAGGAGAGCACGTGTTTGTCTCAGCTCCTCTGAATTGTTAGGTGGGGGTTTTATCTGTGAATAATGTGATACAATTTAGCATTCTAAACTTCAGAATACATCTTTTGCCTTTTTCCCCTTAATGAACACCTATTCTTGGAATTGTGAATTGGATATTAGGCTTGTCTCACAGACACAACCAGTGCATTCACTCAGGAGTGCTGATGCGGGTCCATGCAGTCCTCTGGTACTTTCTTATGCAGCCAACAGCTATTTTTTGCACTACAGCTCGCACAGTGTACTACAGCTGAGTGGGTCCCATTGGAGGACAGGCTCTACTCTGCTGACATCATCTGCAGGCACCTGACAAAGCTGAGAGTGGTGAGATGAGGAAACCCTGGCTGACCTACCCACATCTATCTCCACTGGAAGGAGGCCAATTTTTTCCACCGCTGTGGACTCCTGGTCATTGTCAGCAAATAACATGTCTAAGACTGAGCCCAAGCCTGGGAGCTCAGCTTGCATTCAAAGTGAACACCTTATCCACTGAGCTACTTGGGAGCTCAGTTTACTTGTTGACTTTTCTTTGAGAAACATTACTTTGCATACCCGTAGACAATGGGTGTCCTCAACAGTTTCTGGAGTTTCAAATGAGTTGCCATGGTTTACCTCTTCATAGTTATGAATTAATTAGTAAACATTTATATGATGTACTTTGAGAGAATACACCCTAGTAAAATATTTTTGAGAATATACTACACACACAGTTCTCACAGTATGATTTATCACTCGCATTAATGTTTGAAAATTCAGAACAAGAAAATGATGAACCTGATTAAATCATCAATAACAAGTGGGGCCTAAACAAAAAGCTGCATATTATGGCCCTCCAATGCACTGAGTTTGACCCCCTGCCACAGACACTCTTCTCTCTTTTAAGCAGGTCTTTTCACAAGTTCTGGCATGCTTCATGGGGATCTTTGGCCTGAATCTGCCATGCTGTCCACTTCCTGGATCTCTGAGAACCTGACAGTAACGCTTGATTCCGTCATCGCCTTATCCCGAAGTGATGTGTCACTTAACCACACCAGCTGGTTCTCCCTGAGCAACATCTGAAGAGACCCCCACTCCTTGCCACCCGTCCCTTCCATCTGCTGGTCCACACCGTGGTGCCCTCCCATGTGGAATACTGCAACTTCAACCTGGTTGACTTCCCTGCCAATGTTTTCAAACCTATCAAACTGATCCAGAACCACAAGGACCCCTCCCTCCCCCCCTCCCCCCCTCCCCCTTAGTAAATATATTCATTTATTTACTTGTCTTTTTTAATAAAACATAGGCTATATTATATCTGAAATTAGTTCATTATTAGATATTAGATAGAATGCCACTGTGGTTTAATGTTGAATTCGTTAATATATTTGTTAATAGATTTGCCACAATTAATATATCTATGAATTAATTCTTCTTACACACCCTGTCATCAGTCTTTCAGTCTGATCTAAAATATATTCGGTCATTTAATGAGGTTTAATCATTCTTGTGTTTACCATTGCCTGTTCTATACTGTGATTTTTCTGTTCATCATTTAAAACCGTTATATGTAATCATTTCCTCCAGTCCCCGTGAACTGCGCCTTTGTTATCACTAAAATATTCATATGCAGATAATATTCAATATTTTAATAGCTAATTAAAAAGTTGGGACATTATTTCAGATTTTTTCATAACTTTATAAATACATTGTGTTGAGTAGTATAACCAATTTCATAGGTAAACCTCTTTGGTTTGTTTGTACAGACATGTGTAAAGAATAAATAGCTCACGAGAACGTTTTTGTTTCGTTCTTGATTTAAGGTTGGATTGCTACGTTTCTCCTCATGTATATCAGTATAATGATATATAATATAATATAATATAATATAATATAATATAATATAATATAATATAATACTCTGATTACTTGAAAAAATACAAATATCACCAATAACCACTCTCACACCCAAGCGCGCTGAAAAGGCACTCCGTTAGAATTTACAGGAAACGATTTGCACCGAAATTGCGCGACTTCACCGAACAGAAAAAAAAAACAGCACGAACGAATATTCTGTCGACCATCTAATGACCTACAATACACTCATTACGAGTGTGAAAAGAGTCACTGTAAATTACTGTGAATTTCAGTTACCATTGAACTGAAGCAACTGAAGCTGACGACTGAATCTTTTAATTGGCAAAGAACTTACTGAGGTGTAAAATAAATTACGTCCGGAACACACGTTCGTTGAATGAAAACCTTTTATATACACGTGTTCAGCACAGTGTATTTCTATCTGAAAAACAGCTCATTATTCGCAATGATGAAATAAATAGCCTGCGCACCGCCAAAATGCATAGGCAAAGCAATCAGATTTCCTTGATCTGAACATTTCTATAGCCGGTAATAATATCCTCACTATTGTTGCACCATTTCTGTCTTTAGAACCAACCCATGATGTCTCTAAAGAGAGCGTTTCAGGTGTAGGGAATTCATCATTCAGAAGTAATCTCGCACACAGACGACCACTAAACACGTAGACTCGTAAAGAAATCCCCTCTCCCTCACGTTCTCGCTCCCCATTTCTCTCTCTCTCTCTCTCTCTCTCTCTCTCTCTCTCTCTCTCTCTCTCCTTTTCCCTCCCTCTCTTCCGGGCGCAGCTTCGGCAGCTTGGCTTCGATTCAGCTCCTCCCCTACGTGGTGGCACACTTGATCAGATCCTGGAACGTGAACAGTTTGGCTGAAAAGCACTTTTCTAAAAAATCCCAGGCAACAGAGGCTACGGTAACAATCCCAAGACTTCGAAGGAGTTGTTTAGTTTCTCAATCGTTGAAAAAGGTTTCCCGGATAACATTCCTCAATCTCTACTAACGATGGAGACTGGGGTTGGCTTGCACCCAGGCTTGCACTTAGCTATATGTACCTGGCTTCTGATCTCCGCTCAAATTCTGATAACTGCCAGGGCTGAGATAACTTGCGCATCGTGCCCTTCGCCGGTTAAACTAAACCGGGAGGAATTACTGTTGGAAAAACGTGTGAGTTTAGAAGAGACGGGGACAACACTTCTAAAAGAGATCCGCAAGCAATCTGAACGATCCAGAGATCTTAACCACAAGACAAGGGTAGCTGATGAATCAGAGACAGCGGGTGCTGCCGGGGATGGGAAGAAATCTGCCAAGGATGTAAGAGTGGATGGAGTTGACATGAAAGTATCCACGGACGGTTCACCTCAGGTCAGTCAAAAAGCAGAAGTATACAAAGGTGAAATTGTTAATGAGGGGGTCAAATCAGGCAGTATCCAGGCTAAGGATACGTTTCAAAGGGTAAAGCGGAGTGGACCAGAACTCTCCGAATTAAATGAAAGAGCGAGAAGCAGTAGCGAGCTTCTGGATGGAGAGCCGTCGGATGAGAGGAAGATCGCTGGTCCATTGCTGGACGGAGAGAGACTAAGTAGGTCCGAATTCAAGTGGAACAGGGATGACGGTAAAGTGCAAAATCCGAGACAAGATGAACCGAAACTAATCAGCACCACTTTCGCCTTGACGGGAGATTCCGCTCACAACCAGGCAATGGTATTCTGGTCTGGCCACAACAGCAGTGTAAGTCCCTGTTGTTTATTTTCTGTATACTGGGTAATACCAATAATCCTGGCCCCACGTGTATAGATCCACAAAAGTCTCAGTAATAGCACCAGTCATTAACTACAGGATAAAAATCCAAGATATTTTTCTATTGTGTCTTTTTTACAGTAACAGGTGTACAGAATTTGTTGTGCTGCATATATTTTCCCCAACGCATTTTTTTGGCTTCAAAACTAGAGATGAATTCCAGTTCTTCCCACGGAATCACTTAACATTTCATGCGCTTTTATTCCCTGCAAATTGTGATGATGCACGCACTCAAAGGTTTGCGGTGGCTCCCTCGCGCAGGAACGTACAGCTGCATTGTTTCAAATATCTGGCAGAAATAATCCTTTAGAAAAACTCCCTGACAGGTGGGGGGAAAGGGACAGAAAGCTAATGAAATACAGTATTAATCGTTCCCACGTGCTGATTTGGATGGGTTTTGCTGGGGGTAAATGATTCGTTCATCGCC
Source organism: Megalops cyprinoides (assembly GCF_013368585.1). NCBI lineage: Eukaryota > Metazoa > Chordata > Actinopteri > Elopiformes > Megalopidae > Megalops > Megalops cyprinoides. The sequence continues at coordinate 60,419,881 of NC_050583.1, read as the reverse complement.
ATGGACGCGACATTTTCGCGTTCAATCTAATTGATTAGATAGGGTCGTAAATATCTTAGAGTGCCACTATTTCTGGCAACTGTCTGTACTTGTAATAATGAAATTCTGTTGAAAAAGGAACCCCATGCTGTCTTTAAATGTTTTTGTGAATAAAAATAATGGGACGACTTTTTTGATAGAAAATTGTCAACAAATGCATGTAAGCACACAAGTGCCCCCCAACACACACACACACACACACACACACACACTTAATAAACAGAGAATCCCTTTACAAAAATACAAAAGTGCGCATAGCACTGTTGATGTGAGGGGTGTAACTCTTCTAATGCACATAGTTATACAGTGGTGGCACTATGATTGAACTGTGATATTTGAAGCAAAGTGATCTGCCTAAAATGGGTTGTAGTTTCTCATTCCTTGAATAGCTTTAGACTTCACAGTTATTTTAAGGATTAAACACAAAAACATTAAATTAACCGAAGCTATTACACATATTACCTTAAATTTGACATGCAGTGCATGATCCATGATCTGCAGTTATGTAATATCTAAAGTAATAGCCTCTGTCCTTGAGATAGGAGTCTCATGCACTTTAAAGGACAACCGTAACTACATGTCCCCTAACTGTTAGTCACCAATCACAGAAACATGTCCCAATACCAGTAACCTATTACTGTAGCATTGCACTTACACGGGTAATCCAAAAGGTGGAGTACAGTACTTGAAATTGTAGTCATTAATTTGTCTGCAGTATCCCCTTTGTATAGCCTTCTGGAGAGTAAGGAAACAATAGGATCTAGTAAAATGGACTCAAATTTGGTTCATTAAATACCCATGGATTAAAGGAAACTATTTCTGTAATATGTTCCTGTAATGCTTATTACCTGCAGATACATTTCACAATGCCATTGTGATCAATTGAAATGTCACAATATATGTATTCGATTTATTCAAGTGAATTAAGATAAAAGCATAGGTTAACTGCTTTTACAATTTATCAGTGCTTTCATTGGCATTGTACAACTGGTTACCTTTGTCACAGGAACTGCAGCCCATGGTCTATTTTTTTCTTTTCTTTTTTGGTTCTCTGACTCAAAATAGAATCTGCCACAGGCCTTCTCCCAAAAGCTTTCTGAACCAAACTGATGTTGTAAGGGCAAGGGTCCTCAAACACCAAAGTTTCCCTTACATTCCAGTGTCACATCTCCCCAAGTCACAAGTGCTCTGACATCACTGTGAAACATGCTTGCATACATCACAAACATCTTGGCTGCATTGAAGAAGCTCAAAATATCTACAGTACAGTGTCAGTGCACAGAAAATCAGATGCTTGCAGAAATAAACACCCATATTTTCAGATGTATTTTCTGTACAAATATGTTTTAGGGTTTGTGTCTTTGTGTTTATTTTGCCCAGAAAGCCTGTTTTGCACATCAGACTTGTCAACAGCTTCAGTTATGAAGTGTTTACCAAGTTGGATACTATTTCTCAGACACAAATGAACCACGTCCATGACATCCTATTCCTAATCAGTGTGTAGTTTTGTGAAATTAGCAAATAAGTATAAAAAGGAGTCCCTTAGGAAAATTTTGAGAAGTGCATAATCATTTACAGCAGTCTGGTTAGGTTTGCATGTGGAATGTTCTTTTAAAAATTAAATGTAATTTATGATATGAGAAGAACAAGAATGCTTACATAACAGACCACCTAACCTTTTTTTCATAATTGCATATAAATGGCTTCCTTGGGCAGTTATTATGTGGGAACATTTCCAGTTTGTGTGTGTGTGTGTGTGTGTGTGTGTGTCGGTGGCGGTGGTGGTGGTGGTGGGGTGGAGTGGGGGGCAGGGGCGGTAAAGGATAATCAGCAATACAGTACATGCTGGCTTTACATTTTTCTACTATTTTCTTCCCTCCCTGCCCCATATCTCTTTCCCACTGCCTTTCATCTGCATTTTTCCTGCTATGAGAATTGACCCACTACAATACAACATAGTACTGGATTAGACCATTTCCATGTTCATCAGTGGTTCCAAGGCTCCATACTGCTAACCTCCCTGGCTGGGAGGTTAGCAGTACAGCCCCCTCTCACCTCAAGAATGCTTAGCTTTGTCTTGCACAAGAGAAAGAAGGCTAGCTAACTATCTTACATAAAGTGCATTGCAATAACCATTTTTCTTGATATTCTTGATTCTTGATATACAAAATAACTTAAATGTGTGCAACAACAGTAATACAGTTCCATAATACCATGCCCTCTCTTGGCTGGTGCCATATTAAGACTTATTTAGTGTCCCTGCCCTTAGTGTCCCCATAATTTGTCGAATAGCAATGGTGATGCTGTATTATGAAGGTTATTCTTGATACAATACATGATACAATATACCTTTTAATTGTGATTTATATTTAAAAGGTCATTCTCAATACTGTCTAGCACGCCCACGTGACTAAGTTGTATTTTAGTAGTCAATAGTGTCCACACTGACTCCTCTCTTGCTTTGCTTGGTGATTTCTACCCTTTTCTACCCTTGATAGAGCTTGAGTCAGTGCCCATAGACCAACTCCTAGACCCACTCCTAAGATGCTTGTGTATATGATTTTAGCGGGGACACACAATGTGACAGAATTGTTATACATGAATTGTCACAGGTAAACTTTGGTTTGGGAGTACACAGGTTGTTGATGTGAACAGAAATGCTCCATGACAGTGATGTAAATGTTGTGCACAATAATAATGGTAAATTAAAACTTGAACAAGCAAAAATGGTTATAAGTGAACATTCCTCTTTCAGAACATGAGAAAATATTATATTATATGGCAACTGAACAAATCCTTGCAAAATTTTCAGCCTGATTTATTCAAGTAGGTATTGCTGGAATTGACACACCTGCATTACTACTGATAAAAGCAACGGTGTGCAGCAATACCTACCTTATAGTGAAATTTCAAGCAAGACAGGTTCTCACTGAAGTGAAAAGGAGGGCCTTGAAATGAGGGAGATTACCCAGCATGGGTGAATTCAGTGACAGAATGTTGTGCATTGTTGTGCAGAAGTGCTGCTGGGAGTTGAAGTCCAGAGCAAGTACAAAGGCACTCCATAAGTTAAAAAGTAAAGCCAAAGACATTGGGTGTTGTGTTGAAGAACCACTTTCACCTTCTTTTTGTATTTTAGTTTCAGCTGTTTATTAGTCAGTGTGTGAAAAATGTAGATGGTTTAAACATTTTCATTCAAATTTCATGCTTTTTAGTTTTTTATTATACATTTTTATAAGTCTTTCATTGTGTATGTACTGTTGGTTAATTCATACTGGGTGTATTTGATAGATGCATCATATAATACCCATAATATTTACTCAGTGTATATTTATTTAATTACATAAATATAATCATTTGATCAATTTTAACATGGAGATGCAGTTATTCTTTAACCTCAAAAATCAAAGACCACCTTTAATCTTTTTAAGCAAAAATGATATACAGAGGAAATAATGGATATTCAGGGCAGTAAATTTATTTATAATGTGCTTTTCCATATAAGGAATTCAAAGTGTTTTCATACTAGGAGGAAAGGGAAAAACCAAAATTATGGGCAGACAGTTGAAATAACAAACACAAACAGAAAATTTAATGGGCTTTTATTTGAGGGGCTTTATTTACAAAGAGTGCCAGTAGCTCTGGCTGTCACTCTAGGTCTTGGATTTATTTCTTTGCCATTTTTTGTCTCTTCTGTCTGACATCTATTTCTATACTGTATTTGCACACCATAGCACTCATCTGTTGAAGCCACGGTCCTGAGTGAAACGATACTTCAAGATACTTTCTAAACAACATCATGCTATCTATAATTTTGGTCACAAAGCAACATAGCAACTGAATAATCATTAAGTAGACAAAATAAATCTAACTGAGTTGGACGTTCATGCATAAATCTAAAGTCACAGGCCTCCTATTTCCCATTCTTGATTTGATGCTGTGGTTGTTTTTTTTTGCTTTCTTTGGCTTTGTTTTCTTTCTACCCTAATGAAGTAATGGACCCAGCTCTTGTCCAAAATAATTTAGACATGCTTTGTGAACTTGTTTTATAACCTGTGGTGATGGCTGTTACAGTTTGGGGGCTATTGTCTGCCAGCTCCATTGCCCCTTAGCTGTGAATCTTGAATAATTATCCCAAATACCGAAGCATCCATTTTGAGATTTTCTTCCATAGTGAGGGACTGCCTATTCAAGCATGTTTTTGCTCCTGTCTTAGTGCAGTGCTTTATCTTCATTGGTCCGGTCCTGATTTTGTGTATGATGAATTAAGTGCTCAAGGACAGTGCGATGGAGCCTGAAGTCCTCTATTTAACCATGGTGGAGGTTGGAGGCAGGCAGTTGTACCAGCATCTTCCATGCACTAACTTGCTTTTGGGTCTCCCTGAGATGACCCGGTATAATTACTGTACAGTGTACCAGACTGACTGATGCAGTGCATTGTCTGGGGTATGTAGGCAAGAGTTTTCATTGTTTCACAGGAGAAAACTGAGCCTTTGATCTAAACATACGCAGTTTGTGAACAGAATGTTGTTTATGCACTGACATTGAGATAGCTGTCACCTTAATGTCAGTGGAGTTTTCAGGGTGAGAAAAAACAATTTCAGACAGATAAAACTTTCTGGGGGTCAAGGTAAAAAAAACCTTAAGGTTTTAATGATTGTTTGCAAAGTAATCTCATGTTGTTGTAATACACAGACAACCACTTTAATTTCTTATTCAATGACAAGATCACTCTGCCACTTTACTAATGCTTTCGAGGGCTACAAGGTGGTGTAATTGATAGGGAACTGGGTTAGGTAACTGTTAAGCCAAAGAGCTGCTGCTGCATACTGTATCTCAGTTGCAATGTTGCTGCTGTTGTACACACAAGAATGGCACTTAATCCTAAATTATGCAAGCAAATATCCAGCTTTGTAAATGGATAAAACTGAAAAGAAGCCATGTAAGTTGCCTTGGCCAAGGACATCTGCTGAACAAATAAATGATTTAATGTAATGAGAATACAGTTTAGATAGGCCAGTTCATTCTGGCCAACACAAATGTCAGGAACTATTCCTTTAAACATCCTAAGTATCCTATGGAAACCCTTCTTATGTTTACCTGTGCACACCGATTTTTGAAAGCCAAATGCCGTATCTATCTAGCTGAAATGAGTTGGGCCACGCTTGCAGGGCTTTCATTTAATTCCACTTGTGCGGAATTGTGTGCTGCCACATTTCATATGCAAATCAACAGTCTGATTTTTGCACTGAAAGTGTGTGAAGGAGTTGTGATTAAGTGAAGATTAGAAGAAGAGGAAAAAACAATACTGTGTGAAAAGCATTCATTAGCTCAAGTTGAAGAAAATGACTTCCCTCATTTGTGGGGCAATTTATGTGAGGGCAAAACCAGTTTCAGGCAGTCATTTGTAGACATACAAGCAGTATAATAAACATTGTGAAGTTGAGTTCTGTTTGCAGAAAAAGAAAGTGTCTGCTGAAATGGGTAATTTCACACTGAGACTGGAAAGTTTTCTTTTCATGCAGAGAGTAAATGCTGAGAATAGGTTACAAGGACTGTTTATGGAAGAAGAGACCCCTGGAGTGCACAACACCAGGCTTGACAGTGCTAGGTACACTCTAGATCAGTTCTCATCTCACATTACACTTTCTTACTGTATGTTCTTACGTAAATGTGGATCAGTAATGTATGAAAACCATATTATACTGATTGACAGCTTAATCAGGGAGATTGTATCGTGTCAGAAATCTGGCACAAGTTTTAAATGCAAAATCCATAAATTCAGTGATTGGTTTGAGATGCACCTACTTTCACTATCACTACTTTCATTGTAGGGCAGAAACCTAATTCTGTACACCATTATCTGTGTGACAACACAACCCTTGCAACACTAAGGAGAGTAATATTGGCATACCTAAATACAAGTTGGCTCAGGAGACCGATGCGATTTAGGATGTGCACAGGGGGCGTGTTTAGCCTTGTCTTCCTGCAACCCTTGGATACTTTTCTGTAATTTAGAGATGCTAATGGATTATAAAGTCTCCTTTTATTTACCCACTATCATGGATGCTGTGGAGAGGAAATGGGTGTCATAAATTATTTACTCATCCAGAGGGTTCACTTTTTCTTCTAATTAGTGTTTACAAATTTGTTTCCCAGCCCTTGTTCAGTGCAATTGAAATGCAGCTTCATGGGCACAAAGCCACACATGAGTAAAAGAGGATTATTCTCTAGTGGCTCAGACAGCCAAACCCTTATTTTGTCTTATAAAGTGCAACCAAACTGTTTGTTTTTCAAAATGGGTGAAGCCAGGAGGGCTTTGATGTGGCATAGTGTTGATTTATATTCTGCAGTAGTTGTTTTGAATACGATCTTTCCTACCTGTAATTTATTTTCACAAGAACTTCTATTTTGAAGAGGTGTTACTTTTTGTTACTTTAATTTTATTATTCACTCTGCTAAGTGTTATAATTTCCATTATCTTGAAATTATTTTTTTCTCTTTTTGAGGTGATCGCATCATGGTGAAAGTATAGGCCTCTACTTAGTTGAGGAGTACTGAAACCATAATGGAACAACACTTAATCAAGGTGTGTGAAGTGAAGGAATGGTATTTATAAAGCAGAAACAGCAGGAACAAATATCTAAAGCTAAAGCATAATGCAATTAACACTACGGTACGAACTGAAAACAAACTATTCTGGGGTAACTACATGATCTAATAATATTAAAAAGAAAATGGATCATTTCTATGTTCTAGAGATAACTCTGTTTTGCAAAATCCCTGGATCCTTTGTTTTCTGTGATGTAACTTTAGGAATACCTCCGTAAAGTGTTGTGTACTGTACATTATTCCAAGCAGGTGGCTTTTATATACTTCTCAAATAGCTTGGAAAACAAAGCTGTACTTTTATCATATTCAAGAAACAGTGTTTGCCTACATTTCTTTTTCAGGGATGTCTTTAGCAAGCTTTTGACAATTCATGTCAGTAGCTTTTATTTACACTTAGTCAGTGTCCATTGTGTGTACATATTAGAGCCATGAAAACCTGGAATTCTTTCAAATAGATTAAAGACTGATATTAAATCTGCTCTGCACAGCAGAAAACCTTTTTTTAATTATTGTGTAAGAATATATTACTTTATTATTACTGTCTTTACTTGAAAGACAATATCATTTACATATGCTCATATAGGAAATGCATAGTACAGATATTAAAAAATTGACCCAACAGCTCATTTAAGGGCCGTAGCAAATTCACATTTTATAATCAAAGACTTTTTACTCCATTCCAAATCATAGTTATTGCTAGAAAACCTAGGGGGAAAACTCCAATTTGGGGTTAACCATATGGGTATCTTTCAGTATAGTCAGTGGTGTCCACACTATTGTCAGACAAACATTGGACTCTATTAACAAAAAAAAAAAAAGAAATCCATCTTGGTGCCTGTTTTACAATGTGACCTAGTTAAGTGCCTCTGTGCAAGTCTGTGGTGGGTGGGTGCTTTTTGTGTGTTAAAAAACCATGTCCACACAGTCGCACTGAGGGATGTGTCGATGTTAAAGTCTTGAGCCCATAAAAGGCTTAATGTCTGAAATTACATTACCAAACCTTGGCCAGGTAATTTCCCAGTGTCAGCTTCCACAAGTCAGAGCCATGTTCTGTGCCTCTCACAGCAGAATTAGAAATAAACTAAACAAAAGTCTCATACAAACATAATGTAAAGTTTAAAAAAAAAGTAGTCCTGTAGCTTGCCTTTAATTACACTGTGGAGTGCATTGGCTAGACTGGGAGCTGTCAAGGCAGTGGATCAGCACACCTCTTTGCGCTTCTGCCATTTCATCTCCTCCTGCATCATTTTTAAAGGAAAATGGAGTATTCTTAATGTACTTCTCTTGCCATTTCTAAAACATGAGCACATCAGGGAAAATGAATAAATAAGAAATGATACCCTGGCTGTGAGCAGAGATACCTCCGCACTCCCACTGCGCTGGGTGGATGGCATCATATTAGGATGAAGCTGCGGCTGACACAGACAAATGTTGACATATTACACCCTGGGAACCGCAATCAATTAACACATTGTCTAATTAAAATGATCTAGCAGTTCACCTATGAAAAATACTCCAAGTCATTGTGAAAACAGGATCTGCTGCATTAACTTTACTAACACTACCTTTTATTTTCAATTTAGATTTTAATGATAACAACCTGCTTAAACATCTCCCATTACCAAAATATAGTGTAAGCATCTTTCATTTAATAGGAAAAGAGTCTTAACGGTAGCGTGTTTCTAAGTCGTTTGCAGAGGCTGCATGAGACTTTGAACTCCCTGTCTTTCCTTAGTGCCTGCTGAAGAACTCAGCAAGAGTATGCTCATGAAAGTGCTCTTAAAATAAATGATATTCACACCATGTCATCTCAGTGAGCCTGATATTTGCCCCTTATAAATGAGAAGAAAAAGATAAAAGCATTTTGAGTTACTTTTGTTGAACTGGAATTTAATTATTCATGGCATCATCACAGATTTAAAGAATGCAGTGCAACACATTTCCTAAATCAGGGATAAATTTTCATGGATTACATCTGAATTATTAAAGTACTGTCTTAAAAATATATAAAGCTGCAAGGGTGGAATGAAATCATAATTGGGAGATAATATATGTAGTTTTCCTTCCCAGACTGAAATCCCAAGTAATGCTATCTGTCATTATAAAATGGCAAGTAAGACTCGTATTTATAGGTTTGTATGTTGGGTTTGCTCTCTGTCCCTTTTATTATGGCAGGTGGTTTGATGTTTGCTTTGAACATTGGGGATATGGTAAAGTGGGGACTGAATATTATATAGAATGTTTGGTGTAAAACTCAAGCAGGAGATTCACTGGAACATTGTCAAGAAAAAAGATTTACACTGGCATTAAAAGCTGATAAAATTTATCACCCATTACATTATTTATTCATGTAGCAGGCATTCTGGGTGGCTAACATACTGTGTTCCTTTTATATCTTTGGATATCTACTGAAACAATTCAATACTTTGCTTGGGGGTTCAACTGCAGTGACCAAAATAGGCTTTGTACCTACAAATCTCTGATTACAAATCAAGTACTAAGCTAGCAGTTGCCAAATGCTTTTAGTGAAGTACGTACTTTTATATATATCTCACAAATGTAATATGCTGCAACCACATTACATTTTCTATTTAACATGCTTCTGCTCCTAATCAATGTAATTTATATACAATGTTTCTCATGGTTGTTTGTAAGTATTTCATTTCTGGTATATATCAGTAAGTCAAGGGGATAGTTACAGTGGGCCCATTTGTGAATCATCTGAGTATAGTCTGTGAATGCAAATGACATAATTACTGCACAGAAAGAAAATCCTGGATGTTAGTTGTTGCAAAGTAACGTCTAACTGTAATGTTTTGCTCCTCACCTTTACTACAGTTGATGGCCATAGTGAAAGCTCTTAATTTGTTTGAACAACTAAGGATACCAGATAATTTGAAGTCCTTTCTTGGTTTTATGAACTATTTCCATGTGCATAGCCCTAAAACCAAACCCAGAAAGCTCCAGCTCTCTGTGGATTATGGCAAATTGCATTTACAAATTACATTTGTTGTTTCTCATTCTTTTAAAAATGTTAGAAATGCATTTAAATCCATAGATAAGATAAGCTATGCACTGTGTACTAAGCTAAAACTTGTTTATTACTTTTCATATTCAATTTTTTAAGTTACCCTTATGAAACAGTCTGTAATTTTTCCTGTATTATTCTGTCATTTTGAATCATTCTACCACCATTAAAATAAACTATTAAAGACCATGAATAGAGTCATACAGTAGTAGGTCTTAGTCTGCTGTGTAATAAATTATATGTCTATATTAGATTAACCTGAAGACCTAATGGAGTAGAGTACAATGATGATAAATTATCTCTCAGTCTCCTAACTGTTGCTGTAGTGATTTTGATGGTGTGTTCGAACAGAATACCCTAAATATTGAGTATAAAAATTTGACTTTCTTCACTTTAAAAGAGCTTATCCTTATATTTCACTTCGGAAGAGCTTATTCCTTTGTTTATACAATTTTGTTAATATATTAAGTTCCACAGTAATAGTTGATGAATAAAAATTGGACCACTGTTTTGGCTGAAGTACAATTTGTGTGGGTGGCACATTCATTATTGAAGGGAAAATGACAAAAGGCAGTTGACTAGCTTGTTTTACAAAAAAAAAAAACATCTGTAGAAGTACACACATATACCAGTACAGCTGTACATCTCAGAGATACAAGAGAAATGTATGAATACACATGCACTAGCAACACAAGCACATAAATGCACACAAATGCACACACATACACCTCATATACGCCACACACATATGCCACACACTCACACATGCTCATAGTGGGGGGAAACTTACGAAGCAGTCTCACTTAGCACTGTCAGCAGGTCTGTGACTCATTTCACTGACAAAGCAGTAACCAGTGCTCAAAATGTCAGACTTTTCTAATATAAATCTGAGGATGTATAAATGATCCCCGTAATCAACTAAAGTCATCCGCCATTCTAACATTTGTGTAGCACGTGCAATAGACAGTAGTTACCTATGTCAGTTGTGCCCTAAAGTTTGGAGCATAAACTGTTGTAAAGCATTATGCAATACAGTTGAAACTGAAGACACTCTGTGCTTGAGTAATGCATTTTACAAATGCTGCTAAATTCATACACACTGACACATTTAAGACGTTTTGGCTTACGCACAATTTTTTCATACATCAACATCAGGCTAATATGCACAGTGTGCTGTACAGCTGATGGCAATGTTCTTGACCAGGAGCAGCTCTCTCTGTCTCCTATGCTCTTTCTTGCCCATCGATGTAAGGATGTATTTCTCAAAACAAAATGTGTGAAATGAATTTAAAGTGTGCTCTAGATTACTTATGTACTTGTACTGCCTGCAGCTTCATTGTATAGAATGATGAAAATGTGAGTAGTAAGAAAATCTTTGAACTGCTGTATGGAGTGATGCTCCTGAAAGACTACTTAAGTCATGAATCTCCAAGACTGCAGCTGATATGCTCTTTAAGAAACATTCATTTTGCACACCAACAAAGCTACTGACTTGTACATTTATAATGTACCCTAAGGCATGTTTATGCGTTAAATGTATACTGCCCAGAATATTGGATATGGACATACCTGAGGAATAGTTTACTGTCATAAGCATTTATCAATCATGTTTTTGTGAAAGACGGGGTGAAGTGAAGGGGTGTCTATGCAGTAATAGTCCTCTGAATGTGTATAATAGACCCATAATAGGTTCTACAAGCATTGTACAGGAAATTGAGGCCTGCTGTATATGCGTATATGAGGCCTGCTTTTCTATACTTTACAATTCAAGCAAGGGCTGTACAGTTATGCCTTTGTTGTGACATAATTGCATACTGTATGGGTCTTGTGTAATAATGGCTTACTGCAGTTGGAAAAAACAAAATGGAATTTTTTTCTCTGACCACTACATTAGATCCACCAATTTGTCCCTGCTGAAGTCACTTACAAACTCACAAGCATTGGTCTGAGGGTCCTTTTAATTCTAATAATTTAAAAATGAGGCATAATTTACTTAAAATTCTTCATCAAAATCAGATATGATGCAGCGAGTGAGCTTAGTTTACTCTCGCCCTCTGTTTAACAATGAATACATTATTGTATAATCCTTTCCTAGGAAAGTAAGTCAGTTATATAAAACATGAATTATGAATATGTGCTTTTGCTGAGTGTCTCAGAGTAACTCTGGCATTATTAATTATCTCCAGTGAAAATCTCATTTAGTTCCTATCTGATTTTATTCTGTCAATATGAAGCCATAATGGAGTTTAAATGAGACTGTTGAAAATCAAAATTATGATTTGTGGCATAAGAAGCTATATTGCAGGCATTGTTGCCTTTAATCTGCCCATGCCCGTGTTGCACATTAGGTGTTTAATCAAAGTCCAAGTATAAATTAACCTGATATTAACACGGTACAATCAGTGCCAATGTCCTCCGATTCCCTTTTCTGCAACTTCACTATGCACAAAGGACAAAGAGGAAGAAAAAAAAAGCATTAATTTTACTTATCTTCCATACTAACCTTTAATTTAAGCCATTGGGTCTTGACATGTGTGTACAGGTATTAGTAATAAGGTTGTGTTAATTTTACAGCTGCCACATTTAAATGTCTTGAGTCTCTGTACATTCCGGAATAAGGTTAGAACATGTGTCAGCTTTCAGTCTCTGAGAGGAAGGCAGAAGCTGATTATAATCATTCACTGGAGTGCCATTAAAGTGAGGGCATTACTACATCATCCCACGCATTAAGATGGAAGGAGCCGAAAATGGAATTTGTGATTCATTTGGCTTTTAAAGCACTGTGAGGAAAACACTGAAAAGACAAGATTAAGGCACTTTCCACTAATGATTTGTATGCCTCTGCCTAGATCCCAACCTGCGCATTTTCACAAATAAAAGAAGCTTGAGTGACACAGCATTTATTATACGCGATATTGGAGGAAGCCCTATTTGCAGGATACATGTTATTGCACCTTAGAAAAAGTACAGCAGCAATTATAGACAGTATGGTTTTCTGTAGCATATATACATACATCTGCATAATTAACAATAGGATAAACTGGCTTATGCTAGCTTTGCATGTCCATTTTCAGTTATTCGTTTTTACATCGGGTGTTTGTTTTTGCTCAAAGGGATATCCTGAGGCAGTGCCCCATGCTAACACTAGAGGGAGTGTTTAGCTTGAGGAACATTAACATAGGATGGTGGATAGGGTGCTTTAAGAGAGGCACACATGGGTGATTGCACATGTTAAATTTTACATTTCCTCTGCTATCTCTGTCTTTATAAATAGCTCCTCTTTTCAGTACACCACAGCTTCAGTAACGTATTACCATTTGTTTTTACTTCTAGTGTGTTATGTACGGCAGTGTTTATCAGGCTTTAATTGAAATCATGAGCACGTGGCAGAAAAAAAGAAGAGACAGGAGGGAAGAGAGATAGACACACACACACACACACACACATATATATATATATATGGGGTGCTCCACCCGCCAGTACTTTGGTGGATGGCATACCTGCCATCTTAAACATTTGTAAGCCAAAAGCCTTATCATGTGTTGTAGGCAGGTAACATTGTTCAGTGTTGTAAACAGGATAAGTAAGTGGATTAAGTATAAATAATTAAGAGAAACACATTTAACTATTCAATAACAGCCTGAGTAAGCATATTTTAACTTTGTGAAGTTGATGAGTTGTGTTATTTTTAATCATATACTTGATTTTCTGGTGCCAGGACTGTATTTGATATTATTATCAAATACAGTCCTGTCCTACATACTATTAAGATTATAGAGGAGAGAGAGATCAAAAGGATATAGTAGCAATGTTTACATTTCCATTCTTTTTATTGTTGTACCTGACAAGAAGCAATATGCATATATCTTGTTCAGTGCAACTTGAGGTACCTAAGAGGTTGTTAACACATCCATGGCAACATGCAGACATTTCACTAGAGCTTACTGTGATAGCTTTGGAAAAGCAGATGGAGGTGATTTGGTGCTGAGAAGTCTACATTTTTAACCAATCGCTGATACTCAGTAGGGGGTATGTGGTGTGCAAATGTGAGCTGCAGGTTTCATTTCAAATGGCCAGAAATGCCTGCATCATAGATCTTGGAAGGAGATTACAGCACTGTAACACAACACATCTAAGAACACCCCCTTTAAAAACTACCCTCATTAGGAATGCACTATGTACAAGGGAAAAGGTTTTCACGTTTGAAGGCTGAGCCCTGTGCAATATGCTACACAACAGCAAACTGTCTAAGGTAATTAGAAAACAAATAATTACCCTTTTACGCTGGCTGGGGTAGGGCATCTCCTCTGGAAGGGGGAGGCAGAAGTTCCATCACCTACATAAGAATACCTCCTTCTCCAGCTGCATCATCCTTTTTTTTCTTTTTCTTTCTTATTGTGAATCAAGTTATCAAGTCAAGCATAACAGGGCCATCACTGCATGCTCCGATGAATCCTTGACTGAGCTGGGTTTTTTTTTTGCATAATATAACTTTCAGTATTATTATTATTGCTAAAAAGGTGATGTAAATTATCTAACTTACACAAACAGATAGTAAAGAGAAACCTATATAAAGTTGGATATAAATAGTAGGGATGCACCGATTGTGAAATACTGGGCTTATACCGATACCGATGTTTAAAATAATTTGGCCAATAGCCAATGCTATGCTTTTTGGTTTATTTTGTTTTTATTGTTATTTATTCCCCCTTTTGTGTCAGGGAAACAAAGAAATCTTCATTATAAAAAAATAACTGAACTGCTTTAAAGTCTTTCAGCCCTTCATCACACTGCCTTTGAATGAGCACAAATTCAATCATACAAATTTATGAAACAACCTTTAATATATGAGGCTTTATTAATTTGATGGCTAGCTAGCTCTTAGGGATATGACAGCTGAGCAAAGTGCGTGAAAGCCAAATTAGCTAGCAAGCTATCTAGCAATCTATGTTTTTTTTTTATGCCTAGCTAGCTATGTGTTTGTTTGCAAGGTGATATTTGTATTTGTCAGTGGAATGTGATAGTAACTAGCTAGTTATGTTTATTGTTTGTATTGTAGCTATCTAGCTAGATTTGTCTTTGTAAGGTGGTATTTGTACTTTTCAGGTGAATGTGCAAGTAGCTAGCTAGCTAGCTAATTTGGCTTTCACACACTTTGCTAGCTATCAAATCAATACAGCTTCATCATGTCTCTTATGAACAAATAGTTAATTTTAACATTCGTACTGCAAGCCAAGGTATTGACTTCTGATCTTAAGTACCATTTGCTAGCTAGCTAGCAACTTAACGTTAGTTAGCTAACTAGCTAGTGTTAAGTGCACCAGGTCATTCATTCATTAATGGATATGACTTTAAATCCAGTATCTCTTTTGAATTCTTTTAGGGCTCTTTGCTGACCCATCTGGCCATTTTTGTTTTATTTCTTCAAAAGGTAGATACAGAGATAGATACACACGTAAAAATTTTGGTCCACTTTGCCATAGATGCTGACTGAAGAGTTACCCTGCTCCCTCCCTGAGCGTGACGTAAAAGCAAAATGGCCGTCATGTGTATAAGGCTAATTATAGTCAGAGGTGGAAAACCCCGGCTTCAGAAAGTAAAAGTCCTACCATGTATTTATTCAAGCCATTCACTAAACAAGGTGATTTCACTAATTAGCCCCTCTACCTGGCTGAAGAGTTGTGCTAATTAAATTCAGCTGGTGTAGTGCATGGGTGGAACAAATACGTGGCAGGACTTTTACTTTGTGAAACCGGGGTTTTCCACCTCTGATTATAGTACCACCTATTGGATCTTCTCTGAATCTGCAGCTGGGTAGGCTATTGTTGTCCGAGTCAGACTGCAAATAATCAACACAACATTTAGCCAGCACAAAATTGATGTGACACAACAGATAAACATTGGCCACTGCCATCGGTGAATGTCATCTTATTTGCCGATAGGCCGGTGGCGAATATCGGCCGATACCAATGTACAGCCGATAAATCAGTGCATCCCTAATAAAAAGCTAGATCCTCCATATACAGTATTACTGGTAATGGCCATCTTCTGTTTTTCATTCAGATCTCATGTCAATCAATGTCATCCTTCAAGCACATTTCATACTTCCTAATGCTTGCAAGTAATGACTCACTAGCTAATTCTTTAGTTAGCAAGCTACACAGAACAAGTAGAGAGTTGGTTAGCCAGCAAGCTAGCTAGGTAGGTAACAAGATAATTGATTTCACGCCATCATATCTGTGCCCTAACTCCTGTACAAACTGGGCTGTTTTGCTGTCTAAGGAACATTGGTATCAGCTGGTATTGCCAAGGAGAATCAAGGCTAAATAAATCCACAGTGAATAGTTTTTATTATATAAACAACTATTATCACATACTTGTAATAATCTACCTTTGAGATAATTAGCTAGCTAGGCAAAACAAGTGCCTGGTAGATACCCAGGAAACTTTCAAGCTGCTGGTTGTGGCACCTGCATTTTATCTACTAGTGGACACCAACATATAAAAATATACTGAAAGATCAATGAATGTGTTCATTAGTATGAAGTAAAACTAAATTTCACTTTATTTGCATAACATAATGTTAGCTACTGTTGAAAGAGCTAAATATATGGGATGAGGAACAAATTCAGAAGCATTTGGAAGGTGGTATATCAGCAAATTTTTAGAGGGTTTTCCAATCAGCAATCTGTTTGAGGCATCCAGACAACATGGGGGAAAATTTCAAATTCTAATGAAAACCCTTTAATTACCAGGTTTGTTACAACTGTTACTTTCTGTAATACAGGGTTTATAATGTTTTGTATGTGCTAACATTAAGAACAACTAATCACTTCAGTCCTTTGTGTTTAGGTGCAGTGCAACATCGAGAGGGTAGTTAGCTGGGCTGATATGCATTGCTCTAAGCAATCTTGTGGTGGAACAAGCATGATGTTTTAATTGAAACATGGCTACTTTTCCAAGCAGCAGTTTGAAGTCAAACTAGAATGTTCTCTTCTACCAATATAATAAACAAGTAAATCATTTACCCATATAATCCACAGAATATAAAGAAAAACTGTACTCTTAATTTGTCTAGTGTAAATTATGCACAATTTCTAAGCAGAATTTTCCCCCTCCAGCAATTATCTGGGAAGCAATTGGACAAAATTGCTGTAATCAAGAAGGAGGGTATTTTTTTCCTCAGTGAATAGTGTCTAGCTTCTGATGTGTCACTGGATTAATGTCTTTTCCATCATACAATGACACCCAGTAAACTGAAGGAAGTGCACAGCACAAGTGTGTATTTTGCATATATAGATTTATGCAAAGCTACAAATGTTCTGTTCATTTATTTTTTAATCATAGCTAGCTAGAAATTTGATGTGGATGAAATACTATTTGCAATACTCATTTAAAATGAAAATGTATATATTTCCAGTTGAATGCTTTATTATTGAGCTGCAGTTTGATTTTTACTTGGAAAAAATGTAAAGCAAGAAATAGCAAGGAAACCATCGTGTTGGTTAACTAAAGTCAGCATGTGTTTGGATGTGTTTGGATCAGTTTCATGGTTTAATTACATAACAGAATAAAGAAATACTTCTCAAGTACTGCTACATGATACTGACTCTTTCCATCCCTGGTGGACCTCAGGGAAGGAGATAGCTAGATGGCTAATGTACCAAGTCTTACATCAATGTCGTAGACAGTGATTTAGACAAAGATGTTGTTTCCACTGTTATGTGCAGATTGTTGTAATGTGATTGTAGAGGAATGTACAATGTGGTATGTGAAATACAAGTAAGATATGAAGGATGAAGTAAAATATTGCAAATTCTTTAATGCAGTGTGACATATGTTTTTCAGTCATTTTAGTAGGCTTCTGTTGGTTTTGCTGTCATTCTTCTGGGTGTTCCTCAATATTTCATACATGTGGCATATATTGAACACATTTTGTAAATGTTTCATGATGTAAACATTTCATATTTAGCCAATTTTTTAAAAATGTAGTAAATATTTCATACATTTAACCAACATTTCATTTATTTAGTAAATATTTTATTTTGTAAACGTTTCTCATATTTAAATCATTGACAGATCCATACATTAAGTAAATGTGAGTTTCATGCAAATGTTCTCTGTGGAAGGTCCTATTTCATGATTCTCAAGTGACTGTCTATGATTATATTCAATGGTGTACTGTGTAATGCTTCATTAGTTTTTACATGACTTGCTTATCCCTTGAGAGCATGAGTAGAAAATCTTGACCCAGTGAATGTACAGTGTCCTATAACCATGTACCTATAATCACCTATAGACTCATATAATCCTAATACATTGGAGCCCCAATGCCAAAAGAAGCATTATGCTCAAAGGATTCTGTAGTGACCTCCTTAAAAAGAAAACCTGAAATACATTAACATGCCAAAAGTGGGAGGGCTGAATTCTGGTATAAGCATATTTAAATATTTGCATTGATAATAAGACTTTAGGCATGTACTTTTCAGCTTGGTTGATAAGTGTAATTGATTCTTATGGTCATTTGGAATTTCTTCTTCTTCTTCAAACACACACACACACACACACACACACAAAACAAAATCACTGCTTAAGACCTTTTATCAAAGAAAATACAATACAAACTAAACATTCCATCAGACCCCATGACTGGAGCAGAAAATTGGAAAACTTATAATAAGTGCTGCCGTGCATTTAATTTATGGGATACGTTCTTGTAATCCCCACTGAGTATGGAATATTATTTATTTGAATAGTTTGATTACTAAACAGAGTGCACCGAGTATGCCGATTTCACCGTGAAATCAAAGCAATTACTTTGATATTACGAGATGTGCTTTTCACAGACCTAAGTGTAAAAGCTTCGGTTCTGAAGCTGAAAAAGAAATGCTTTGTGCTGGGCCAGACCAGACACTTGTATTCTTATCAGACGGTTATCCCGGAGCCAGCTCTTTGAACCACAAGAAGAACCATTCCCAGGGAACTCGGGGCAAGCACACGAGAGGTTGATGAATACATTTAAAAGATTTGAATACACAGGAGCCTGGGAGTATCATTTCCTGCTCCGCTGCACTGAAGCAGCATGGGAGCGGTAATGCAGCGGAGTGGAAAGTGTTCTATCAGAAGGCAGACAAAGCTCACAAACTCTCAGGCCTGCTCAGGGTGTCTCATAATCTAGATAATAAGAGCACAGAGTTTGATGGGACCTCAGTAACCTGGGGGGTGATCTCTGTGTCTGTCTTTAGCTATCTGATCTATGTAATCGCTGTCTCCTCTTCTGTATCTGTTCATCATATCTGTCTTAATTAAATTATTTTTATTTCAATTATTTTATAATCTCTTGATAAAGTACATTTACACTTTATACTGGCACGTTTTTTTTTTTTCCAAAGGAACACAGATGGCTGTGGTGATCCTGATTGTGGATATCTGGGTACGCCTGAAACTATTTCTGCATGTAGCTCTATTCTTTAAAAGAGCCAGGCACATACATTCCTGCTGCTCCAAGTTTAGTGCTTCACTTGTAAGGAACCTGTCACAGGGATTTATGAATGTACAGGATTACAAGGCGATTTGGATTTTTGGTAGACATCAAATACTTGCATTTACTGCATCTTATAAATTGTGAATTAAAATCTCACCTCCATCATAATATGCTAGGACATGCCAGCGTGACACTTGAGACCTCTGTGACCTTTAAGAAAAGTGCTTATTTAAATCTTACTGCCTGTAACTCAGTGGAAAGTAGAAAACTAAGTGGAAAACCTGCAGACCTATGACATTAAAAGAAATTTCCTGTTTTAATCATTTCTGAAGATGTAAAAGTCAGATTATATGTATTGATCTGTTTACAGTGTAGAAAAATATTAATGTTGAAGCCTGTTTTAGTTTTAATAATATGCATAACCAATGAATCGTAACCTTAAGGGATTTGGTGTGGTAAGATTATTATGAATTCATTATTTACCAGATAATATATTTGTGAAGCATTTCATTTATTTATTGTGCAAATGTGAGGTATGGATTCTTGAATCATTTCCCATGCTCATCAAGAAATCTTATAAATAATTAGACCTGCATATGTCAATTTGTAAAATTGCTCTAATGACAAAACAGGTTATTCAGAATGAAGTGCAATTTTCCCCACATGAGGTAGGAAATTGTGATAGTTCATCAGTTGTCCATTTTTATGCAGGTACATCTATGGCAGTACAAAATGGGAAGATTTTCCTTGTGTTTTAAAAATGTTCAGGGTTCATTTCCTTTACATTGACAGAAGCCCCTGAAAGTGTATTAAATGATCTTATGACATTAATTCTGGAGATTTAATCCAACAGCTATGACTTTTCCTTCATTTTTAGTAAAAAAAACAAAGTGTTTTTCACTTTTACACTTTTGTTCATTTGGGGCAGTCAGTGAATTTGAAAATGTAATATTTAACTGAACTGTGAATCAGACACATTCTCAGTGTTTGAACTTTTGGTCATAATGTAAACATTTAGCTAATGCCCAAAATAGTTTTATTATTTTTTATTTTTATTTTTTTCCTTTGGTTATCAGAGTAGTATTACATTAAAAAAAACTGGCAAGAGGTACAGATATGTATGATTCCTCAACATTATTAATATACATAGCTTGTTGTACAACTTTGTACAACTTTTGTATATGTATTTTCCTCTCAGTTTTACACCTCATAAATTGAAGAATTGTACACTTCTTGTATCATGATTAATGTGTAGCAAAGTCTATCCCATTCCCTTGAATATTCCGAAAGATTAAACATCTCTAAGCGTATATAAACTTTGTTGCTGCCTCCAATAGATAATTTAATTTATGTCCTAAGCATATGTGTGAGGCACAAGATGGGTCTTTAATGTTTTCACTAACTTCTAATTGGAAGCATCTTAACTAACAACATTAAAAAAGGACAACATATGTTCCTAAATTGAATAAATTAATCAGTGTAAACTGCCTGTGTTCTTCAGGTTCCCAGATGGGTTTTGATCTCCCTCAGGACTAAGGGCTTAAAGCATTTCTCCATGGATTTACTCTTTTTCTGTCCTCCAAGTCTTTTTTTGTGTCAGACATCAGAGTGCCTTTTCGTTCCTGATCTGACCTTGAGCGAGGATATCTTTCTGCTAATGACAAACTGCTACTGGTGTTCCAGCATGTCATTACCGTCAGTACAGGGAAAACAGTAATGACTGAATGTGGCCACTCAACTTGTTACCTAATGGAAAATAAGCACTCATTCATATTATACAATGTGTGTGAATCAAGGACTGAATTCATGAACCATAAAGTAAGTTAAAACATGAGATTTATATCTGTGTTGTACCCAGATGACTGTTTCAGTGGTGCATGAACCTATGCGACCAATATGAAATATTTTTATTTTTCACATTATGGAAAATGTATAAAAAAGTTATATATATATTACTAGATTACAAGTATTAAACACAGCACGATTGCTCTATTTTTTCAACGTACAGTACAAACGTTTATAGGATGTATGTAATATATAAATATAGGATAGTTTATGTCAACATGCTTTCTTTTTAATAGTTTCATAATTATACAGTATAATACAGTTCTATTCATAATTCTAGATGTATCAATGTATGTATCAATTGTGTTTAATCTAGATCAATTAGCAGAGACCTCTATTGCAAGAGGAGTGCCAGAGTAGTTGGTCTGGTAGCTAGAAAGCAAGAACTACTGAGTGAATATTTCTGCATTCAAAGTAAGTCTGCAAGCAAAGCAATGCAAATTCATATTTTGTCTTGACATAGTTTATAGTTGGACATTATCTACATTATCTGTCAACAGACATGTTGACAGATAATGTAGCTCAGTTTAACGCAATGCTATAAAACACAACAAAATTTTGAATCATTCAACATATTAGCATTTAGAGACTCAGAGTTCTCATGATCTTTGTGGCAGTGGTAAAATATATTAAAGGATAGTTTTTCACATAGCTGTTGGCTGAGTTGGGGTGTAAGGATAAAAAGTGTACTAGGGTCACATATTCACAATACTAAAATATGGTAACTGCATTCAGTCCTGCATGTGAAATGGGTATTTATATCATACTAATCCATTCCAGTCAGAACCGTACCATTGGGATTACTTCTAATCATCCACAATGTCCACAAGTTTAGAAGAAAAGCGATGAAAACCACATTTTTCTCTGTTTGCATAGCATAGCAAGTGCAAGCATTCCATCCCCTCAACAGATTAAGCTACCCTTCCAATTCACAGCCCTGTTTCTTTTTTTGTCTATGCCACCTGCAATTATTTGCATTCTTCAGGCTTTGTGGGTGTTGCAAGGTCAGCTTCCAGTTTGGTGAAGTACTAGGCATATTATAGAATAAAAAGATTGCAGTCACTTGTGCTCTCTGTTGGTGAAACTTCCATGGAAGCTGGACAAATTTATTACCAATTGCTAGTAATATTTCATTGGTATTTATTATTAGTTGTTATCATTAGACAACATTAGTTATTACTTGTACAAGTAATATATGAGCTGAAGCATTTTAATACTATTGCCTTCCTGAGTCTTACAATAACATATGGCTTCTTTGCTTGAGATCTGACAAAAGCAAACCCAACCTATGTATTGAAATGCCTGACGTTTACAAGGTAATTCCGGAAAAGCCCTCCATACACCAACACAATGGCTCCCAACTGGCCAAGACTGGTGATGGGGGCCTAATTACCATTCATTACAGTACTATACATGCCAGGGCACACAGGATGGATGGCCCTTTACTGATTTGGCTCTAAGAGTGCATCAGGAGGACAAAATAGATGCTCTGAGAGACGGTGAAGCTGCTTTTTGTTCTAGGATGTTGTAGGATAATTGACAAAGATTATGTCAAACTTCTTTCATACTTTACCCACTGTAAGCATGTAAGCATTATACTGTATAATGGTGATAACAGTAGGTTTGGGCCTATGCGTCAATAGGTTCATTTTTCTTTAATAAGTAAAATGCTGTTTTGGCCTAAGTTAGCCTGTACTTACTTTGAAATTTAAGTACTGCTGCTTTAAACATCGTCCGAGATTCCAGGAACAGCACAGATCTGTCACCTCTGATAGATCATGGGTGCATTTGCAAAGAAATGATCACTCTTGCCATATCCTTTTTTCCTGTCTGGACACTTGCAATTGGGTTAATGAATAAAATTTAACTGTGCTCTACAAGCCAGTATCAGACATAAAATATAGTGCTCAGTACCCTGCAATAGATGGCTCTGGACTATGTCCATTCAGGACCAACTGGCAAGGATTTTCTGAGCTGACCTTCTGGTAGCCTATATTTGGCTCAGTCTGTAGTGGTCTTAAAAGTGTGCACTTAATCATATGTGTCATGTCCAAGGCAACTTGAACAGGCATATGCTTATCATAGCTGTAGACTCAGATGGTTACACAGTGTTATAAATTACACAGCTCACATGTCATATTTTATCCATTTACACAACAAGAGATTTGAAAATCATGAACATTTTACAAAAAGCAATCAGTAATAGTACTCTGTGATGAGGGTTCGTGGCCGTACCCCATCATCCCGTCCTGGCACTTTATAACTGCAGAAATTCTAGCAGCTACAAAATATTAACTGTTTTCTTTTTCAAAGTCACCCTCTCAGCCTTTGCTTTCACTTCAAATGTCTAATGAGGTCGTTTCTTTATTTCAAGATTTTTTATGTACACTGTATTTTTTATGTAAATTCTCAAATACTCAAATTTCCTTCGGGATTAATAAAGTATTTCTTATTCTTATTCTTAACTAATATATTTTAAAGAATATAATGAATGTATTTTACATTCCAGGCATCACAAGCATATACCATTCTGCAAATTCTTTTCTTTTCAGGCATTGACTTGACAGAAATGTTTAAAATGATATTCCTGGAACTGTAAACAGTAATAGAACACTAGCTATTATTTACACTGTAGGACAGTTATCCTCTCTTATCTGTTGTGAAAGATTATACTTAGTTCACCTACACTGAGTTTGCCACCTTTTCCTATCTTGTTTGTTTGACTGGTCATGTTAATAACTGGTTATTTGGGGGAATCTTTAAGCAGGACATTGCTTGTATGGAGAGTGAGCCTGCACTTGGTAAATGAGGGGAAACATAAGATGGAACCCAGACCTTTTCAAAGAAAACATAGTTCACTCTGAGCTAGTAGCCCTATTATATTGTTAATTGTGTAGTGAGATATGACATCTTGTCCAGATTGACAAGAACTTCCTGCAGTAAATAGAGAGAAAAAAGTTGCATGACAAAGACATGTTTATCTTCTCTTCCTTAGATTTGGTTAGCACTTATGTACATATTATTTACTTACTTATGATATTTATTTCCTGCATGATGCCATTGGTAATCTGTTGCTATATTTGCAAAGACAAGGTGGATTTTTTTGGTGTTGAATTCAGCTTCTGTTGTTAATGAGCATCTCTATGCTCAAATAACCCCAATGGATAGTGTTACTGCATTATAAAAGGAGATCACTGTTTCATTGATATCTGTCCAATATGGAACGGTCTATTCAAAGTAGAACATGCCTTGAAACTTTCTTAGCACTTAATCTATATTGTGCTCTGTGAGCTCTCCTGCAGGGCATTCAAATATTTTTCATGGAAAATAGGCACAAATAAAGGGCATTAATCTTTGGTTCTGTAATTAGTACTGAGGCCGTGGTGTATTTGACATGGTTTTAAATTGAATTACATTCCTCTTTTACATTAAGACATTGTTCAGTTACAGTAATTGCAGTTAATCATTTTTGGTTTACAGACAGAAATGCAGGTTGTGTGTGAATCAAATGTTTGGTTAGATTATTAAAATCGGGCGCTCCTAACACCATAAGGCTTAAAGATACCAATGTGTAATCTTTGGTGTTGGAAAGGAGTTAATACAAGAAATGGCCACATTTAATAAATGTCTTGAAGGTCTGTGAAATAGATTATTCTCAGGTCTTGTTAATAACATGAGATAATGTTTAATGTGTTCCAGGGGCAGGAAGAATTAAATTCATTCAGCCCAGCAATGTTCACTGACTTTGATGCAAGCCTTACCCACTGGCACTCTGAGTCTTTTATTATTAAATATAAAGAAAGTGTGTGCCCTTGGGGATCAGAAACTGATCAGTCCTCCCTTAGCAAGGTCTTCTTGTGGTAAAAGAAAGAGCTATATTCTCAGATATGCTTAATGCATCCCTTACATCATAATAGTTAGCCATGCCGTGTGTTGCAAAAGACTTTATCATATTAGAATATTAGAGACTGGGACCTTTGGCATGACCAGGTCATTTAGCCCAACCTGGCTGGACATTCTGTGTGTGCATTTAGCAGTGTGTCATACAAATGCTTTTGACAAAAGGTGACCGCCCCTCATTTACTTTTGACATCTGAACTATACCCTTCATGTAATCTGTCATGTCAGCTCTATGAGCCCCATGGACTTGTTAGAGGATAGGATTTTTTGCTGGTTTGATGTTCAGTTTAAGTTTTTTTTTTCTTCAGCATCTTAGAAGAAAAATGAGGGAGGGATTAATACACCAGTGTGTTTCTCTGTTTTCTTCCCTGCATAAAATATTTACGATTGTAAGGAGTCCAGTTAAAGTACAAGGCTCACAAAAGAGAGATGCATCACCAAATGTAGGTCAAAATATCTCCTTAGAAGGAAATGGTTTGCTTGAAGAAATTTTAAATCATAATTTAGTTGGGGTTTGAACTGAAATTTTACAAAATAAATTTTAATTGGGTATTGATCTGATCTCACATGAGGAAAGCAATTATCTGTTGGCATAATCAGTTAGCCTTGGTGTGAGGTATTATGCTTTGCAATTGTGTTCAGAATACAATAATAGTAATTAATCTTGATGGCTAAGGTGATTTAAGAGATGTCACCTTATTTAATGGACATTGAAAATTCAGATTAGTAAGACATTATTCATCAATATTCAACTGTAGGCAGAAGGAAGGATCGAGATTGTGATCCTTGCAGCCACTTTTTTCCAAAACGCCCCCCCCCCCCCAAAAAAAATAAATAAATAAATAAATAAAAAGAATACACACAAGTGTATAACTAAGCCCCACAACCTCCTGCCTTGTCCTTAGGGGGTGTCTGTATCACACTTATGTATTCACTGGGCTCAGCTATGCTATTGAACAATCTCTGTTCCAAATGAAATTTAGTGACAGATGACTGACTGAGTACTTGTTTTAAATCAGGAAATTATGTACGTGTATGTGTATTTGTTTATGAAATTATTTTTCTGGCATGAATACTTGTTTGTTTTGTTGCATGCAATTTCATGAATGACTTGCATCTTCATGGTACATGGTCTCAGAGACCTGTCACCAGTCATCAGTCAGTGCCTGCAATTTACACTACATTCCTGATCAATTACATGTTATCTCATTTTGTCATGGGGAATCTTGTCAACTCACTTTGAATGTATCCACTAATGGTGTCCCACATTTCATGAAGACTTCACATGTCACAGTCAGTAAGAGATCTACCTGATTAATGGAATCAGCCTTACTCTTTCTAAACTAGTGGGATTTTACATTTTTATGCAATCGTAAGCTCTGATAAATTGTTTATGAGAACTAGAGCCCACTTGTCAAATCTTAATGCACACAAAATGCAATGCAAGGTTTCCATATAAACCTATGAGGCCATTTCAATGAATATAGGTTTCCATAATAACATATAATATATGGGCATTTTAATGAACACAGGTTTCCATAATGTCATATCATATATGGGCATTTTAACGAATACAGGTTTCCATAATAACATGATCATATTAATGTGTACATGGTTTTATCTCTCTGTCTCTCTCCCTCTCTTACACCCTCTATCCTAGGGAAGATAGGAGGTTTGAAGATGAAAGCACTAACCTCTAGATTAACATGATTTATGATCTGTGATTCATTGTCTGTTGGTGCCCTCTTAAAGCGCACATATTTTATAAAAGAATATTTTGTATGACCTTACTGGTCAGCTTGATAAGAGGCTTGTCATTCCTCAGTTTTCTTTATTTATGCGGCATGCTAGATAAAGTCATCGAGCTGAAGTGTAGCGTTATGTTTGTGTTATCAGTAGTATAGATAGGGTTTATCTCAGTTTGATGTAATATTACTTACATGTCTGTTAAAGAGGAATGTTCTCTTTTTTGGGTTGTCCAGGATGTTTTTTAGAAGTTTAGAATGAAGCTTCAAAGTATTTAGTAATGATGAAATGAACTACAGAGGAGCTGAAATAATCATAAGGTGACCAAGATGGAAGTTTAAGCTTCATTTTCGATTGTCTTTATTAGAACCCCCCAGCTATTCAGAATGTAGCCACATTATTATCACACCCACTGCCAGTCAGCCAACTCAGCCACGCCCAGTTCACGCCCGGCTCAACCTCACCCACTCATCAAGCGCACCTGTGACTCGTTCTTCAATCAAGTCCTGGCTACATAAGGACTCCATTTGTGTTGCGACACTACCAAGCCTGCTCTTTGCCACTCTGTATTTTGACTGCTGTGTTTGACCCCCGCCTGTTCTTTGGACCTTGCTTGTGTTTGTAGATCTGGTTTTTGTACTACTGCTTCCTTTTGCCGACCCGTTTCATCCCTGACTACGTTTTGGCTTCTGTGATTAAATCTTATTGACCGCACTTGGATCCCAGTCTGTTTTCATTATGAGAAAATAAACCTAGTCTTGAATTCAACATCATATACAGTATGCCGCTGCAGTGTAATGAAAAGCCAATCATCGTTTTCTAATTACACTGTTATAGAACGATGATCCGCAGGAAACACTGATTTTGTTACATCCAAAATATTAAAATTAAACATACACAAGTACAAAGTAAATGGTGAGAGCTGCCATATAATTCTGATGTATGAAGAGCTCATACAAGTTGTCAAATTGTGAAATTGGAACAATGAAAATGTAAGATATATATGAGGAACGATAAACATGGGTGTTGTTGATGTATTGTACCCAGTATGTAAACCTAACTCAGAAAACGTGTAACTCAATCATGAGAGGAGCCAAGTGCACTTTCAGTTTTATAGTTTTAGTACTGATGGCTGTATAAAGCAATGTACATGTGACTGAACACTTCAGTCAATATGCAAAAAAAAAAAAATACTTTGGAAAAAGATGCTAAACACCAAAGCTAACCTCTCTCACATTCTTTGTACCAGCAAGTAGTGCTAGAAGGTAGGTTACATACTGTACGCAACATGAAATTCCTGCTTAAAAGTGGCAAGTCACAAGCAATTTAATAAAATTTACTGCCCTAAAATTATTGATGAAATAGGGCCAATGTCTCTGATGCTAAATAGATTTTGATTTACAGCACCTTAGGTTTTTGAAATATTATATCATGCATCCCTCATCCCCGCATCACATCCCACCATTTACCTCTCCATTGCAAAATACATTAAGGTTTCCACAACACTTAATTTGATAGTCATGTAAGGAGGTGCCAAGATGACCCTTCTGAAATTTGTGACATGCAAAATGCCTGCAAGATCTAATTTTCTCAACTGCCGCTTGTCATTATACTGCTCCAAAACTTTCCCCCCCATCAAGGAAACTGCAAATTTGATGTTCTCATTTTCGACCTGCAGCAGTAATTTCCCAGACATGAAGTACATTCCCAGGTCGTTAGATGTCCTCATGTCCTCATAACTTTTTCGTGTCTTAAGAGTGCACTTTTATCTCCATATAGGCTTTCATGAATTACTTTCAGGAAAATTTTTTAAGAGGAAACCACACGCTACTTTAGAACATTCCAAACTTGGCATGCACATTTTCTAATGTGGACCCTGGCTACCATTTTCTTTTTAAATTTGTTCTTTTTTGGTACTAGCACATCAAAGTGGCAGCATTGTAATACCATTCAATGGACAATTTAGTAAAATGACTCCTCCCATCCTATGCACCTTTGCTCTTAAATGGATACATGTAACAATACACACATATTCTAATGTGTATATTTTGATCTGATTAGACTGATCTGAGCTCTGGTCAGACTGAAAAATTTGTCAGGACAACACTTATAATGAAGCGCTGTAATTATTATAGAATTGATTGGCTCATGTATGAACTGAACTGTATGAATGTATTAAAATCCATTTATGGTTTTTCAAGAAAATCTGAAAAGGGTATTTTGTCACTTTTATATATATATATATATAAGACATTCAAGGTGAAACTCATACTGTAGGTGATTGGATCATTAAAATACTCCAAGCTCAGCGTATTCAAATGCCGTGTAAAATTGCAAATACACCAAAAAGCTTTTGATTTAATTTTCAGCTACCTAACTGCCCTTAAGGAAGAATAAAAGTGATGCCACCAGAAGGGCAAAATACTTTATTCATATTTTATCAATTCAATTAGGCTTATAAACATTTATTTTCTAAAGCATGTGTCACGCTTATAATGTCTCTATGAAACCAACTCGAGGATGGCTTTAAAGGCTGTAGTGACTTTTAATTTTGCCTTTGTTATCTAGACCAAACTAAATGTATGCACATGCTCCCCAGAGAGGCCCTGCAAGACAGGATGTTTCTCCTCAGGGGTTTAATTCTAATGAGTTTTAAATAAATATATAAATTCATCACATCATTAATTGTAACAAAGGCCCTGCAGAGAGAATGTTTCCTCTTGCACAGTGCCACCATATGCATCAAATTGAATGGGCTCAGGATTTTTTAGTTGAGTTTTTAGACAGTTATTATACTATGGCTTAACACTAAGCAGGCAAATGTCATTTTTCAATGCAAAAATCAATATTGTGAGGCTGGGAGAACACTTTAAAGGTTCAATAGGACAAGCCAATAGAGGAAATGCGGTGATACTCTCCCAATCACACATTTCGGAAGGTACAGATTTCAGAATAAAATATCAGATTGTTTGTCAAAGGTGAAACACCTATGCTATGGATCCAGTGAAAGGTTTTTTGGCACTTGTTTCTATCACGGTTTGTCTTCTAGCCTCAAATCCTAATCACAAGTTAAACATTTCATTTTTCCCCCAAAAGCAGTTTAAAGCATGGCATTGCCAGTGTGATACCAGAAGAACAACAGAATCAGAAATCACTTCCAACAAGCAAATATTTTCTGCTGTGTACAGAATGCTACTTGAATGAACACAAGCAAAGAAGGCAATTTGCATTCTTGGCTTGTTGTATGTCAGGCCTGGTGAAATTTTACAGCCAGAATTCAAAACTGGCTGTGTGTCTGAAGTCTGTCCTTCTTGACAAGTTGCACTGTGTCCCAAGTTAGTGAGGTGTGCAACTGTGAGGGACTCGTAAGTAATAGTCTTTTCCATGTTTTCTCTTCTTGACAGCTTTGTTTTTTGCTATGCAGTCTGATATGCAGTGGCACAATTTTAAAATTTTAATCGGGCTCCATTTGGGTATTTTAATGCATGGCACAATCTGAGCAGTCACTGCCAGGCTTGTAGATATGATATCTAGAACTAGAACAGCAACAAATAGACTTTGGAGGTTTGCTTGCAGGAAAGTGTACCTGCTTATTCATAAACACAAACAAGTGAGATAGAAAGCTGGTGCAGTAACTGGACTATTTCAGCAAGAAATTGCAAGAAATATTTCACCTGATTCAGAATGTACATGTGAAGAGGAAAGAAGTTGGTATTGGCGACATCATATACAAAGCGGCAGATCTGATAACAGATAAAAGTAAATTGTATTTGTGGAAGATTTTGTCAGTGGTGCAGGTAAGGCATTGTTATCAGATGCAGAAGCAACAGATGGATAGACTCTCCATGGTCATTCATCTGATATGACAATGATAGTTGAATCTTTGTTTAGAGCATGGACAACAGCTGGACATTAACCTGCCATCTTAAAATAGTTGAAGGTATTGTGGAAATGACTAAATCATCATTCAGTCAATAGAACTATATACAGTACAATCAGTAGGACTATATATGCCTATAGGACGATATATAGTAATGTATCAAATAAACAAATGATAATAGATAGGAAACAATTGATTCTAGAGAGGATTCCCTCAGTTCCTTACTGGTACCTGAAGATAAACTTTGAGAGCACAGCCATTTTATCTGTTTTGGTAGATTATAAGAATTGAGCTGACCAGAAAAGAAACTAAGATGCAACATATGCACATAATACA
This sequence comes from Megalops cyprinoides, assembly GCF_013368585.1. NCBI lineage: Eukaryota > Metazoa > Chordata > Actinopteri > Elopiformes > Megalopidae > Megalops > Megalops cyprinoides. The sequence continues at coordinate 60,389,014 of NC_050583.1, read as the reverse complement.
CCGCATTATCAGCAATCAACAGCTAAAGCAGATGAAAGCAGGCACAGGTTTCTGGAGTAAAACAGGGCCCTGATCAAGGCGTGCCTTGTGTAGACCTGGAGTAAAGTGGGCACCAAAGTGGAAGTGATGTCTCGACAGCCTCTGGCAGTGGGGGACCTGTAGGGGAAGAACAAAAGGGAAGGAAAGGGAGCCCTCGGGCCCCCATTGTAGCAAGTGGTCGAATGTTTGGGTGTGATTGCTTTACAGTATTATAATTTGGTTTATATCAAGTTGCCATGAAGGAAACGTGGCAGCAGGAGAGCCATGGATAAAATAATACACTGTGGGATTATAGGGAATAATGAGCTATCAGGTTTAGCAGGGACTGGTCCATTTTGTACAATGGATGTAAAGGAGTGGAATTTTCAAGTCCACAGTTGGGGCTGCCAGGCAGCAGAGCATTGTGCCAGTCCAGTTGTTCAAAGACAAAGCCATGAACAAGCTTTTCTGCATCTTTGAAAGATAAGACGCATTCCGAAAAAGCCACTCTGGGTATGTTTTTTACGTGGAATTCCAGAGAGAGCGGTCTGAGCTGAATAGTACACCAATATTTCTGACCTTTGCTTTTGGAGTTAAAGAATAGCCGTACACATTTAATATGAGTTATATCATCTCATCACAGAGCTGCCTGGAAGCAAGAAGCATATTTCCTTTTTGTCAGAGTAAAAGAAAAGTTGTAGTCTTCCATTTTCTTAGGCCATTATAGCTACTAGGGCTCTTCATTGGTAGAGCTTCCTCTGGTTTTCATTGAGACGTTAAATTTCATATCATCAGCAGACACTATGCCACTTTCTGAATAACCTCTCAAAGGGGTAATGTGTATAGGAAGAAACTCAGAGGTGTGTGTGTGTATGTGTGTGTGTGTGTGTGGACTAAATATTTTTTGCTTGATAAGGTCAGAAAAATAAAATAACCTTAAAAAGGTTATTTGTGTTTTACAAAACTTTTTTCTGAACCAAGAAGACGACTTCCAACTTGGTGTGCTTCTCTGTTTCCTCCAGTGTGGTCTAGTATATTGTGTGTAGTCTAGGAAACAACTTTGGAACACATCAATAATGTGGTACCTAATATAAATGACTGACAAGATAAAAAAACCTTCCGTTAATTATACACAATGACTGTCGGCTTCACAAAGATGAAAACTGGATGTTTTTCCAAAGTTTTTTTTTTTTTATTATTTTGTTTTTCCAAAGTATAGTTGAGGACCAGCAGCTATAAAGTAGCTCAAAATCACCAGGATGCCCTCAAGTAGCTTTTTGATGCCTGTCATGATATCAGCCTGATATCAGGAGCCCACAGAGGTGGAACAAGTTTGTTCTTCGTTCCACCAGTCTTGCTAGTTTCAGCCATACTGTGGCTCCTCAGGCACCTGCAAGTTGCTTGGATGATGTCAGTGAAGCCACACCCATTATAGATATCAGTATTAGGTACAATATACTCTTGTCAAACAGTCTTTAGTATAAAATGGAAGATGAGTAGACATTGAAAATTTTAGAATGATATTAGTGGGAAAGAAAATACAACAAATGCAGTAAAATTAAGATAATCCAGAATGATACTGAATATTGATAATATTTGATTAAAAATGACCTGAAAAAAGTTTTCATCGTAATAATTAATAATCTCTGATTAAAAACATTGTGTGATTGCTGATGTGGTCTATTATTTATTATCTTAAAATGAAGCAATTTTCTTTCTGTTGTATTTTTATGGTTTATTATGATCGTCAATAATATTAAAACAGTTTGAGGCAACCAATTATTTTACTATATTTAAGTGCCAGCCTGAATATATTTCATAAATGTTTCAACTGTTTCAGTTTTGACGTGTCCATGTTCAGTAATATGTCTGTCCATAGACCAACAGTTTAAAACATTTAAATCACATAAATTGTATTATGTGGAGAACAGCTGTGGGCCATAATTTTAGTATGGCAGACCACCAAAAAGCATTGTTTAGGGGTCATTGTGGGTGCCTAAGTTGATTGCCAGTTGTTGGAGTCTTTGAGTTTAGCCTCTTAGGCCCTGCTGTGCTTTGAAGTTATTGACTAAGGGATCATATCACTTGACGAACATATCATTTGAAAGTTACTGTGTTTTGATGGAAAAAAGGAAAACAAAATAAAATATTGATTTGAATCATTGTTGTCCATATTTACAATGTCATTTATGCTCACTTTTAAATTAAATATTTGCATACAATGATCATTTAGGTCTTACTGATGATACCATTTACATTTTGTTGCTTGGTGGATCGGTGAACCCACCCATCAGGCTATGAAATTGATTCACACATCCCAGGACCCTAAAGTTGATTTATTGCAGGGTAATCTAGTTAGCAGGGGCAGATAGAGACACACTCTCAAAAGTGCAGCAGAAACGCCCCATCTGGGAATTTAATCCATGATCGACCTCCACAGTTTATTATTCATTCTTGATGCAGTGTTGCGCAGTATTTGCAGCTTTTTCTTTGTTATGTTTTTAAGGGGCACTTCACCAAATATTTCAACATTTCCGCCAGCCAGGTCAGTCCTTAGCTGTTTGCTATATAGTAGCTTGCATTGGATCTAAACTTTGGCTTCTCTGCCATTACACAATGGTATTCTTTGTGGGGGTCTTGATGTCAGTATAGATTGGCATGGTATGTATAATGTCTTTGAAATATGAAACAACATATATGCTGTGTCCTTTGATAGCTGGTTCAGTAATTTTAACAGCCATGAGTATAAATAGAAACTAGTGCCTTCATACAACATAATGACTTTCACAGGATGTGTAATGTATTAAGCATGTTTACTTGAGTGTTGCTCAGCTAAAGATTGGTATCTAGTGATCAAATACCACTGTATGCAAGTGTACTCAAGTAGCCTTGAACCATTCCTCACTGGTGCTTGTGTTTTATTGATCCAAGACTGTTTTTTAGAAATGGTCAGAACCCCTTCATAAAATATGGAGTCCATCCATTCTGTAGTGAATATGCCCTGCCTTCCTGGCTGGGTGGAATAACTCCCATCCCAGTAAGACTGTGTCTAATATTTCTGTCTGCAAAACATCTATACCATATAGTGTTATCATGTTGAATTTATACTCCGGTTCAGTGAAACATTGCACAGTATGTGCACAAAATGTATGGAGGGCTGGTAGAGTGTCTAAAAGTGGATTGCTAATTTGAAAGCCTTCAATTCACTATGGTTTTTTAAATGGTTACGAAAATGTAATTTGACAAAATACTGTACTGTAGTATGTGTCTTTTCCTGTCTTGGACTCCTATTCTATTTTTGTTTTTTTCTTTCACTCATTGACAAATATTTCAAGGAAGGTCATACAGAATATAATGGACAAAAACATCATTTATGCTTATACAGCTCTAGAAAAAATGAAGAGACTACTGCAAAATTATCAGTTTCTCCGGTTTTACTATTATAGGTATGTGTTTGAGTAAAATTTCACTCTTGTGTTACTCTATAAACTACTGACAACATTTCTCCCAAGTTCCAAATAAAAATATTGTCATTTAGAGCATTTATTTGCAGAAAATGACAACTTGTCAAAATAACAAAAAAGATGCAGTGTTTTCAGACCTCAAATAATGCAAAGAAAACAAGTTCATATTCATTTTTAAAAGCCCAATATTCAGTGGGGTTCAGGTCAGGTCTGTTTGCCATTCTTTTTGTAGGTCACTTGATGTCATCCTATGGTTGTTGAGTGACATTTGAATGAGTTTGGATTTGGTTCAGGTGATCACCTAATCAGTACCTCATTAAGTAGAATGAGGTGTGCTTGTGTTGGAATTCAACAGACACTGGAATGGAATGGCTGCCATACATGTAGAGATACTGATTTAAGAAAAAATTTGGAGTGGTTTCTCAATTTTGCCAGAGCTGTATTTGCTGACTTGTAAAAATACAGTGTGATCCAATTTTGTGAGCCCTGATGTTTGTTGCTGCAATTTAATTTTTTACTGTTCCTTTCTGTGTGCATAATCTATTATTTCCTGTTAAGATGGGCTGAATCACAAGGCCGCACCAGGAGAGAATCTTAAAAGAGGTCCTTTGGGCATGTAGGACTCTCGCTAGGCTATAATTAAAGCTTTCCAGAGAAAGGAGATGGATCTTTCCCCCACATGCAGGTCATTCCAGCTTTCTTCTGAAAGGAAGAGTGAAATGATAAGTCAGTTCTCCCTGGAGTTCACTGAAATTCTCTTTGCTTTGATTGTTTGGTATCGGTTCATACTTTGAATTGGCACAACTAATTTAAAGTCAGAATAGACTAATGGAACCGCTGAACACATTCAGCTGCAGGTTATGCCATCTTATCTCAAAACTACTTCACAAACATTGAGATCTCTAATGCATAACCTGCTCTCCACTATAAGGCGAGCCCAACTGTGTTTGCATCCATTATGTGTGGTGTAACACTCTAATTGTCTGAAGGTTGCTCTGCATCCGTTTTTAGTTTACATTAGCACCACTAAATCAGAATAAACAGAATATGAATATTTGCTGTGATTTTTTGATATGTTAATACATGAAATCTCATAAACCACTATAAGAAATGTTGTGTTAGTGTAATCCACACCAGAAGAGGATTTTACAAAATGCAAATTACAGTGAGGTAAAAATGTAACTGCTTTGTGGATTAAAATACATTAGTTGTGAAGAATATGATATTGGTCTGTACTGTGCTATTAAGATTAACAGATTAAGTATTTCTATTAAGAGTATTAAGTATAATTATTATATTAAGTATATTTTCAATGATTGATTAATTAAGTATAACTGTTCACATTTTTAAGCAGAAATGAACTCAATATATACATTTTTCCATTTGTAGCATGCCCTCTGTTCCTAATCAGGGGTACAGATAAATACAGAGAGAACTGTGTGCATACTGATAGAATGTTACTTTACATTTCTCAGCAAACAAATGATTATGTTCATGTATGAGACAAATATCACAAAGCCATTTAATTCATCTTTGATGGGTGCAAAAGCAATCACTCAACACTGATTGTTTTTGCCTTAAAGGGAAGGCACTATTTTTTTCTGAGATGATGTAGAGACTGCATTACCTGACTATACCATCTTTATTCCTGTGCAGCCCTACCCAAATTGTGGCAGACACATTCGGCTAGTATTGGATTGTGTTGCTAATACTTATAATATTTACATTTTTATATTGAAAATGTTCCATTGACTAACATGGATAGAATGTTCAGAATCTTAACATTCTAACACATGCAGCTGACTTCACAATGGGCCTGCTACTGCGGCCACAGATACAGACCACCTCTCAAGCAAAGCTTATAACTACTAGCTCCTGCCCTACTTAGCTTTTCCACACCATCTCAAAGTTTGTCCTCATATTTATACCTCATAATGGTATAAATAAATAAGTCTCCCATTCCAGCCCTACCCTTTCATGACAGTATCATACATCATACCTGAGATGATTGATATTGAGCATTGGGGCTCCTTCTGGAATAGGTGGGATTTTTATCACTGGTACGGTTGAAAAACCGATTGTGTGGGTAGTGTATGCTGAGAACATTTGAGGATTACTTTAACCAGACACTTGGGGTGGGTTGGTTGGTGGGTGGGGGTCAGGTGGGAAGCTGACTTAGGACTAAAGGGAAGGAAGTACTGACTGCCCAGATGGCATCTGTCAAGGACAATCCTTATAACACTGAGGGCATCTCAAATAAAGATCAGCTGGTGAATAATTCAGTTTGGAGTGACTTGATGTGATCAGGAGTGGGAATGGATGAGAGGGGGAGGCGATCCACAGTAGGCAAATGCTTTAAAGTCTTTTATGAAGGATACAAATATAAATGATAATTGAAGTACAAGCCTGTGTGAAAAAAGGAACACCATGATATAACTGGCATTACAGAGAATTGGCTACATAAAAGGGATGGGAGTAAGTACAGTAGATATACACAGTCTTCAGAGTTGGAGTAGCCTTCTAAATTAAACAGCAACATAAAAGAACAAGGACTGGGGGTGTTCTCATGGTAATGTGTTTCCTAGTGTAGTAGCTTATTTTGAATCCGGAGTTGACAAATTGGTGCAGTTTAGACCACCCTGGCCAAACACTTAGGGGTTTGTTGCTTTACAGTACAGTTTTTATTTCACATAGTCCAGATAACAGAAATTAAGCGGTCAGTCACCCTCCAATGTGAATTAAAAAGGGATATTTGAAAGCACTGTAAGTAATCCCCTAAACCCTAGTGAGGATGTGGATTAAATTACTTTGGGAAATGAGAAGGACCTTATTTTAGGAATATACTATATGTCACCAAGAGCAGATAACAGCCTAACGATGACCATTGGCTGGCCAAAAAGACTGTTGTAATGATAAATTTCACTTGCAAGCATCAAACACTGGTAAGTACTACCATTTTTCCTCAGATTGTACCTTAAACACATATCTCTATGACAGCATGGAAGGGAGAATGTTAATACTGCGTGACATGAGCTATCCTTTTGTGAACTGGAAAAATGTATCATAAAAATGACACTGAAGACTTGAGCAGGAGTTATTTGACATGCCAAATTACTTTTTTGACTCAGTGTGTTACCTCCTCTTCTAGGGAAAAATTCAGGTCTTGACATATTTTATTTATTTATTTTGTAGTAAACCTCATATAATGTGCAGAATCGATGTACAGTAAAGCTGATAGGGTCAAGTTACTACATCATGGTTACATGTGAGGTCCAAGCCCTCTGCTATAACATGAGGGTCTGAAACTTCAGATTGGCAAACGTAAAGGATAAGAAGAGGATTTTATGCTGTGCAGACCAGGTGCATCTTTTGGGTGGGGGTAAATGGACTAAATTTAAAAGAATTTCATTCTGCAAGGAATGCTCTCAAGGGTCATGTTCTACTGAAAGATTGTTGTAATACAAATAAACAGCATATGAGAGCATTCTGTTGGTTTGGACGGCAACTATCTGCTATCGTTTGGCTGTGCAAATATTCAGCTATGTAGTAACAAGCTACCATGTCTGTATGCAGTTTAGTATCAGGATTGTATTTATGAAGACAATGTATTAACATGAAGACATGTGCAGAGTACAGTAGATTATAATTTGAGTATAAGTATGGTGTATAAGTAATGGTGTATTCATAAATATTCTGTACCTGTAACTGTAACACACTAACACATGTCATAAAGTGACAAGACACCACATGCCATGTGATTAAAAGATGATTACTGATTAACTCATACAGGCACAACAAGACAAAAGGTTGCTAATGTAGTAAAGACAAAGCATATACCTTTTTACAATACAAAGTATATTGTCTCTTTGTCACTGGCAATAATGCAAATTTTAAATTCCAGGATTTCATTTTGACAGAATTATGAAAAAAAATTCTATGCTTTATTCATGTTTTATTTTCAATGACAGCGTTCACATATAGTATATTATTCCCTCACAAAGGAAAAAAAAAACATTAAGAATTTATTCAGGTTAGAATTCTGACCTCAAAGTAACAGTACCTTAGATGTTTCAACATCATAAAAAAATTCAAAGCTTCAGCTCAGACATGCAGTGTCATTTTACATTTAAAGAGATGAAATATGCACATTTGCCATTTTAATATTCAAAACATTCCCATTAAAACATTATCCATTCTCCTTTTTATTCATGAACCAACTGCCTCCTTGCCATTTTCATAGCACATAAGTTTGACACAACACATTCATGTGTTTTTATATTCAGTTTACAGCATATGCAACCCACGGTATACAACAAATGTAAGTAATTCTGTCCTACCAAAACATCCCTAGACCTTACGTCTGAATTTTATGTTATGGCTACATAGACTAGATAGAGTACATAAGTAGTACATATATAGCTCAAACAAATAGACAATGAAGATAAATAACAGTTGAAAAATTCCCACAGAAAAAAAGTAATCGTCTTTACATTAAACTAAACTAACCATCTGCCCAAAACACCACACACTGCACATTGTAGAACATAGACTTGCTGAAATAAGAGCACCAGAGCAGCCTTATGATTTAGGTTCTGACAAGGCCTCCCAGCGCATACTGTTAGCAAAACTGTCTGAACGTGGCTTCTCTTCAGATGACATGTTCTCACCACTGGCATAGCCAGCTGAGGATCCAGGCAGTCTCTTAAACAGCCTCATGGATACTCTTGGAAAAACGTAGATTCAGTGTGTGCCCAAAATGACAATGCTTGCTTTGTAGAACAAAGGCATCTGTATTGAGTAAGTAAACCAATTTGAGTTAGGCAGTATTGCGTTTTATAATTAAGCAGATGCTGCTTTGTGAAATTTGACTCTTCTCTGATTTGCCAAGGAATGAAAAGATACAAATTCTTCCTGGTAATAGAGGGTTAACTGTGCTGCTCTGTAAACCATGCCTTCTTATTCAGAATTGATGGTTCTACAATACATTAAAGCCATATGCAGTGAATTATGGAATGTCCTCAGTTTGTGTGTTACAAACAAAAATGTTATAAAAACCTTTTTGTTCTTGCTGTTTAGATATCTTACATGTGCAGGAGGCCCCAGGGTGACAAAGAAAAACAGCTGTATAAGAACTTACAAAATGCAATTCCAGACACAAAGATTATGCTTGATATGTTTTGTGGCATTCTAGCTGTATAAGAGTGAAGCACAGTTGTTCTCTAACAGGTTCTTTCACAAGAGTCTATATATGTCAGTGTGCCTCATCGCAGATGCTATTTAAGCCATACCCATATTAATTGGTTTCCAAGATAAGGTCTCTGGCACAATGGGGATGACTCAATCCCTGATCTTGTTAGAGCGCTTTTAGGGATATAGAGGATCGAGGACTACTCCCTTTTTATCTCTGGACTTCAGGCTTTCTAGGATGGGTAATTATAACCCTTTTAATGTGCTTGGAAAGGCTGCATTTGATACACATGTACAGAGGGAAAAAAGGCTTTATTTAGCCAAACTGCAAACTAATAGAAAACAAGCAGCTGCAATGACTGAAAATGTCAAGAATGCGTTTTCATTTTCAGTCATTATCTTTACCGTAACCTACATTACTAAAACTTACATTACTAAACTAAACTTCTACCTTTGTAATTTCAAATCAGCTCTTGCAGGTTGTATTTGGTTGTGAACAGTACATTTAACCTTTTATTTTAAAAAGCAGTACTGGCCCACATTATGTGGGTAATTGAATTTATCTCCTTCAATCAGATCATTTTTTTCTCATATTTTTTAGAATCTTGGAATAAAAAATACATCATACTTGAATTTGACCCTTGAGGACGTTTTTCAGATTCATTTAAGTCAGTGTGTTACCAAGTGGTTATTTTCAGATTCTCCTCAGAAAAGCTTGGGAAGTTTGTGAAAAGCTCACTGGTGCACATTAATGTGTAATGGCTCGATGTGTTCACCAATAACTCACCGGTGCTTCTGTCATTGTAAAAAGTAGGATACGACAAAGAAATGGGAATTCTATTGTTTGGCATCTGAAATTTACTGATCCTCATAGCTTAAATAACCTCATAGCGCCTCTATCTCACGCTCGTCCTCTTTTGGCTATGTCAGCCATTACATGGGCCATTTGCCGTGCGACATGAGACGGTGTTCCGTAAGTCATTCATTTTCGGGACACTTGCCCTTGTAGTGAACTTTTAAAGATGCCTGTAACAGTGCACACAATGGCAAGGCCGTAGAGTTGATACAGTATAGCACATTTCATTACCTCCTCAAATCTTTGCGAAACTACTCCCTTTGTCAACACTGTCTTCTGGGAACTTGTAATGCCCACGTGGTATTATTGTCAATGTTGCTGCTTTCAGGGTCCTGTCACAAGTGTAAATACCATTGCGGATTCACGTTCAGGGTAAATGGTTGCAAAGTGTCATGCCAAAGTGAACATTTCATTCTACAAAAAGGGCCAGGGATGAACGCAGGATAGATTCTGTACAGTTGTGTAGCTGACCTCACATCAAAGTATTTGAAATATATTGTAATGGTTTTGAGATATGTCAACCCCCTTTGTTGAGATGAGGCAGCTTGGGGCTAATTGCATCTCTATTTAACACATTGCATGTCACCTTTCCTTTCATTTACATGAAAATGGGTCAAACCAGGCTCTCTACCAGAGAATGCAGATGCACCATAATATTTTTATTTGTCTTGACGTGAATTACATATGAAAGATTACACATTTGAGAAATCTTTATGAGAACAGCCCTAGTGTTTTGTGCATTAACTTGATATTGCACGGATGATTGATTGCAATAAAAGCTTCTTGAACACTAGCCTGTGCAGCGGGTTTTTTGTGCTGAAATATCACTTACGGTTGTACGGAGTTATTTGTGGTCGACTCAGGGATTTTAAAAGATTAAGATGTGTACTTCATTTTAACTAATTAAGGGTGTTCATTTATTTTTCATTGTATTGCTGAAAGAGACTGACTTTTTCTGTTGAGTCGTGTGTATCCTAAGTAGACCTCTGTCCCTAATTGCTAAAGAGGATAGCAGTGTCATCACACCATTCCTTGGTGAAAGCTGTAATATGTCACAATTACTGTGCATCCAGGAGCAGCCTCCACTGCTAGACAAAATGTGCTTTTGAGCTATTGATCAAATGTTTCATGAGCCAGCATTACAGTTTACAGATTTAATACTCCAAAACTAACAATATTTTCACTGAAGATTTGCTTGATCTTTAATTCTTTAGTGGAACACAGTCAATCAATCAATCAATCAATCAATCAAAGTATGTTCTAGTACAATTTAACAAGAGAATTGTCACAAAGAGCTGGGTAGAGTCTTTTTTTCTGAGGAAATGCACAAATCGGAAAACCTGAGTGGTTTGGAGAACATTATTCACTGATGCCAGGAAAAGATGGCTGAGATTGTCTTGGACAGAAAGAAACTGCATAGGAGCATGCATAGAAATTGCACAGAAACATGAAATCTAGTCATTAAACACATCTGTCAGTTCACTACTAAGTCCTAGAACTGTTAGTTAGCCAGTGAGAGGGCTGTTGATGGATTCTAGAGGGCCGTATGTGGGCTCTCCCATCCAGCAGAGGGTGGGGCAGGCATTTTCAATCAAACAATGGCTTGGGCTTCTTTTCCAATGAAGCAGGGTGACTGCTGATCAATGTAGCCTCTTGGTAGCAGAGGGCTGGTCTGTAGGAGCACTTTTAGATTGGATGGCAAGAGTGATAGAGCAAGGCGAAGGAGAGAAGCAAGGGTGGTCAGAATAGGAGATCAAGGTAGTTGATTACTGTGCAGTAGGGTCATGCAAAACTTGGTAGCCCCATCAGGAATACATCAGGGCAACTTATAAAAGAGGTGGTAAGTAAGGTTAGGGCTATGGCCACGAACGTGATCAGAGACTCACCACATTAAAAACAGAACAAATGCTACAAACACAGGTCAGGCCTGTGGGCAGAGGGCAACACAAACACACTATAACTGCATGGAGTGACAAGCTACCTTCTTGTATTGTGTTTCTGAGTTTTGACAGCCTTGAAATATTTTTGCGTGAATTTTCAAAATGTTAACCTGGGTCACTTGTAGATTGTCAGTTGTAGCCCCAAGGTCTTTAGTCAGCAAGTTTGGAGTCATTCAGGATATAATTAACTATTTTAACTCAAGCTGTCTCTGTGCCATGATCAGGTCTACTAAAACAACAACATCTGAGTTTCAGAAAGCCAAGAACCATTGAGCTTTAGCACTCTCCAGAATTCCTGGCAGATTTGAACTGTGTTGGTAATGGATTTTCCTGCAGTAAATAAATGAATCAATAAATAAATACATGCATACAACTTTGGGACCTATGCAGTCAAGAACACACCCCAGCAATTACTTGTGTTGCTCTGAGGGACAAGTGTTTCTAACCCAAAACGAGTCCCATATCTTGATAAGCAATATTGGTGGTTACTGGAGAACCCATTTTCATTTTTCCAGTCTAAACCACATTTCAGATACATTGAGGATATCGCTATTTTTGTCATTGGTGACACTGTTCACAAGACCAAATAATGATCAAATGATAAAATGTGCAAATGCCCGTCCTTTTTAAATGTCGTGTAGTCATAAGTCATTTCACTGTACGATTCAGGATTACTGGCATTGATGGAAATTACGTTAGCATGACACATGCAACTCATGCATACATGATTATGCACATGAGATTCCATTACCAACATTCAGGATGGACACAAACGCTGTCACCTGAACAGTGGTCTCATCTGCCAGATACTACTGTGCCATAATGCTGACTACTAGCTACATCTTAAAACAGGATAAGAGAACCTCTCCAGCTCAGGTGGAGCCTATCTCTCTTCATCTAGTCTAGGCTTCCCCCAGGACAAATTCCAATTATCTATGAAGCCCTCATTGTCTGATGCACACTAGTCAGTCAGACAGTGATTTAGAGACAAGAGTCTGCTGTAGGTCTTTTCACTTCTGAAAGTAAAATTGGGATCAGAGAAAATGACAGAGTGACTCAAATTTTCAGTCTTGCACACTGAAACAATGTTGCTTTTAAAGAGGTTTGATTGTCTCTGTTGTATGCTATTAAGAGTGGCACAAATAACAATTTTTGAGAATTTCCACTTACCGTTAACCTGAATTTTTAAATCTGAGTAGACATCAGTCACCCTGACATGATGCAGTAGACAGCTAACTATGCTCACTTGAGACTCTATGTTTGCATGTTTAACGATGGAGTCACAAAATCAGGAGCACCTTCTCAGCAGGTGTGTGACGGAGAGGGGAAATCAGTTGGAAAAGTGCATATATTTCTGGGCTTGCATTGAAGAATTTGGCTTAAAGCTATGCTTCTGTTGAACCGTGACCAAGCTTGGCTGCTCAGGATCCACTGAGACCTTAGGGGACTGGCAACCTGCAGCATCCGGAGCCAGTGAGAGAGTCTCTGTGAAGTTCTCACTGTCTTTACTTTCATAAAGCTTCTGCACATGGTTCTCTGATTTGGTAAGCTTCTCCAGTAATTTACCATTGAAGCTGTGCTTGCTGCACACAAAATTATCCACGTAGCTTGTATTAGCTGAGCTTAAAGAGAACAAGTTTAAGTTTCAGGTTGAAAATCAACACATATGCAAAATATATGTCAAATAATACTGTATGTCAGGTCTAGACAAGACATTTGTCTATTCAGATATTCAAATTCAAAATATCAAATATCAGACTGAAACTGAAATTAGTTATAATTGAAAAATAAATCTTTAAATGAACAATTTTTATAGTGTAGAATAGATGTTTACTTATGACTTACTGGCCTTAATTTTTTTAAATATGTGCAACATAGAAAATAAACCCATTGTGTTCCGATGACATCCGACATTATCTTAAGCTATATATATTACTGTTCTTACACAATATTTTGTGCATATGGCAGTTTAAAAAATGGTAATAATTAGTACTGTAAATGCACTCTGTACTGTACCAACCTTGTGGTGAATGAACAATGTGTGCAATGATGACAGAGATTCAATGGAACACAAGCGTATAATGTTACAAAAGACAATGCAAGTCATCATTTTAATTCAATATTCAGAAATAAGGTTCCTGCATATTGTGTTGTTGCAGCATAAATCAATAAAAATCATAATACAATCATAATTTGAAATGTAAAGATTTATTTAAAATTGTGAAGAATACTACATTGAGCACAGACATCTTGCACATGCACACACATGCATAAAAACAAACATGTGCATGTAAGGAATAATCCACTTTAAGAATTTGCATTTTCTCATTAATTATATATACACACTGGGGAGGCAATGGGCTGTACTAGATGTTCGTACATTTAAAGAATTTTATTCCAGTGAATATAATTATTTGAAATTCAAATAAAAAATATAAAATCCATTCATTCTTTCATAATTACCAGATTTACCACAATTCATTTCAAAGTTTCCAGAAGTCCACCAAATACTATAGTTCCTTGTTTGTCCAGAAAGATGCTGTACAGAAGTATATCATACTGTAGGTAGCCACCAATTTTGCCAATAAGAGATCAAGTACAAAAAGTAAAGAGGTGTTATGAAGTTATTTTTTAAAACTGAAATTTATTGGAGTTACTTCATTGCTGTGGAAGACATTGAAAGAATGATTGCCAGTTATCTTAATTCTGCCTAGATTAGCTAAAGAGACATTCACGCAATGTTTCTTTTCAATTAATTTATTGATCGATGGTTTCTCAATTTGTGTCTTGTGCAATTAAGTGAGGTTGTGAACCATTATGTAATTATTATACCTTAGCCTGGTCTTGCCCTTCCCCATTCCCCTAAAACAGTTCCTGGAATCACAGAGTAAAATGTATTCCCTTTTAAATTGAAGGCCATTAAGGAAATCCAGTGGCTAATGATTTGGAAATTGGTTGAATTCTGTAAAAAAAATCGGTTGAACTCCTGTAAAAATACTGGAAGATTGAGTCCCTACCAGGTACTTCACACCCAGGCTCTGGGTGACAAGATTAATAATTCTAGTTAACAGAATGCCACAGGGACACAAATATGTCAGCTAATGCATTGTGCAAGTCACTGTGTTAAAATATGATTACATGTGTCATTGTGTGGGTGGAGGAGATGCAAAATAGGGTTGAAAAGTGGTGAACTGAATATTATTGTTTTAGTGCCTTAAGAAAAAAGGGTGGTTAAATGTTGGGATGGTGGCTGGACATAGTGTTGATAGCAATTCAGCATTGCCTGCTGTGCAAAACAGAACTATAGTGCTGTGTGATAACATGAAACAGTCCAGAAGGTGGTATTGGCTTTACCTTTTAACAACCAGATTTATTATTGAAAAAGAATATCTGACTCATTTATTGACATTAGAAAAAATGTGATTGAAATTATGCATAATTAGTAATTACTGGTACAGCGTAATTATAATGTCCTGTGTTGTAAAATGGCATTAATTTATGGAGTGTGCATAAATACACGTACGAAAATAAAAGTGTCTGGGGTGGCAGTTAAGTTTTTCGATCAGAGGGTTGTTAACCACCCCACAAGTGTGACTTCAGTATATATTGTTACAAATGCAAACCTTATACAATGTGTTGTTGAGTTCAGTGGGGTTTATACCACTTACCTAATACATACACACACACAAACACACACACACACGTGAATATATATGAAAGAAAGGTTGAAGAAGAAGAAACTAATTCCGGGAGGCAAAGTCATTAACAGAAAGTGAAGCAAATGGAGATGGGGTGAAAGGCTGAGAGGAGATGAGAGAGTAGAGAACTAATTGGATTGTGACTTGGAGGTGTATTGATAGTTGCAGAATGTACAGCAGTGTGAAAATGTGTATTCAGCAGAGATGCATATATGGTGAAGCGAATGATGAGAGGGCTGTAGGAAAAGCGATTAAGCAGTGGTTGTCTGGATCTCCTCCATTCCTTTTTAATAGGCAAACTCTGATGAGAAATGGTAAGTTGAGTCTGGGGAAAGAGTGACACAGTCTGTACTAAGAGGGCAAGGACAGTCCAGAGCAGAAGTTATGAGTGGAAGTAACACTGTCAAGGGAATTAATACAGGGAAAATCTGAGAGGATAGAATAGTACAGTATGTATTAAGGTATTGGCACAATATAAATAAAGAAGGGAAAGAAACACATAGATAATTGTAAAAGTGTTAATAAAGTGAAGTGTTGTAATTTTTTTCATAATTTAATTATTAATGTATTAAGTTGATGTGCTACTTGTGAGTGTATTGTAGGACTATTTACTTTTGTGCAGGTGTTCAATGTACAGTTAAATGAATTAAGGAATGGTAGAATTGCGTAGAGGTTAGGCAACTAGACTTAAAACCATGTTTTAGAATCTGCAATTATATGATGTCGGTCTTTGTGTCATCACAACAAAGGTTTCTAAACTTCAGTCTCACTTTTTAGATTGGTTTAGTTTAGTTTAGTTTTAGGGCTCAATAGACAATAGTTGTGGTTTGTTAGACCTGACACATTACATGACCCACTTGAAATGAAGTGTAGCATAAGCATATAGAAACCACTATAAAGTTAAAACAATATCACACAGTAAAATTTGAGCTGAAGTGCTACCAACATGTGAGATGCTATGATAGAACAGATTAGCAGGTGTTGCATTTTGAATGCTTTAAAAATAAACCAACGGCAGCCAGGTGACTAACGGCTGGTGAAAAAGAGCTCATTAAACATGAACGCCCACCATAATCTCAGATAAATAAGGAATTCAAGCCCATTCATCTGAAGTTGTCCATATGAGTCTGTATTTGTCTGTATGATCAGTATGTACATCAGCATATATTGCCCCTTTCCAGTTGAATAGAGGCTCCCTGAGACATTTTTAAACATCAGTGTCATAGCACCACCCCATTTGCCCACATCATAAAATATAAGAATGATTAAGTAACCACACTGTGTCTCTAGATAACATTTTATGGATCAACTAAATTTGGAAGAGGTTAAATATGGTCTGCTCTAATGTTAGGTATTCTTAATCAATTTGTGCAAGCAGAATGTATGGTTTAATTATGTAATTAAAGGAAGCCTCCTGGTTTTACATTTCTGCAAGAAAGCAGTTTTGTGAATGTGATGGATTCTCTATTGCTCTTTCCTTATTCAAGCCGGAGGCGATGTATAGTCATTTTATTAAAATAGGACAAAAATGGATAGCAGTGTAATATCTGCTGTGCTTGAATCATGGCCACAGCCATCACTGTGCTGGATTCTCATATTTTCAAGCTTCCTGCCCAACAAACAATACCCAGACCAGATTAATATGGAGGAAAAAAAAAGTGTAAAGCACTACATCTGCCTGATGAAATCTGGAAATCTCTAATGATTTTTTGTGACATGAAATTGAATTTATTGATATTCACAACCCTTGGTAAACGCTCTCACCATCTGTTCCCAAATCCAATGGATTACCTTTCAGGGAATGCATGTTGAAATGCCATGTCTACAGTTTGCCAAAGGCAAAGCTTACAAAGCCTTCTCCCTATGTTCTTGGCCAGGGTCACAGAAAGCTGGTGCACGACTGGAACGCTAAATCTCTGCTCTATGAAGTCGGGTATTTTGGAGTCTGCTTTGCAGGCGATCCGATCAAATTGTGTTATCGATTTGGAGCAGAAGGCTTGAATCATGCCTACCCTTCTTCTGCCTCTGAAGTTATTTTCAAAGACAAAGTCTTGAATTTATCCCAACTTGTGTTTCTCTTAACAGGCTGTGAATCTAATGAGGACAGCTTTCTTAGAGCAGTAGCTATATTCAGCAAAATAATAAACACAAATCAATGTAGTTGTGAAAGGGGTGAAAAAATGAAAAAAAAAAAACTAACCAATGAGCTCGTTCAAGATTAACGATAGATTTATTTGTAGGGCCATGCTATAACATTGTAAATCATGTAGTAGAAACCTATTCATTCTCCGAGTTGAGACATCCCAGCACTGTACGCATGTTTCATGTCAAACATACTGTAGCTTATTGGATAAGAAATATCCATGTAGGCCAATGAAGGTTTACAAGACAGTGAGAGAAGGCAGCGAGAATAGCAGAGCATCGGAATAGTAAAGAAAAAAATATGTGTAACCTTGTGAGAGAATATTTTGCATAGGCTCAACATGATGCTCCATGCACAACATGCTGAAATTCATTAACATCAAAAGTGAGAAGAGGCATTGACAAGATGTTGCCAGTCTCTCACTTATGGTAGATGTCTTGTGGATTCATAAATTTGAAATTTGACAAGATTTTTTAAAAAAGAGCTTCATACGAAACCATTTTCATGAAAGTACTTCAGCATGTTTCAAACTGCAAAGGTGTAAAATGCATGTATCCTGGATTTATAGACATTTAAGAATATTAAATTGTTGAATAGGCAATTATTTGAATCTGAAATGTTTTTTTTTTTTTAATTTGTGTTAATGCATGCGTTCATGGTCAATGCTATTATATTATTGTCACTGTCATTACACAACAGTTCCTTATGACTGAATATATATATTTTCAATGATTTGGCAAAAATTAAGTTATAGATAGCATGGTGAAGCAATATGCCTCTCTGATCCCTCAGAATCCTCAGAATAATTGGGGCCAAGCAAACTAATATTTCCTTAAACTGTTTGTACTAAACAGCTGTGCATCTGACGCTCTCTTCACATGGAGAAGATACACTTTAATCAAAACATCTCTCAGACAAGAAAAAAAGAGAAAAGGAAAAAAAAGAGAAAAAACAGACTATATCTACTATAGGCCCTGTATGTATACCAACACAATGTCCACCTTAGATGCTGTACTGTGATGAGCAGCCTAAAGGCAATACACCCTCCATCAGCACAGGTCTTCTAGCTCAAATAGAGCACCGCAGAGACTTATTGTTCACCACCAAGGCTTTCTTTGTGGGCTGTGAGAGCCTCCTTGATGTTCACCACCACAAGGCGAACACAGAATATGTTTGTGGTGGCATTTTCCTGTGGATTTCTGCTCACAGGTGCTACATTAAAGAAATCCATTTGATTGTCTGTAGGTCTACATGCAGTTATCATAGTAACCACTGCCTAAAACAGAAACCAAACTCCTACCATTTGTGGCTCAATACATAAAAAGATCATTTTTAACTTTCATGGGTAGAAGTTTCTAGGATTGTGTGGTGTATAAAATGTATATTAAAATGTCAAGTTCAGTCCACACAAAACAGGGAGCTGAATTCAGCTCTGGATGTTGCTCCTGATGCAGTTGAGGAAAAAAGTTATACACATAGAAGAACTTCTGTAAAAGGATTGATAATCTATGTAATGATGTAGTATTTTTAAAATTACAGTGATACTGTATGAATTGCCAAGTGAGTTTCAATTATTCATATACCATATGTATAATTAATTCTGAGATGTTCTGCTTTTAATACAATCAAATCAATACTCGTAATATATATAATTGTTACTGCACTCATTTTTCACTCATTTTAGTTCAAAGCAGTTCAAATGTTCGAGTGTGTTCCCCAGAGTTAAAGTGACACAAAGAGAAAAGTAAATTCTCCAGTTAATCTTGGGGTAGCTGTCGTCTCTAATTAAGCCTCTAGCTGGGTATGCCCCACACACCTAAGTGCTTGCCTTGTGACACAGTTTATTTAATGTTTTATTTGTCTGATGACCTTGTCTACACAAAAACGTCTACACGGAAGGTATCATCGATTTTAATTTTTTATTGTTGCTTTAATGTTTCCTTCAGTAGTATACTGTCACATTTTACTTGCTCTTCCTGTACCATTCTTACTACTGTAAGTTCTTGCAACTTTTTAAAATGCCTTCACAGTTGTTAATTTTAAATGGTATAATAAGATCATCATGACTGATACAACCGTGTTCTTTGCAATATTGTAACATTTCAAAGTAGCTTGGCATGTCCCACAGATCTTCTTTGAGGTGCCAAACACCTAGCACAAAAATGGTGACTTCAGCCCTGGTTTAGCTCTTTTAATTAGTTATGAGTTTGCCATATGAGTGACAATTATTGCTGTAAGGGACCATTTTTGCAATTTGTATTTTTGCTGTTTATTATGAAATAAGTATGGGTTGGGATAAGATATTTGTGCAATTTATTCTGTAAATTAACAAATGTTTGTAGTTTGAATGTCTTTGTGATTCGTGTGTGTGTGAACTTTGACTGTACACCTGTAGCATTGAAAATTGTCCTTCTGGTGACACCATAGTTTTTGCATCAGGTGAGATGAGCTTTAAACTTGGCTGGCGGGTCTGAATGGGGAACGCTGATTTGTTTGGGCCTACATTATTTCTAAGTGCACTTATAAAAAAGAGTGGAATTGACGCACGTTTAACAACAGAAGAAAAGGATTATCATATTTTTAGTTTGCATTCCTTGGTGAGCGCACCGAGGTATGATATTTATTTATTTCATAAAATGTATAACCATGGAAACGTGTGAACGATTTTATTATTGTACAATGTAGACAAACTTCGCCGCTGTTGATAATTTCATATGATGAGTTTGGCTGTGGAACAGGGTTGTGAAGTTGTCGTTTGTATGTTTTGATATAGTTTTCACGGTGCTGTACGGTGATTCGCCCGATATGGAATTAAGTGGCGATTTGAACGAACTGTTGCTGAGATGAACTTAAATAAAGAAACCCGACATATCAGTTGCGACTCTCTGGATCCAAGGGCTGCTACAATTGCTCTTTTGTGATTGCCTCACAAGCTGCAAATTCATCTGCTGTATATTGAGCAGGCTTCCCATTATTGTTGAATCCTTTTCTGCATTGGTTTTCATTAGTAGTGACGGTCTGCTAACAGCTACTGAAAAATAACTATTAAATAACGCAATATGCCGATAAGAAGCAGCCGTTTTCTGTCAACTGTGTCCGGTAGAATCACAGCAAAGCAGCCAAAGGGCTATGGAAGCAGGATACAAGTGAAAAGATGTGAGCCCCCACACTGAAAATGTGCACGGAGCAGAAGTGGAATGAGGAAGAATGTATTTAGCTGTGGTTATATCATGAGGTTCATTTAATCCAGTGACAGTTAAAGGTACTATGGGAAAGATGGAAACTAGGTAAGTGGAAAGAAACAGTTCATCTTGTATGTTTTGGAGTTAAGTGTTATAGGGTATTAAAGGACAGCATGATATATTGATTGGTGTCACTATGTGGCTTTGACATTTTTTTGAGTCCTGAGGCCATGATTCACAAGATGATTCTCAGATTTCAAAACTCACTGGGCATGTAAGTGCCCTACTCCACCAGTTCTACAGCAGCCCAATCATACAATGCATAGGCTTCACTAACTGTGCTCTCAGTTTATATTTAAGAACTGTGAATTATGTATTAAGCTTTGAAGGAAGTTAACCACTTAACCGTGGTAATTTTTTTGCACATTTAAGTGGTTTGAATTTCATTTTCAAGCACTGGGTATTCTAAACTGTCGTTATGTAATATTACAATTTCATCTGACATTCCTTTGATATGTGTTGAGCCGTGGTTAACCAGTTGAATATTTTTTCGAGGACCACTGAACACCCCTTTTACAAGTGAGAACACAGCTACTGTATCTCACTAGCTTGTTAGATAACATAAGCTGGTCTAGTAGGCAACGTTAGCTATGGCTAGCTTTGAACTAATTTCCCAGCACGTAGCTGGTGAAAGAGTTTAAGTTATTGGCAGCTGATAGTTATTGGGTCATACAGACATTGCATTGGCAATTTTTAAAGCTTATGCTATGCTGCAACTATTGCACATATCTGATGTTGAACTGCTGTATGGTAATAGAAAATGGGTCTGAGGGTACAGTGCACTCCACGAGTATGAGGCCAGTCAAGTAAAAGGTTTTTTTTTTTGCCTTGATAAACATGTAAATTGTATTGAAGCCATTTGGAGCTCAATGAGTCAAATGATAAATCTGAGGGAAAATGAAGATGTTTTCTGCCTTTAAACCTTGGCAAAACATTTCCAATTAATATAGGTAACTGAGTCACTGAGATGAAGCTGACATCACCTTCCTTTTTTAATTTAGCTATCATGTAAGCTAAATTGATTGCCTGTTATCCATTGAGTAACTTATGACTGACTGCTTCCTTCATCTCCGCTCACTTAACATAATCATCAAACTTACTTCAACGATGTGAGTTTAAGGATAAATAACACATATGATGCCTATGTCTCATGTCTTTCAATGGGTATTTAACTTCTTTAAATATGATACCTGTGCATAAATTTCTGTACTTATATCCAATTATTTTTTTAAATAAATCTTGTTCATCTGGTGGCCTAACTGGAAGACCTTTGTGGTCCATGGACCAAATTTTGAGAACAACTGGCAAAGGAGCATAGGCACAGACAAAGGACAGTGTGCAGTATTTAATGGAGACAGGCCATACCAGTTGTTGGAAAAACAACATCAGATGAATAGCCCGCCACTCATATTTTATATTTAAAACACTCATTTGTGCTATGCAGCAACCTTAACTGTCTTCTTCAAGCTGTCTCCCCTCCCCCAGTTCCAGCTGGCCTTACCACCAATCAGAACTTGTAATTATAATTGCATTAATACTTTCACAGAAGTTACTTTTCCATCAATAGTTCTCTGATCAGTAGGGTCCAACTGGAAACATCATTTTGAGAATTTTTTAATGAGTGATTTATGCATAGTGCCAATTAAATTGTTTTGAAATTTACTAAAAATGTAGGTCTCTTTATCAGCTGGTCATTCTTGATTGAAGGAATTTGTGAACCTTGTCTCCAGTTCCTGTATTAGTTTCATTTTAGTTCTTAACAATGACTGTTGCCTTCAGTGTTTCTGCCTCTATGCAAAATGATGCAAATCAGCCATAATTTGCAATTCAAAACAAAATATTAAAATCAGATGCAAATCCCCCCATTGAAAGCATTATTGAACAAAATATCATTATGCAAGCGTTCATGATGTGAGTGCGTGCCCTACAGTTGAGAGTATGAATTCCACTGACTGTAGGTAGCCTCCAGTGGTAGCACATGAATGGATTCACTTGTCATGTTGATGCAAATAGTCTCTCTAAACAAATTTATATGACTCAACGTATGTCTTTATGGGACATTGTTCATTCATAGCTTAATGTGTGGCAAGTTCAGATGTCCAGTGTTTAACATGAATACAACTGACAAATGCGAGTCAGCACTATCAAATGGGCATAGTTACATTCATGCTAAATTCAGCTCAGCTGTTGTAGAGATGAGATCCAGTCATCAGTGCCAACAGGATAAGCTATGTATGGTAGCCCCTGAAACAGCTAGTTGCCCCAATTTGTCACTCTGCTCTTGTTCAACTCCTATACTAACAAACTGGGAGATTGGGAGAAAAAAGTGTTTGATTAGTGTTGTAACCTTTGCCATACTTTTACAAGGTTTCTGAACACTGGTAGTCACGAAACTGTTGAGACATGAAGCGAAGTACTAACAGCTTTGCCAAGGGCCATGTTTGACCTTTTTTCACTCAAAACGGGAGATGTCTCCTGTATTTCACTTTGTTTATCGGCCCCTTCAGAGAAGAGATTAGCAGCGAGTTTCTCACTCTCAACTGGCCATGGAAACTGGGGAGACACCAAATCAAGAGTTTTTCCAAGCTCCAGTAATTTCTTTTAATGAACATTGTCTATACTGTGGAGGTGGAACATCAAAAATATTATGCATTTTTCCATCTATGTACATACTGTAGTCA
Source organism: Megalops cyprinoides (assembly GCF_013368585.1). NCBI lineage: Eukaryota > Metazoa > Chordata > Actinopteri > Elopiformes > Megalopidae > Megalops > Megalops cyprinoides. The sequence continues at coordinate 60,365,785 of NC_050583.1, read as the reverse complement.
TTTAGACAAACTGGTTGTGTTTGTCTAAATCAATAACAGTAGGCTATGTCGAGTCATGGTTTGACAGTGTCATTCTTATATTTTAGTAAATGCATATAGCATGATGGTTACAAACTGTATTCCTCCCCTTCACTTGATTTGCTGATACTACTTCAGCTTGCATATGTGCTAGATGCAGGTATATTCCCTTTAAATTGGTCATTACTGGTGTACTGGTGTGTTATGTTCTTCCGCAAGTTTCCTCTCAGATTTACAGTAGTTTTAGGCTTATTTTCATTATAAATCGCACCAGTTTATTTAAAGCCGGTGCATATATGCAGTTGCAGGTGCATAAGTGCAGATAGTCACCAAAAACAAGTGCAATGAGATGGTAAATAACAAATAACTCACAAATGTAACATGAGATTAAAGAAGATGATCTCATTATTATTATTATTATTATTATTACTATTACTATTATTATTATTTAGAGATTACAGTACTCAACTCCTGCTAGCATACCTCCCAGTTAACATGAAATAATATCAGACATATTACCATCCACTGCTGTAATGAAATGATTACATTTCTCTGCATTAAAATGTTGCAAGATGCATCTTGCATTCACACTGGTCCCTGTTTGCATTCATTAGAATGCAGTCTGTTCCTGTTGATGTTGCTGCTTTGGAATTATTACCATTCTAGGAGCCTATTGTTGTGTGCCCTCTTTAAACGTTATTTCTTCAAGAAGAACTCAAAGCAGTTGTCTGGAACGGATGGGTTTCAATGAATTTACTGGGACAGGTGGCATTTCACTGTTCTAATGAGCTTCACATTATGCCAGTTTAAATCACTGTCCTTCATTTGACTTTAAGAAGTGCCTGGCTCAGTTTTTATCAAATTTGATTAGATTTAATGCTGTAACTTCAGTTCCATTGTTTTACAAATGCAATTTGTTTGTCTTACTGAAGAGGTTGAGTAACTCCAAATATGAATACTCATGAAAACAGAAGTTTTGGTAGCAATGTATACCTGAAAAAGGTACTCAACCCGAATTGCTTCTCTAAGTATGCAACATTATAAAGGCATAATATATAAAATTTATGATTTGCAGGTCACCTTGGTTAAGGAGAAAAAGGCATGGCTTATTGCGTGAATGATAATGGCATGAATTGAGTGTTTGACTGTAGTGTGTGATCGTAGTATGGGAGACCGATGTGCATTGATGTTGTATTACGCTCTGTTACACTCTGTTCTTTTTATGTTTTCATTCATGAGGAATTGTATTGTTTTGCAGTTTATACCTTGTCTCTTTATAGTATCCAATGAAATCCATTTGACATTTACATGTTTGTAAAAATAGGATATGGTCAATTAACTGAGCAGTGATTAACCAAACTGACAACAATAACAAATGTTATCTGAATGCAAAGAAGACAACACAAAACTTTCCCGATTTCGCATCTTAGAAAAGAAAACACAGCAGGCTAAAACACATAGTCTTCCATTGGCTGCGCACCTGAATCTCTTGGTATTATCAATGGAGGTTTGTTAACCTATCTAAAATGCACTTTATTCCATTGATATTATTTATATAGAAATGAGCATATTAAACACTTGATCCTTCAAACAGCTTCCATGGTCACAGTTGTGGAGGTTGTTAGTATGTTTAACAATAAGTACTGTGGCAACCAGTTACATTCTGACTTTGTATGATTCATATTCACCCATTCAGTTCCCCCTTCAAACTGTTATTTGGAAATAATCTAAATGGAAAAAATATGGTGAGCTGTACGACTGACAAATGAAGAGTATAATCCTGAGAAATATGTGGGTATAATAAACACAGTGGAAGCATGGAATCTTACTGGGGACTGGCACCCATCTTATTGGATGATGACAGGCAACAGCAGTGATCCAATGGGAGTCCAGCTGTGGGGACACAGTGAAGAGAACATCTCCAGGTAGCTTGATGCGTGTGGTGGGATATGGTTATGGTTATGTGCTGCAGTGAATACCAGGAGTAGATCGTAATGATAGCCTACCGGTTGTGGCTGAGAGAGTGGAGACTTGACTGGAGATCTAGGATGTTGATTGGTAGCAGGCATGCAGACAGTTATTGACCTATGGAACTTTCAAAGGCTTTGGAGAGAAAGAAAGGGTAACTTGTCAATAATTATGCCTTTTGACAGTGCTTTTTCTAGAACAACCAGTGACTTCTCAAGCTACAACAACCATGTCCACTTGTGTCTCTAGCAGCTGAATTTTAAATCGCTAAAGGCTGTCTGCAGATATAAATATTTCTATGGACAACACAACAGCTGAGAACTGTCTCATTGTGGAACTGTACACATCCTGTCCCCGTATTGTCGCTATACTTACTGTATGCACTTTTGTAAGTCGCTTTGGATAAAAGCATCTGCTAAATAAATAAATGTAAATGTAAACAGTTAATTAATCTTAATATAGTTTAGATGAATTTAGTGAATTTGACTGAAATCACTGTTTCCTTGACCATGCATAAATGGACATCACAAAAACTAAATAATATGATCATTGTGTTTTTCAAAGGCCCTTAAATATACCCCTTGAATATAGGCATTTCTTTTACTCATACATGAAAAACAGAAGGGTTAGGTTTTGTTAAATATGGGAAATTCAATCCCATAAAGTTTTTATAATTTAATTTCATTTTCCAAATGATAAATGGGACAACCCTACTGTATTTCAAAATATTGTGCTTAAAAAATTCCAGATTAAGTGTAGCATGGCTAATCCTTCTTGGACCCTAGACAAAAATGTGTGATTAAGGACAACTTGTTTGTTTCATTTCCCTCTGTGTGAATACATTTAAATGTGCATGTCACATGGACTGTGGAATGGGGGTTGGAGACACTCTTTTCTAGAAATGCCCCATCTTGCACTCAAAACACCTGGTCAGATATTTAATGGACAAAGGTGACACATCTTCTAGTCTCTACTATCATGATAATTACTGAAATTACACTGATATTTAAAACAATATCAACATACAAAGTAGTAAATTATTAAAAATGGAATGGCCTAATACACCGATGGTACAGTCTTGTTGCTCATAGAAATTCACTGATGTGTTTTTTATGTATATGTATTGTATTTTGAAACATCTTTAAATTGTGATGGCTTGGTATCCTACCGACATAGTTATGTTTATGAATAGTTGCCCCATTGTGATAATTGGGGTGAATAAAAGAAATGGCATTGTCCTTTATTGGACATTGTAGTATTTTGCAAGTTAGTTAATAAATGTATGACCACTGACCACTGATCTTAGTAATTTTTTTATGTGGTTTTATTTGACTGTACGCTCTCAAAATTGATCCCCTGTGTGACTATGCCCTTCAGAATTCCAGTCTTTGGCCTCAAAAATGAAAGCAATCCTCTTTTCTAGAGAATGTTTAGAGAATGCATATATTGAATTCTGGTCAAAACTAGGTATGAACTGACATACATATAGAGCATCTTATATGGATTATTTACATGTTCAGCATCTGTAAGCTCTAAATATTTTTGTCAGACACATCAAATAATGCATACAGATGCTGAAATTAGCCTGTTACCTGTCTTATGTCGGTTAGAGATTTGGCCATAACCTTGGTCCCTCACAGCATTTTTCTTTTCACATGCTTTGAATTTCTCATTTTGGACCATGTAGGGGACTAAGCCTTGCAGGCAAATGCCATTGTTTTGCTAATAGTAATATGCTGCAGGCAAGAATACCTCAGATATAAATATTGCAAAAAAAACAACAACATGATATTCAGGATGCCACAGCACTCAAATTGCACAGGTTGCAGCTCAGAGAACAAGAAAGGGCAGAAAAATGATGAATCGTTGGGAGCAGAGGAAGTAGGCAGGGAGTGAGGAAATAAAAGACTTTAGGATTCCATTCGTTTTCCAAAAGGCAATGGGGCTTGTTATGTTGTTGATGTGAGGGACTGTAAAAACACAGGGATTCGCTTCAGGCGGTGCTACAGCAGAATTGAGTTAAATTATCCCTTTACAGAGGGAGGGGAGTTCACAGCCTCTTCCTCATGCACTCCCCCGCTTCTATGTGCAGTCCTCTGTTGACTCACCAGGTCAAGGTTAGCACCTTGATTTTGTCCTGTTTTCATAGCCTAGCTGAGAACCATGAACCAGACCAGGCCAGGGTGCCGGATTGATTCTGTCTGAATTGTCTTTGTATTCAGCCTCTATAAAGCTAGATTTCAAAATGAAATAAATGACCAGGACACTTTGGTTGCCATGGAGCCTGCTCGTCTCTGCATAATAGCATCTCAGCAGAATACCAAAAAAAAAAACCTTCAAGATGACGTGGGCCTGCAATATTTTACATAGATTACAGTGTTTCAAATGGCATGAGATGGTCTTGATGAAAAAGAAAGATCACAAAGGAAGAGCTGAATGCATTGGAAAGCTTCCAATTTTGTTAGTTTTCAGTTTCTTTGTGGTTTTTTGTTCAGTTTTTATGACTCCTGTCACATAAGTCATCTTGTTCATTACAGAAGGCATATATCATTTTCAGCTATAACTAATTGGAAAAAAATGGGTGTTTATAATTTTGTAAAGGAAAACATTATCTGTGCAAAAACAGGTCAATTGGTTTACACCATACATATAATGCAAATGAGCTACTCACATTCTGTGCTTGGTAAATCATTCACAGCACTGGACCAAATAGTGTTCAGTATCCAAACATGAATCAGATATTTTGTAGTAATTTAAAATCATTTATTTTTTTGTAATACAAATATTTTTATATGAACATGAACATAAATACTGTGCACAATTTTACACATGATGGCTCTGTGGACTGTGCAGCAGCAACAGCAAATTTTGTGATTGGTCATGTGATAAAGGTGCTGAGTTTTTTGCAAAATAATTTTAAATGTATATGTTTTTAACGTATCTAACAGGTATTTCTCATTCGCTCAAATGTAAGATTGTTGTTTTTTTTTCCACTGTCCTTTCAAGATTTACAGGTCATGAATTTTACAATTAATGGTTCTTAGTGAGGAGTAGGTCTTAGGACATACATCAGCGAATAGATAGCTTGCACATAACATAAATAAAATAAATGCATATGATAATCCTTGTCCTTTTCCAACATCAACAACCTCAATAGGAACCTGTATGCATGTAGGCTCTTCAACTGAGTGAATTGCACATGCTCTTCTTTTAAAGCTGAATATCCTACCAAATATATATTTTAATAATATTATAATAGTGCTTTAATTCATTGTCGTTTTCATCACTATCACCATCATCATCACCCACAAGTAGAAATGTAAGTCCATTTGTGTTTTATTCCCAACATACAAAGTTTGATTCCTGTTTAAAATTGACTCAGATTGATTGAATCAGATTGATTCAGAGACAAGCCGTATTTATCTTAATGTTAATAATGGACCATTAGTTTGTAAAATGATTGATATCCTACAGAGAAAAAGGGAAGCTGAAATTATTTGTGGACTTTCCCCTCAGGCAAAGCTCTGCATTAATAAAATATTGGTATGAATAAATATGCTTCTCTCAGCACACTGTACTTAGGTAATTTGTATACATAAAAATGCTATACTTTCAAATTGATAACAAGCAGTTTCATCATATTATACTTTGTCTGAAATTACAGTACAGCTGAAACTATATTTGCATATATAGTTGATCTGGCTAGGAGGCAGCAAGTTCCAATTCAATAAAATTGGAGGTGATAATTCATGTAGAGGCCATGGTTGTGATTTTAGTTCATTGTTTTACTTGAAATTTGAGATAATTGAAATATTTTGATTGTTTTTTTTTTTTTTTTTTTTAAGAACGGCAATATGGTAACTGGTCAAATAAGCATTTGCAAACAGTGGTCTTAGCCATAAAAAGGAGTGTCTGTTCTTTTCCCCACTGGACCATGGAGTAAAATCAGCAGGAAACGAGATAAAAAAGAATGTCTGACAGAAGCTATGATTCCCTTACAAACACTGCACATGAAGGCATGTAATTGCATTACATTAAGGTGTGATTCGTGTGAACTGTCTGCTTAATCTGAAGCTATCAAAGTCAACCTCTTTTGGGTTGTTCTTTTACAATAAAGTATATGATACAATTTACTGTAATAAAACAGGTATCTGGCATAGGTGTTTGGCAAATTTACCAAGCCAATTTATCCAAGTTAGCTAGGTAGCCCTATCACATCCAGTTTGAGCTGCCTTCAGCCATATGGCTGTAGGCAATGGAAGAAAATGCAAAATAACCCATTTTTCATCTCCTGTCATGGATCACAGAAAGGGTTAAATAGCACAGCATAAGCAAGGACTAGGTTTAAGAGGCTCATAAGCCACTAACCACTGTCTCATTTTCAAAAGTGGTTGTTTTTGAGATCCAAACATTTGACAATTTTGTTTACCAGGAAGGTGTTTGCAATCAATTCACTTGGCAAATATTTCAGATTTAATCTACCTCCTATGTTCTCACTGCAGTCTAGTTGTATTATTTGTATTCATGATAGATGCTGTCTCATTGCAAGCAGAGCAAATGAGTTCACCACCATCAACTCGTGACACCAAGGGACAGTTTGTCTCAAATAATCTGCCCTTTTGACGATAGCTCTCAGTGACAATTCATCTACACAACAATTTCCACCCACCTCATTTCACTACTGTTACAACAGGCCATGGACCTGATTTTAAGGGTGAACATTTATAAATGGTCATTAAGCAAGCGGAAGACAAAACCGCAATGCAATATGTTTGAATAACACTTGACAAAATGACAGTGATTATGACTTTTCATATCCTTTAAGAATTACTGCTGTAACAGTCACAAATGAGGACATCATAATTGTCTGGGGTTTCATTTGCATATGAATTCATGCTAATTTGATTTAAGAGAACCATAATGAGTTACGAGTCTGTAAATTTGGAAATTTGGCTTTCATAATACCACACTACATTGCTGCAATGAAAAAGTACAATATTGTATATGGAAAGTATAGGAATCCTAATGTGGTTTCTGTCAGCATCAATGTGATAAGAGGGCTATTTCAATATAATAACCAAGGTGAAGAAATGTGAGGAAACTGTTATAAAGACTATGAAAAGAACAAAAAGTAAAGAGCATGTTGTTGGATTTGTTTGACCATACATTAAATAAAGTATTGCTGGAATCCATATGTGGGGTTACAACACAGCTTTACAGAAGAGCCACTTCTCCCAGAGGGAGCACCACTAATTTAAGTCCAACATTATCTCAAAATCCATAAATGTTTTAAGAAAAATAGCAATAATAAACCATTTGCTGGATAGGCAAACACAGGCCTTTTTTCCATAGGCCTTTTTATATTTTCACACACTTCAATACACCATTCAAATATGTTTTGGAGGTGAGATTTCCATCTGTTCTGATGGCTGGTATCTAAGATTTCAGTTTTAATGCAGGGGCGTGTGTAGTATCAGGGGAGTTCCTTGTCAGATAACTTGGAGATTAAAATTACTGGGGTGTTATCAATATGGACAATATCTGTCATGTCCCATCAAAAGGATGGTGTATTTTGTTTGACTCTCTTTGGTTGTGTTTGTTGTTCCAGCTCTGCCTCCAAGTTATTTCCTATATGACTACTGTCAAAGGTGCATTTGCGTATTACTGTTGAACACACATTTTAGCAATACATGGTCATACGGTTCAAGTGGTGGGTGCCATACGTTTCCATGAGGAGACTGAACAGCTTGTCGGAGTGGTGGTGGGGGGAGGGGGCGGGGTGGGTGGGCAGGCAGAAAAGCAACTGCTGTTTTACTGAATATACGGCCAGCTGGAACAGTATCTCAGTGGAGCTGGTGTTCCCAAAGGAGTCTTCCTCCACAATCATTAAGTGGAAATAGCATGTAAATATGGAGACTTGTCAGTCACTCAGGGATATTTCACTTCCAGTGGAGATTACACCAACAATTGAACAGTGCCAGAATGGAGTTGCATCGCTGTTGCTGAAAATGGCTTCTGAGAAATAACTGCCACCAATCACACAGAGATATGTTTATTAAACTGTCAACAAAATAATTTCAACTTTCAGCAATACTCTGGACCTCATTTTAGAGGAGATTAACATTTCAGCATGGACCCAGTTCTCATAAGGTTCACTGCCTTTTGCATTCTGTTTATATTGATAATAAGCAGTATACTGTATTGGTTCAGGCAGTGCAGACTTTAATAAGTCTGCATGCAGTGATGTTTTTAGGAGAGTTACCTAAGTCCATTTTCTTCTTTTATGTTAGGTTGGCGCTCTCTTTGCAGGGGTTATCTGTCATCATATAAATGTCATCGAAAAGTCAATACCACTGAAAATGCAGATATTTCCTGCATCCATGTATTAGTCAAACTGTGATTTTAAATGATGTTTTTCTTCCAGTCAGAAATCTGTGTGGTCCACATACTCACTGTGTGTCTGTGTGAGTGTGCATGGATTCTATATATCAACTCTGGTGCAGAATCACCAGCACTGCCACAAAACTCTATTTGTATTTGTTATGCCTGAAGACAGAGGCTGTCATCTTCAAGCTTGTTAACATTCACATGATTTTATGATTAAAATGTTTTTTTTTTCTTTGCTGGATGCCCTTTTTGCAGGTTTTATGAACATTAGCAACAAGTCACCTCTGACCACTCAAATTAGTCTTTATTCTCTTACCTGACAGTCTGAATAAAAAAAATCCAAGATGCTCCACTGTTTGAACAACCATTTGAAATTTGACCTGCTGTTCTCTTTGCTCTGCCCAAGATTCAGATGGATGACACTGACACACGGGACCACAGAGCTTCTGTGAAAAGATCGCTTGACAAGATTTATTCCCATCTCATCTCTCATACATTTTCACACACACATATAAAAACACCAAATGGAAAAAAGAGAAAGAGAAAAACAGGAAAAAAATGAAACAGTCAATTACTTCTTGTGCTCTTCCATAGGATGCGTTCACATTAATTTCTGTTAATGAGAAATTATAATATGATTCACACACCTTTCGATCACCTCACACTTGTGAATACACTGAAATTCCACTAGGCTCATAATTACTTCTTTGTTGCTACATAATCATGTGCTGTAAAAGGATCAGAGGACTTTTCAGAGTTCCGTCTCCAGTGCACCCAGTTCATCTGAGAAACTATTAGATGCAATTTGATGGACTGGTGGACTGTGAACATTTTTTAGCTTCAGACAGCTGTCTTGCCCAGAGTGGAGTGTGATGGATGGATTTGGGAGCTATGGGGACATATGGAAATGCAGGAGCATGAAAAGGGAACTCATTGTGCCTGTGTTTTTCACACTTCAGGCAGATTACCTACATCATTGTGGCGAAATGGACAATTTGTCGGCATTTCTCCCCTGCAGGAAAAAAGGAGGACCTCCGGCTGCATAGAAGGAGGGAACAATTTCTTTTCCAAAATGTATGCATTAATTTAATATTAATTGCACACTCATTCAATTGGTTGAGTTCCTATGATGAAAGCAGGAGTCCAGTCATTTGAAAGCAGACCTTAAATTACAGAATAGGATATAAAAAGCAATCTCCGCTGATTTGATGATACAAAAAGGCATTCACCTTGAGGCATCTGTCACTAATTGTTGTAATATCCAGAAGGTGGATTATTTTCCCTATGACACCATTAACTCAGTGGAAACTGGAAGCTGGTGGCTTTTAGAAGCCAAGGGCCATTCTATGTAAAAGAACTTTGGAGATGTGTCAGCAGTGTGCCAAGATACAGTGTAGACTACGTACTGTAGACTGCAGTGTAAATGTTTTTTAAACTGGCTTCATGCATTGGGAATCTGTATATGATGATCAGAGCTGTGAAATTGCAGTGCTTTTGTTATTGTGAAAATGTATACATTGTGTCAGTTTCATGTAGCAATACTTGGTTAACTTTGGATCCACCCCTACTAACATTATTAAGATGTGAATCTTAGTCTCTTTATGTAACTCTCAAGATCCCACTTTCACACTGATTGTAGCACGTAGCTGAGTGGGTTTATAGCTTTCCTCTGTTTTCAAGTATGAGTTTTTCACTATGATATGCTCTCCTGAAAATTCTTCCAGTTAGCTATTCAGCTAAAATTCACACCACTAATAGGTTTTTCACCATTTTAAACATATCCTCAAATATGATAATACATGCCTGCAAACCAGACCCGGTGCTATGGGGGTGCTTAGGGTTGTGTTGCCTCCTTATATGCCGATGTCAACATAGTATTTATTAAGTTTTTTTAAAGATATGACTTTTTGTTCCCCGTGGGGATTGCAATTGCACTCTTCTGTATTTTCTCCTGGTGCCAGGCCTGGTTCAAACTAGTAGTTATCCACCTATGGAAAACTCTGAGTTCTTTCTCTTGTTCATCAATAAACAACTGAAATTCAGATCAATTTAATGCATGTGGAAGGGGAAAGTTTGTTGATGTCGGCTGGCTCCCTGTGTAGCAGAGCTGAGAATAGCTGTGCATAAAGCTGGTAGATTAGCAGGTAAAAGAGGACACAGAGCAGAACCATCACTCCCCGAGACTTGGTTTGCTAGCTATAGCTATTGCCTATACAGCTAGGGCCAAACTTATAACCTTCGTTATTAAAGTGAGCTAGAGAGAACAGATATTCTGATGTCACTCGGGGAAATGCAGACTTCCCTCACATTTGTTACACCAGCATCAAATGTATTTCTGTTCCCATTTCAACCAAGGCGCGTTAATTACAGGTCTTTCAAATGCAACTCTTTAGCTAGGAGTTTAAGCCAAACAATCACATGATTCTGGAGAGAGCTCTCTCCAAAAGTCTCTGGCTGCGTGCTTCTTTGGTGCTCTTGAGTGGGCTGAAGCTGGTTATACAGGAGACTGCCAGCTTTTGCTTGCACTGCATTTCCCTCATCCTGTAAATTGAAAATCTCATCAAATTCCATCCTACTTACAATTACTGTGTGTATGAGGTGTAGTTTAGTTCTCCAGTTAGACAATTGTGAAGAAGTTTGTTTTTGTGGAGTGGCTGTGGCAGTCTTACCTTTGAGAGTTTTAATATGAAATGAATTGTTGCTTACTGTCTGTGTGGGGGGAAAAAAAAAACAAACAAACAAAAAAAAAACACCTAGTCAATTGAGTCATGCAATGCAACATTGAGTCTTTCATACAGCAGTTTTGATTAGAGAAAAGAGACAGTACTCACCTAGCATAGCTGCCCCCTCTGTATTTAACAGGAAGGTAGAGCTCATTATAAGACATTAAAACAGTATCACTGGCTTGCTACATACTGTCTAGTTTCAAACCTGGTTTAAATGGCTGTACTTTCTCTTTAAAGACCCTGAATGCCAATTATCAAGTCAGGAATGAAATATTTTCCCTGCATAGTATTTCTAAAAATGAAAGCGAGGTAGATACAAGGATATGCAGGTTGGATTTCAGTGACAATTGTTAAAGATTAGGATTGACAAATCAGATCATTGTTTGTGATGGAGTAGGCCCTGGCTCTAATTTTCCAATAGCTCACAATATTTCTCGACATCTGAGTCAGCAGAATGCTGAGAGCCATCCATTCAGGGGAATTGATCTTGTAAGCCCGGCGGCCTGAGAGATAGCTTTAGATTGGCTGAGTTTGTGAGGGAGTCATGGAAGTGCTCAGGCAGGGAATGAAGAAGTGACAGGAGGTTGGCACGCGTTAACCATCTTAAAGGTCAGGGATACCACAAACTCTTGACAGCTGTCTTTTATTAATCCTGGAGTCAGATGGTAGAGCAGTTGCCACCCCTCAAGTGTAACATTGTTGTTTACTCAGTCAAGGCACACATTATCCATGAAACAACTGATAGACACATATATACATGCTTGTGGGCTATTTAAGAAGTAAAAGTGCTGTATGAATTACTTATTTCTCATAGTAACAATACCTGCACTGAAGATGTGTTTTTAATATTGCAGCCAATAGGAGCAATAGACCTGACTGTTCTATAGATACTGCCTTGACATCCACATGGCTATAAAACTAATCCTGACCTCATGGTGTAATGGGCCCCATTAGGTGTAATTGAGACTAATAATTGATCAGATTACATTAATTAAGGATTTGGACAGAATGAAGCTACAGCTTGCCAGGATTGTGGCTATAAAGGGACACGTGTATAAAATGGCCCTTGGTGACTGAAGTACTGAAATTCTTTCTGTTCCTCTTTGGATCATAAACATTTAATTGAACTCCTTATGAAGTATTGTCAAGTCATCTGTGTTTCAGGGTGTTGGATTCAATTTATATATTTACACGCCTGTTTATCACATATTCCTGAGACATATTCTCAAAAGTAACTTAATAATGTACCTTGATGTGCCTGTTAATTTAACAGTATAGGTGCTTGTATTGTACCAAGTAGTATTTGGAAGGATGGCAGCTTCATTTGATTCTAGCCTTGTCCATACATTTATTTGAAAGATGATGTTGTTTCTGCGTATTAAAGCCCTGCAGCCCACCCAAAATGCAACAGGACCTGATGAACCATGTCAGGTTTGGGCAGGTTCAAGCTCATAATTTTATTAAAGTGCTTGGATTCGGGTCGAGTTGGGCTCAGCATTTTTGGATGTCAGGTTTTGCACTGCTCTGCTATAAGCACAATTGAATTAATGACATTTACTCAAAGGGAATTAAAGTTTTTAAGGCTACTGAACTTATTTTTATCTAAGTGCCCTCTGTTTTCCCAAAATGGAGTTTGTTTTGTTGAATTGTTGAGCTGAATTTTCCAATTTTGCTGTGGTGACTTAAACAGACTTTATTCAGACGATATTGCTTTCATTTCATAAGCCACTGAACATTACTGAACATTATTTCCACATACTGTGGAATTTCTGTATTGTTTTATGGACCTTTATTCCCTTCAGTTTACTGTGAATTTATTCAACATATATATATTAAATATTAAAAATATTATATATATATATATTTTTATATATATATTATTTAAACATCAAATAAAGTACTGTGTTATTCTTTGACAAGTAATACACATTTGAAGTTTGTAATATTTCATTTTTAATTGTAACAAATGCAAATGCTGGTTGTGGTGGCAATGTTGGTTAAACCTAGTGGTAGGTGTAAATGAAGTGACAATTCAGGATTCAGAGATTAATTTCAAAGTCCTAGTTCCACCAAATAGTTTGTAATTTGAACATGGTAATAAGAAAACTCAGCATCAATGTATAGATTTTAGGGCTTGGAACTAAAGTTTATAATCAAAATAAGAATATCTTGTTATCTTGCTATCTTGTTGATTGGCACTGTCTTTTTAAACACGCGTACCAATGCTTTTGTTGTTGATATAGGGATTTTATTTGATGGGTCTACGAATGACTCAACATTGTAGCAGGCTTGACATATACTCCATCATTTTGTTTTTAATTAAAGGTTGTGGGGACTGAAGGTGAAAAGTGACTGTTCTGAATGACTGCTGCAATATATGCCTTGCCTCATTGTATTAAAGATGAAAGATGGCAATAAAGGCTTTTTCATATTGAAAATTTCCTGTAGTACTGTTCATACATGTCCAACATTTTATAGACATTAGAAGTGTGTTGTAGATGTATAGTGTATTCTAAGAGAATATTACCATATGAATTTAAACATTAACTTAAATATATAAAGCTACAGTGAAGCACATGCTGATGACAAAGGCAATCAGTATATCCTCTGAATCCACTCACAGGAAAATTCCAGTATATGAGCTGAATTTGTTCGTTTATATATGTAAAAAACCTGCAGTAACATTACAGCATAATGCAGTATTTGGAGCCATTTTTCAAGAATGGGCAACCTGCCATTTTAATTAATTTACAATGGAGTGGGAATTTTGCCTGCTCCGGAAAATAAGGACTAGTGCTATTTTATTGAACCGTGCTGCAGTTTGATAGAATTAATATTGCATGTTTCTCACAAAACGGCTAAACAGTATTTCCTAGAATAATAAGCCAAAATGCACTTTGCATTTAGAACACCAACCAAGGATATATTAAGGAGTATTTTAAGCATCCGTAAAGAATGATTCTCCTGTAAGTGTTGTGGTCATGTTAAAATGTGCTTGGTTTCGTTGGCTCATCCTTTCAGATAAGAAGGGAAGTAGTCATATATGGTCAGAGCCACACAAAAGCAAAGTGCAAGCTGTAAGATGGTTCTCAAAACTGCATGGCGAGTTTAATTGAGCAACGACTTCAGTTAAATCTGGGTCTTGTCTTGGGAGACAAGAGCTGAAATTGTAAGAAGGCCATCATATGCTAATTGAGCGGACACTGAGCTCTCGCATGGTGGAATTACACCTGACCCAAAGGTATTAACAGTAAGAGTGGAGTTGATTTAATCCCATTGTGATAATGAGCCTTCATCCAGAATGATGCATTATCTAAATGGATACACCCATAACAATAACTGCTATTCTTTATTATAATAGCTGACAGCTTTATTAACCCCTGTCTGTTTTCTACTTATAGCAGTACAGAGGCTGGCAACTAAAAATAAAGCCACAGTGTACGGTGTTCATTGCTGTATATAATGGACATAAGCCATACAGTACCCATTTCCCACTTTTGTGCCAGTCTCGTAGACTGCTTCTCCTCTCTTTTTACTGGAATGCCTCAGAAGAGGCTAATCTCCTTGGTCTGATAATCACTCTGATGACAGACCCACTAAAATAGGCTGTGGGTGGGGTTTTTCATAGCCATGGCCACTGACATCTCTGTGTAGACATGCTAACTAGCTATATATTTTCATATTAAACGGACAGTGTCTGCAAGATTGAACATTAGTTATCTATCTAGTGGATTAGTCGATACATTTTTACAAATAATTTCTTGTTCATTATATTTATATTTTTGGAACTTTTCCAGAGTTCTTAATCATAGTGTGTCATTATTTAAAGTGACTGTATCACAATAAATAAATAAATGCTACAAAACAAAACAAAAAAATAAATAAAATTAATGAAAAACTAGCTCTATCAGAGCCTTCCAGCCAAAACAAATGCTTGACATGTTAAGAACTGATTCACATCTACATCTGTAGGTGTTGTGAATAACTTACAGCAATGCAGCAATTGTCATCAAACCCTTTTGTCTTTTGAACATATTCTCAAGTATCATGGAGAATCCAGATTTTTTTTTTTTTTTTATTGCAAGCACTAAAAGGCTTTACTTTGTGACTGATTTTTACAGTTAGTGAATGGTTTAATACTTACTATTATAACTCTCCCCAAATGAAGTACTATTGTAAAAAACTGAGTTTTGTAATTGTGGCCCTACGCTCACACTTCAAAGCTATTCTACATTGCAAGACCTTATGCAAGTCTTCAAACAGGAGGAATGACATATTGGGCCTATTTAGAGGGGAAAAATATTACAATGGTCAAATACAAGTAGCTTGCACAATATCTGTATTGAGGATTAGCCTAGCTGGTTAAAAAAATAAACTTGCGGTATAAAAATCTCCAGGTTTGAGCTGCAAGGTTTGTAATTAACTGCAATGACCATTGATTTTCTATTGCTAAAATTATTTTGTGCTCTCTTAATGTAAAATGATTGATGTTTCAGTCTATATATCTATAAATGCCCCAATTTCAGGGTTCATAGATCATATTTGCATGGTATTCAGCAAAACAAAATGGAAAGAGGCAACATTTTTTCATGTCATTTTACTATTTTTGCTTTATTGATGATCACATTTCAGTTTGATAATCTATTTGGTAACTTAATGAAAGATCATTATTTCCTGATGTTTTTTAGGAGCTTGCTTTTTTAAGGTTTCTAATGCATGCGAAATACTTAGACAAATTGACTGAATTTGGGAATTGGCAGGCTAAATAAATGTTCTATAAATTGAAAGGGTGATCACGAGGAGTTCATCTTTGGAGTACTTGGAATAATTAAGGAACACACAGCTATTAAGCATCGGTTAATGAGATCTAACAGCTTTAATGGACTGCCTAATCCTTTATTTTAATCCACACCCACAGCCACAAAGTAGATACAGGGCAACATCAATGATAATCCAGATAATACCATTCTAGATAAAATAAGGCACCTAACCTAATAATAAAAACACTGCTGGATGAACGTGCAGTCCAGTACTTGTATACTAGGTGATAATAATGATATTATTAATGCATTGACCACAGGTTGTGTGTAGTGTGTCGATTCCAAAAGTGTGTTGTCTGTGTCTAAAGACAAACACAATTTGAAGTAAACATGGAATACAGCAGAGAGGCTCTAGTCAGTGTTTTGATCAGCAGTGTCCCCCAACCCCCCCCCCCCCCCCCCATCCCCCCCGCAGCTTCCCAGTGCATATGCATACAAGCACCAAACTGCAAAGTTCTTGTCAACTTAATGAAATAAACTGTTTAATCAAAATTTTAAAATAAAATGTGTGATTTAGCTATCGCCTCAGGTGGTTTGCACTTACACTTCACAATCATTGTGTAACAGAGCAACAGTCAATTGACACCAGACAGGCGTAAATGATATCAGTTTAGCTTTTCCATATAATTGTGATAACAATTTTCAAGATTTCGCTGATGATGCACTTTAAATGTATGTAAACTCCATTGGTATGCAACTGATGTTGAAGTCCAGTTTAACTATTGATTGGGAAGAGCCAGGAAATGTGGTCTGTATCTGACTGGTGGTTGATTAACTTTCCATTTTGGTGGGGGAAGGCTAAAAATATAAAAAGCACACATGCATGTCTCTATATGCATTTCATTATGTCACAAATGACATCATTTTAACTTTTTAAGCTATCACTGTTCAGCCACAATGTTCGCCATATATTTTTGTCTTGCTGATCTTTTTAACTTTTTTCTATATTACATTGTATGAAGAGGGAAGGACACATACATGGCACTGGGCGAATATATGTAAGTAGAATAAAATATGGTATAGCAAAATACAATGCATCTACCCAACTACTTTAGTGGCCTCTGTTTCAGTGAACTATCTAACATTATTACCTATCAATGAGCCTTTCTGCACATTAATATATCAGGTAGTAGTGATAGAAAAAATGTCACTGTAAAATGGTTGCAGATACTTTTTTAAGATCCTGAGTAAGTGCCAATTGGTGGATAGGAACTACTGGACTGAAATTATCTGAGCAACTTGCAGGGGCCTGAGAACTTGCAGGGTACCTGAGAGCAGTGAGACAAGGAAACCTTGCGGACATACCCTGCATAACTTGCTGGCATGGGTGGAGTGGCAGTGTAGCATAGTGATTACGAAGCAGGACTCATAACCAAAAGGTTGCTGGATTGAAACCCCACTGGGGCACTGCTGCTGTACCCGTGGGCAAGGTACTTAACCCACAATTGCCTCAGTAAATATCCAGCTGTATAAATGGACAACATTGTAAAAAATCACTTTAACTGCGTAAGAGCATCTGCTTAATGCCACCAATGTAATGTAATACCTATCCCTCCCATGGCATTACAAAAGTCAACTTTTTGGCCCTCTGAGTTCCCAGTCAGCCGATGACACAGTGGCATCAAGTCCCAGCTAAGTCTGAACTCGAGGCAAATGCCTTGCTGGCTGAGACATGCAGGAGCCACTTTAAGATACATGTCTGGTAGGTAACCTGCTCCCGGATTGTTTGTTATTGTAGTGCTTCTACTTCTGAGATTTTGCGTATACTTAAAAATTATTCAGTTTGTAACACTGTTGATATTGAACACTGTCTCTGCCTTTGATGCTTACACAGGGTTGATAAACTACAGGGTGATTGAACAGCTGCTCCACCATTGGCAATTACTGCTGACTGAAACCGCCAAAGAACTTATAGCCTTTCAGGTGTGTAGTGACCGTGCCGGTTTATGGTGTTTTTTGTTTTTTCTTTGGTTATGTATCAAGTCACTGTGACATTCCAATGTATGAAGCATTAGGTATCAAAGTGCACCTCTGCAGCTGATGGTTTTATCAGCTTCCACCTTCACAAATTGAGGGCAGCTTGAACACTTGACTAATGTCTAAAAGATGTTTGATGTGGTTCTTGTAGTCTGTGCCAAGAAGTTGAGCTACATAGTGGGTGGGGGGGGGCATCAAACCATGCCTACTGCCATAAACTATGAAGAGATGCAGTCTTCCCAACTGGTAATGGGCTGGAACCTATGGTTCAGTCCTAACTCTTCCAGGACAGCCGTGGCACTCAAGAAATTGACCAGGGAGTTTGTAACTAACAGAGGAGAGTGTGGACTCCAGCATGTGATATCAGCCTCAAGGATTTCGGGAGGAGCTATTTGAAGGGGACTGTTTGCCAAGAGCTGACGCTGCAGAGCTGTGACTGTACTCTGCTATTCACTGTGTCGACCGATGCCTCTGAGGGCTGTCTGGGGGCTGTTTTGTTGCAGAGCGAGAATCAGAGGCCTGTGCACTACATTAGCCACAAGCTGTTCCAGGGGGAAACTGAGGATCTCCATCTTAGCAAAAGAGTGTTTGCCATTAAGTTGGCCTTGGCCACACTGAAGTACTACCTCATCAGTAAAAAGGTTCTTGAGACTGATGATTGTACCTTGTGGTGGCTCAACAAGATGACATACAGTCATGCCTGATATCTGTCCTTGCAGCTGATTGTGGCTAAGTACCTGGCAGGGTGCCAGAATGTCATCATTGACTTCTGTCCTATCATTGAGATGAGTGACAGTCTTAATGTGTGGGATGTGCACTGATGTAGCCCAAAATAGCACCCAAAAAAGGAAATTTTTACCTGTACACTTGCTTACTTTTTATTCTTATGTATTTGTAAGTACTTACCCCATCTCTATTTTTCATACAGAGTTTTGTCCCTGTTGCAATATGCTGAAATGGATCAATTATTTTATTTCTGAGACAAATCTTTTTTTCTTGTTAATCTAATTGAATTAGTTCAATCAGCTGTTTTAAATATTTTTTTCTTAACTCAGATTGATGGTAATTCCTTTCTTTAGCATTCTTTTCATAGAATTGCAATGAAGTTAATATAAAGTTTAGATGAAGGGAGGGACCATCTATCTTGCAACTCTCTTTGCATTGTGAATCAGAGAGTACAGCTTTTCTCACATACTTGCATTTAAAGTGCTGAATAATTGCCTGATTATGTGCAAGTCAATTAACTTTAAAGCCATCTCGGAAAGTGCAATGCTTTATGGACGTGACGCCTTTCTCAGGTGGGTGATAATTGTGGCAGTATCACAGAGATACTGCTACATTGTGCCATTGATGAGTCTCTTTTTCTATGCCAGCCAGGGACTTTCATTTTCAGGGAGATTTGTTCAGCTTGCACTTTTGTGCACATACTTGTGCACATGCAAGAAAGATATATAAACTTGTTCTCTCATCTATCTTACTTACAGTCTAGTTCTTACCTGTGTGTAATGACAGAGATTGACAATTTGCAAACACAAAACGGACAACCGTTGCAACATTGCAAATAGGTTAATGGTGCTATTATGTAATTTTGTGTTATGTTCCTTAAAAAAAAACTTGCTCTCAGATGAATAAACAGGGCAGTCCAAAAAGAATTTATACTTTACCTTCTTGCACAGAGAAAATTAAACTCTCCAAAACATACTCTGAAGCATATAGTCAAGGAAAAGGAGAAACTATTACAATTCCTAATGATGTCCCAATTCCCTTGTTTTTGTGAACACATTCTTTTATTTCAGTAGGGTGTTCAATCAAGTCCTCTGAATTGCAAATTTGCAGTTGAAAATTAATATTTACCATTTTAATCATTCATGCATTTGCCTTTAGGAAGAGAAATAAGCAGGGAGGAATTAATGTATTATTAATAATGTAAATTAAAAGTTGAAAAAAGTTGACAGACACCTTTAAAATGTTTTAAGGAGAGTGTATTTATTGCTCTAGATATCATCACACACAACTGTAGCATATTTTATCTCTTTCGTTTTTCATTGGGAGAATATTAACTGAGAGGGGAGAATCCAGAAATAGCAGCCTCGTTTATAAATGAAAATCTCCCCTCTAAAAAAAAAAGAGGCAATCAATCATCATGATGTGCAAAAACAATAAAAGATTTTATCTGGGATCATCATCGTAACCTACCTCACTGACACGGTCTTGTCAGGTGTTAATGGGAATCACCCCAGAGTCGCATGTTATTGTTGGGTAATATTGTGAACAGCCAATGGATCATTCCTCTGATGGATGACAGCAAACATTCCCCTTGCTTTCCCTGCAGAGCGCTGGCCATATCTCACAGCTCTAAAAGGACAACATGTTGCATTTTTAATTGCGCCTGATTGATGGTTAGACGTTGCGGTGCACTATCACACCATCATCACAGAGTGTTCAATTTAAATTTCTTTTTTTTTTCCTTACCTATTCCGCCTCAGTTTGCTCTCTTGACAGGAGACCACTCAAAAGCTTAATTAAGAGTTTCAGAGGCTGCTCTGTGTTAATCAGCTTTCCCGCTGCCTCCGTATCGTGACACCTCAGAAGACGCGCTTGATGACATATGGGCATGACTGTGGTTAATGTACACCCTGCCTTTGGGGAAATACACAAATAACACTTTTAATCAGTGCTGTGCAAAAAGAACACAAGAAGAAACATGATTAACACATTTCTGTAGAATATCATTAAATGGCTGAGGAATTCCTTGGTGGCTGAGGCTGGTGAGCCAAAGACTGAGCATTAGCAGTAATGGATGGAAATGTTTAAAACAGTCAAGAAACGGAGTGCGTCTGCATTTTTTGGAGCTGACCCCCTTCCGTTTCAGAGGTAGTATTTGCTTGTTAATGTTACATGTTGTGGCAAAGTGTTCACTGAATGAAACGGTGGATTAGCAGCTTGTCTTGAATTTAGCTATTTTCAGATCTCTGATGAGTATGTCTGGCCAGGCAAGGGCTCCGGTATTGGCTCCTTGGGGTTTTCTTCTAATGCCTTTCTATTTGTAGCCAAGCTTTTCATCTGTTTCCTGCGGTACGGTGTGAGCTGCATATACACACTTGAGCTTTTATTGAGACTCAGAAGGAGCGCCTGGCTCATTGTTTAAACTCATTTTCCAGGACAGATTTCAGGCATTTTCCAAACATTTCTAACCATGTTTCTCTTACATTCAATAGAAGGCAAGTGAGTGTCTAGGTCATTACAGGCTTGGCTTTTATCCCCTTCAAAGTGGCATGTGCCGACCCTGCAGTTCCTCCAGGCAGCCAGATAGTGTTTGATTCGCTTGAGTTGCTTGAGGGCCAGTCTGAGTGCCGAATACACTGAGGAACAAGGCCAGTCATAGCACAAAAACACCCCTGTTTTGACTTTCCAAATGTCAAACTGAAACATTTAAATTAAGATTACTTGATGTATACATGCACTTATAGACAAATTGCCCTTTTTATTAAAACACATTGAGACAATTTGGCAACTGAGCTTTTGAAGAGTCTTGGCAAATTAAAGCAGGCCATTTTTCTATTACATTCTCTGAAAGACACTGGACTCTCTGTAGAAAAGCAGACAGAATAACTAAATGTGTGGAGAGTCACTGGGAAAAAAATCCAAAATATAAAAATGACTCTCAATGTTGGAAGAATAAAATTGTATTGAAATCAACTTGCAAGCACAACTTTCACCTTTAGTGTTCCTTAACTGCTCCACTACACTAATGCCTAATCACTGTGAATGTGCCCAGTTCATTTGTGACATGCCACCAGTATGTATCAGTTTTTTTTTTTTTTTTTTAGGAAATATCATTGCATCCTCCAAATGATTCATTCAGTTTTAAAACCATGCATTTTCCTTAAAATTATTATGGCAGTTATGTCACAATCCAAAAAATGAATATAGTTGTCATTAAACTAAAACTTTTTCTTCACCATGCTTAGTATTGAGAATAGAGTAACAACTTTGGAATGCAAGACTACAAGATATTACAAGCAGTAGTGTTGTTTTGACTCCATTTTAGGAAATCATATATAAATATATAACTAGGTTGTTGCAGACAGAATGTGTCATAATATTGGTCAAGGTTTCCATGTTGTATACTGTCTTATTGAATGCTATATTGGGTTTCAGAATGTTTTCTAAGTCACAAAATACTGTAAATAAGTGTATCTTTAGAATTTGTCTAAAATACACTTAATCTGTACACACTATCCCCCATTGTTATCCAAACTTTATGAAAACTTGCTTTAACAACCTTCTTACCTCCCATATCATACTTTATTCTCTTCAATAAATATCCCAGCATGGACAGCCCAAATAGTAGTCTGTCTGTGCAACCCAGAAATATTCAGCCAAAGCAATAAGTGCAGAGTAGGCCTGTGGATTCATAGTAGCTACAAAGCACATTCTGTTGTTGCTATGGAAACATTTCTCTTGTAAAATGGGCACTATAGGCTTAGATAGAATGATGTTTATGACTCCTAAAATGCAAAATAAATAAATAAATAGCAAAACATCAACACATACCTCAGTGTATGAGATCATACTCTATATTAAACGCATTTTCATTTATTTAAAACATTATTACATACACAAGCAGAAATGCATCGGCCTCTTTGTTTGACCTGTGACGTGTGTGACTCAAATTGTGATGCATAATATTTCTCATATTTGCCAAATATCTGCCAAATATCAGCTCGAATTCACAAAGTTGCTGTTTTGAAAGTTAAAGAAAGTCATGAAGGATCTGTATTGATACAAAAAGGTAAATTTCAGAGCCAGTAATCTGTCATTTATCACTAGCCTATTTGGTGTGTAGAGATAACAAAAATCTAGATTACCTTGATTACCATGTATGAGCAATGAGCAATGAGCATAATGATTTATTTATTTATTTTTATTCAGATAGGTCTTCTTTCAAAACACCATGCTGTAGGAAGTTTTAAATGGTATGATGAGCGATATTGTTTATCATTGTCAATTTCACATGGAGCTGACTGTAGCCCAGTGTTGTACAGATTTCTTTCGTCAAGGAAAAACATTACAGTAAATTTTTTTTTCTTTTTCTGACTCTTTATAATCTTAAGTTTCAACACAGGTGATATGTGTTTTAAAAGCAGTTACTTTGTAGAACTTGACTGTCATGACCACAGAGCCATTAATGAGCCTTAACTTGTTTTGAAAGATCAATGGAAATTGATGCAAACACACGTCAGAAAAAGAGATGATATCCACACAGCAATCGCTTTAGGAATGAGCAGTTGCATTTACTTTTTTTGGTTAACACTCCAACGATATGTGTAAATAAAATTCAAACCAATAAGTACTCCCCTTTCACTTAATGAGAATTCAGTGCATTTACACTGAATTTAATTAGCAATCCTTCAGGCACACTATATCATTTTAGGTGCCCCTGCTGAAAGATGGCTTGTGGAGAACACTTTGAATGATACTGTGTCTGCATAGAATGTCTTGAATGTCCCCCAGTATTTGAGATGAAATAAAATAAGTAACAGAAGCATGCTGTTTAGCCTTTGCTTTGTTCTGCAGTAGCTTTGCAGTTTAGCTTTTTAATGTCTGTTTCCTAAAAATAATGGAATTATCTGCAATTAGCATCACTCTTTTCCAAAGCAGTACATTCACACTTGACAGTTTCTCAGACGCTGCAGTTATCAATTGTTTTTTTAAATTGTATGTATATATATATATATATAATATAACTGCTGTATTTTCTATTTTCTATTGCATTTCATATGTAGCAAAGCCACTCAGGTATAGATGTCAAATACAATGCCAAGTCAGTGAATTTGAGTAAATAGCTGCCTCTGAAATCAAGCTTTTGGAACACTGATGTGTGTGTGTGTGTATGTATATATATATATATATATATATATATAATCAAACAAGGCGAAAATCACATCTTCGTATGATTTCATTGGAATTATTATGCAATAAAACACAGTGTTCATGCTCCCTACGGGGTTCAGCAGCATTATAAGAACAGCAGCACTTTATCCTCTCAATAAACAGTGTGCTTGTTTGTCACAGTGTGTTGTTTCCACTTTTCTTTTCTAAATTCTGTTAGCGAGGTATGTGTTCGAAATCTTAAAAGATTAATTTATGCTTTCAAATTTATTTACCATGTCCTGTCACGTTCAAATTGGTGCTTTGGACAGCTACGCATACCAAGTAAGCATTGAAAGGAGCACTTAGAGCAGGGAAATTCAAAGAATAATCTGTCTATATAATAGAATAATGAAGCTGTCTTAAAAACCAAATGCAATTAATGATGTAATAGCCTTTTTAGGATGCACTCTTCAGATGCCAAAATGTCCTTATGGAGACAGAATGACCTAAAAACTTTCTTAGTCATTCTTTTACTTTTCGAACTCCAGCAGTTTGAGGGGGGTTGTGGTATAGTATCTCCACCTTTTAGTGGTGCAGGAATTATTTAATTATTCAAATCTGTAAATCCGTCAAGTGCATTGTTATTGACAAATATTATCAATAGCTTATCACAGGCTTCATTGAAGGTCTTCAACTTCTTATCAAAATGGAACAGATTAGCATTACAGCACAACCCCTTTGATAAAGGTGAATAAAGCACTCAACAGCCAAAATCGAAAACTTTTTAACCTCCTAGGTGTCTACCCAAGCACATGGCAAGTAGATGTAAAGCAGTGCTACTTCCATAAGGCAGACCAGTGTTTTCTAGCAAAATAAATAAAGAATTGTCATGGAACCTAGTGCACGAACATAGCCTAGAGCACACCATTGACCAAAACAATACATGTTTTGTGGGCTCTCTACCACCACTCTAAACTACAGCAGTCTTACTGTCAATCTTGTCTGCATTGACCAAAACTATTGCACGGGAATAGAAGGAATTCAGAAAACATCTTTTAGGTGGTGGTGGTGGTGGTGGGGGGGTTCTTCTTCAATCAAATCAAATCTGAGGTCACACATACGTGTGTTTTTGACCCATTGGTTTTCAGTAACTAAAATGTGGATTTACAGTAACACAAACCCAATTACAAATGTTCCTCTTGAGATTTGGTTGGAATTTTACTAAATGTGAAATGGGGTGGTTGAACATGCTCAGTCTCATCTATCATATGCATTTCTTGTAGCTTAGCTGTCTATTTAAGTACATGGTTTGTTAATTTTGAGCTCGAACACTACAAAAAACTGATTCTGACTTTCCTTTTTTCCCCCAAGAACAAATCATAACAGTCTGCTATAGCCTTCACCGGGTAAAATATGCCTGAATCCTAGAGTACCACCCTAAACTGGATGAAACAAGATTTTCAGCGTTAACAGTCCTAAACAGTAGTATTTTTTGTCATAAAATCATCCTGAATTGTGTAGCATTTTATGTACAGTGCAATCATAGGGTGTGATCAGCTCTGTTCTGTTTTATTTTGGGTACAGCATTTGCCACAAATTTTGCTTTTTTGTAATACACTGTATGAATCACTCATAATTCCAATGATAGAGGTTCTATGGTAAGGAATGTTTGAGTCGTCGATGAGAGTGAAGACATAAGTAATCTGGACATCACTTTCATATTGCACCAGTCATTAGGGTTATCACACAGTACACCTCCAAACTATGGGGGAATCTATGTCGAGACAATGAGCCATCAGGGGATAGCTCACTTTTCAGATTGGCTGAGAATGCAACTGCTTAGACATGCCACCAATCTGTTGAGATGTAATAAATATTGCATAAAGTAGCATGCGCTATATCTGCATTCAACTTAATAGTCATTAGTCTTTCAATTACACCAAACTGTTAATTTTTTTTTATAACAAACTGCTTTATTAAGAATGTGATTTTTGGTTCTTCAAAATGGACATGAATCGGGTCTAATGAAAACTGAGGCTTAAGACTTCAGGTTATACTACTGTAATACAAGATACCTGTGAAACACTGTACTAATACAGAGGGCTGGAGTGATAGCACAAGTGTAGAAACAGAACAAGGTTGTAAAGATGCATGATAGTAGCTTGTTGACCTTCTCCAGTTTCTCTTACACGTATTCTGACATAAACATGCAGAGGATTTTGCTCTTATTCTGCAGCTAGCATTTCAAGCGCCTGTTGCAGGCTTATACACTCACCCCTAGAATGTTGTACTTTCACTTCATGCTTGGCAGACTATTTAAGTCTGACATGGAGGCTTGACATTATGGTGTTTGTACTGTGCTTGTAATGCGAATAGCTTAAGGGTCTCCATCTGAAGTGCTGTGCCTTTGAGAATAAAATTGCATCTACACAGAGGCAAATATTAGACTGCCAGGAGGAGACACTGCCTTGGTGAAAGGACATATATTCTTATTTTCATTATAGAGATGAATATGAACATAAAAACAGCAGCATGCTCTATGAATATTTTGGACCATTAAAAAAATGTATTAAGTTCACTGACTGCAAGCTGCATGTTCTTGAATGCAGCAAGCAACACACCAGGGGGGTGTTCATAACCATCAAATGCATTTTTTCTTTTATTTGTGACAGTGAGGCTTTGTCTTGAAATACTATCTGACTCTGTCCTTAACTTTCAATGACAAATTTAAGCAACCGTTTCTGTTCTGACACTCAGAGTTCAGCAGTCACTGAAATGAACAAGCAATCGTTTTTAACATGAAAAAAGCAGAGCATTTTCTTAAATTCATCACTCAGATGTGAAAATAAAGCAGCTGGAGCAATTACTTTGAATGCTCCCCAGATCTATAAAACAGATATGCAAAATTTTCCTGTTTTTCATAACTTAAGGTGTTTAATCTGTAGCAAAACACCATAATAAGAGCATGCCTGTGTACTGTAATTTTTTGTAATGTTTTCACTGAAAAAATGTCAGCTAGATCCTTTGAATTGTATTCTTTCGATCTGTGCATAATTTTAGAAATAAGAGTATTTGTTTTAGATTTGTATTTTTGTAAGGTGTTTTTACTGAAAAAAAAAAACTCGAACTATATTCTTTCACAAGAATTTAGAAATTTAGAAACAGTATACAGTATACAATACTGTACAATACTGTATTTTGTTTTAGAAACAATATACAGTATTGTTTCAGACTTGCATTTTTCATCAGGTGTTTACATTGCAGTGATTGAAGTTTGTTTTTAAATAAGCAAGCAACCATTTAGCGTTCAGTTTGTATGCATGTTAAATTTAATGTACTTGTTACCAGGTTACATACCATTGGGCCAGTGGTAAACACAAACAACTTGAAGATAATACAATTAACGTAATGACAGCTTGAGGGAAGGATGGGATGTTCTCCAAAAAAGTCATTAGCTCTATCACAACATCATTAGGGGTGGTAAACTAAAAGAGTGTTCAAAATTGAGTTTGGCATGTTGAATTGGTCTTTGTGGACATCCAGTATTTAGTTATGCTAATATTATTTTTGCCACAGTTGGGTAATTAAACTGCAATGATGATAATCCAAGCTGAGCACAACTGACATTTCTACACTTAATTGTAGGTCAGTTGGGTGTTAGGATGTAGTTTCTTTACAATTTATTATAACATATTGATTGGATAGTGCATCATATTTATATATATATATATACATTTTGAATATGTCTGTGAACAAGATTATGCCAAATTACAACCCAGCCCCACAACCAAACCCCACAACCCCTTTCAGTAAACAAAGTGTGCTTTTCTGTGATTCATTGTTAATATTGTACATTTCAGCCAATTCTGACCTCAGTGTTGTAAACTCACTCAAATCCATCGCTTAAACGTAAAGACAAAAGGCATTGTATTAGGCCTGAATTTGAGCCTTCTCTCTGCGTTCTCTTCTCTGTCAGTTCTTAGGAAATTGTTTCAGCTTTTATATGAGGAAATTTAGAGGACATAGATCAAACTTACTCCCTGCACCATAGCTTGAGCCCCTGCCTTTCAATATGGATTTACTATTCAAAATGCCATGAAGGGGAACTGTGTGACTCACTTTCCTGAGCAGACTGATCTCTCTCATACCCATAGGCTCTGCATTGGCATGGCAACAGTCTGATGTGTATATATATGTGTGTGTGTGTGTGTGTGTGTGTGTGTGTGTATATGTATGTATGTGTGTGTGTATATATATATATATATATATATATATATATATATATATATATATATATATATATATATATATATATATGTGTGTGTGTGTGTATTTTTTCATATTGGCCTCTTTGGTAGTGCAATCTTCCTTGGCCCAAACCATCTGCTCTCCATCTTACAAGAATGAGCCTGAGGCTAGAGCACCAACTTTCCTAGTAAGGCATCAGCTGGTCTCCTGTGAGAGTTAAATGAGTCCAGGGACTGCTCTGGCTTGTGGGTCAGCCTCTGGAGTCTGGAAGCTAGGGGTAAAAAAAGCAATAGGTCAAAGCTAACAACTGGCATGTTTTTTTTTAAGTAGCAGCAGGACAGGCAAGGAGTCACCTCCAGTGAAGTCATTAAAATTCTTATTGGGGTGTTTTAAGGAAGCATATGCCTTAGGGGTAAATATTAGCTACTAAGGAGTGTTGTCGAAAAGGTCATTCAGCTTTGAACTTGGAAGAAAAGAAAACTGGAATGTATGTGTGAAAACAGCCAGTTACATGTATGTGGAAGTATTGTACAGAGCAATAAGACTATGAGTTTCATGGCTGGTGACTAATAAAAACATACAGCTTGATTTCTTAATTTAGAATATGCATTGTTTATGATGTGTTTTTATGATGAATGTATTTGGTGCTGGACAGTTCATGATAAATGCATTTGGTTCAATCTACTTCAGATCACAATTAACTTATAATTGCAAGGTCAGGACAGAAGCTAACACTGACAAAAATGTTTATTTTCTGTACAAATGTGACATGATGAAAAGCCTATAGCTCATGTAAGGTGCTACAGAAACTATTTTCTCAGTGATTAGTTAGGAGAGAGTGTGGATTCATGTCTATTTCAGGATCTATTTAAGGTTTTAATGTGATACATTGTAAACACAAAGTGTCTATATTGTACAGATATGACCATGTTAATCATATTAATGGTCCTCATGTCTTTTGTTTACATTTTATTCATTGTGTTCAACTGAAGTATGAGGATGTGTGTATATGTATAAATAAAGTGAATAAAGTGACCCGGTGCTGCTCTGGCCCTCAGGTGGTGGAATGAGCTCACCTCAACAGTAAGGACAGTGAGGTCACTGTCCATTTTCCAGCACAGACTGAAAACCCACCTATTCAGACTACATCATGCCTTCCCAGGCTCTACAAACCTAATACCGTCGTAATAGCTTGTGTGCAGGTTATAAGCATTAGAGGCAAAAGCCTATTGGCAATGTACGCCTTTGCTACAGAAAAAAAAAGCTCAGTGATGAAATCATTGCAGTAACAGAAGCTTGTGGTGGTACAAGCTTGGTGGCTGAAAATGGTGATAGTAGTATATGACTGTATGCCTTATGATAGTACTTATTGTGGCAATGACTCCCTTAATGGCACTCTATCACAAATATGGTTGCAGTACTTACTTATATGGCTGCTTGCCTAACCTCATTGAATGTACTTGTTGTATATTTCTCTGGATAAGAGTTTTTGCTAACTGAATAAATGTAAATGTCAGGTTTATTTTGGTAGATACATAAAACATGTTCTCAAATTTGACAGGGTTGACTTTTTGGGATTAGAATTATGTAGTATAAATTTAAACAACAAGAACAGAAAATGTGTGCTTTCCCTTAGACTCTTTGGTTCATTTTGGCAAAAATGTAATTTGTGTACTTGAAATAATAATTATAAATAATAATTATTGATGTTATTGATGTAATTTATTAATTATTATATTTATTTATGTTATTTAGTGGTGATATGAATATCACCAAAGCATGTATAGTCATGGTAGATTTACAGTTAAAATAGTGTGAGCTTAGTGTGACCTCATTGTTTAACAGTATCCAAGTTCTCCAACATGAATTTGAAATTCAGCTGAAGCTACAGACAAATTTTTGGTACATTGTGTACAAAACATTCCATTTTGCCTTTTTAGTCAAGAAATATGAATTACCTATTAACAGTTTTGTCTACATTGCAAAGATTATATTGGCCATTGATTTATTGGTGTCTTTAGGATGATTTAAAACCTGAATAATCTATTCCAATGTGCAATACATTTCAGAACCAGCCTGACAGAAGAATTAATATTGTAGTGGTCCAGGGCGTGTTTGCAAGAGACATTCATTCAGTCTTGTGTCTGATTATTTAGTCACAAAAATGCATCTGTGCCCTGTCCAAGTTGTATAAATGAATCTATTGTGTTCAGTGGTGTTACTAGCCAGACCTACAATATATCAGTGATTAATTTACACTTCAAAATGTACAGTTGTTCCTGGGATGAAAATGTAGTTATTTGTTTTATGTGTTTGACTTTTTTTTCAGAAGAAAACACCAAGTGTACTGTAACAGTACTACCTCCGTACTACCTCTAGGTTAAACCAGAAAAAAGTCATATTCAGTTAAGAAAAATCAAGTTTGAGAAGGTTCAATCAATTTAGCCTTATGCTCTTTGGGGTCAGCCATATGCTTATAAGGACTGAATATTCAGGAAGAGTTATGGCCTGAAAGTAGATGTACCTAGGCTGACGTCAATAGTTTTTTAAAGCTGTTTTTTAAAAGACTGTTTGGAAGATAGTTTACTAGCAAGGAGGGCAGGCAAAGTACTTGAATGTCCATTTGGCCTAGCAGTGAGGCGAGGTTATGTTATGTCATTAAATGTCACCTTTGTCATAATATTGAAGCAATAAGATATCCTCAAGGGGCATTTGTTTGCTTTGACTTTGAATCTGAGAATAGAAACTAAACAGTAACACTCCATTGGTGGGTGTATAGATTAACCTTAAAGGTTAGAAAACAGACCGTTATTTAATTTAAAAAAAAGGCATTGTACTACATTAAATTCCTCTAACAAACAACCCACAGTTTTCCTGAAATTTGTAGGCAGCAGATGTTTAATGTAATTTTGAAGAGATAATGTGGCTGAAGTCTTTCTTCCCACGGTCACTGTGTCCTTGTTGTCATCCAAAAGCCTTCCATTGTTAACAACTGTCTCACCGGTGGGTGACAATGAAATCGATTAAATAAACTAAAGTGCAGCGGAGTTCTACAGGTATCCACAAAATTGAGGCGTATTGAATTGCATTTTTCCATAAGACAACTGGGCAGTATTGATTGAACCCATGACTGAATGTATACACATTTACCAATATATTTAATCTCAGATGCTAAAGTGATATAATGTGTTTTTTCCTTTGTTTCAGGTGATTCTGATCCTCACCAAGCTTTATGATTTTAACCTGGGGACTGTCACTGAAAGCTCTTTATGGAGGTAAGATGGAAGGATTTCTTTTCCTTTCTTTTGAAAATTAAAACACGTGACTGATGAAGTTATCATTGGCTATCAAAGGCATAATTCAAGTGGATTACTGCGTATCATTGGGCACCCTTAAACCATGTATTACTATTATTGATTGTCATTTTAGACCACTGTTAGCATTTCTAAAAAAAAAAAAAATATGTATAAAATATCAAATAGCAGAGCCCAATAGTACCAGATGAAAAATGAAGTGGCTGTTTTCTTATGTTGTGGATATTCAATCGTAACATGTCCATCCTCCAAACATCCCTTAGAGGGAAAAGGCTTTCTGAGTAACAAGGAACAACATGAGTCTTATATGTAACACTTTGTTATGACCACGATCTAATGTTGTATAATGTACAAAATGTTCCCCAGAATATTTTAAGAAAATTCTTTTTTGTAGGTCACATATGTGCAATGGTCCCTTTGAAGGGCCCCGAGTGTGAATGTCATGAATATTTAATTATGTCATATAAGACTGGAACAATGCTATATCTGTGTTCTCGGATGCGGTACAAGTAATAGAAACTTATTCTTTCTATGCCCAGTTTACATTGGTAGGAGTGAAATAATTTTTCTAAGGATGGCGTGGGGAAAAAATCCAGACTGGTTGTCCAAAACTAGGGACATCACACCACGACTAACAAAGCAAAATCAAGGTAAACCTATTAGTTATGCAGCTTGCACTGATCTTGGTAGCAATGCAGTTTGGAGCAGCCTAGTGGACCTTTTGCTCCACCTTCTGCACTGTGGCATTGAAGACCACATATTTCTAGCACTGGCATGTGCTAGTGCATCCCTGCTTATTACAGCAGCATTGGCACTAGCTAATGACAGACACACAATGTACTGTATTTGATGAGCAGCAAATAAAATACAACAAATGATCTCTTGACAAAGCAACGCATGTCAGGTCTCTGCCACATGTGAAATGTATGACTTAGCCAGCTAAAAGATTTCTTTCTTCTGGTCCCAGAAATGGTATTGTATATTTTCTAAACCAACATTATTGCGTAAGCTTGTCAAGACTTGTAGCAACATATGCAGTACTGACATGTGCAGAATACATAGAATAAAAGGCTACAAATAATGTAGCCTAATAAGGTACTATATTCTTTTGGCAACGCACACGAAAGCCATTTTAGCAAAAAAGCAAAATAATATGTTGTTATAGAATAAATGAGGAGTATTAACATGAGACTGTGGCTTTGCAGGAAGAAATTTTGGAACTACCAAAAGTGTACCTGAGACCTGTTTTTTGGCAGTGAATTCTTGGATGACAGAACTGAGAAATGGTTGAACTGACAACTGACAAATGTTCCAGATTATCTCGATGAAGGCTTGTAAGAATAAGATGTATAAACCTCTTTTAATGGATCAACTGACCACAAACAGTGCCGTCAACTGCAATGACTCATAGTAAAATCATAATGATGTCACATTAAGGATGTCTCGGAAAAGGGTTCCAGCGCTGGTGTGATGTTCACTTAATGCAATGCAAAATTTATATTCAGGTGCATAGCAAGGTCAAGTTCACTGAAGCTGTTTGAACTTAAAATCTGACTGCATGCTGTTTTCTAGCATTCCTTTTAATCAAATATGTTAAAGTAAACATGTTATTAACATAACAACGCAAATAACTAGTAACAAATAACTGATCCAGCAGTACCGAATACAAAATGCAACAGTTTGTGAAACATTTAATTAAAAAATACGCTTGATTAAAGTGAATGTAAAATGCAAATAATTTAAACAGATTTTGAACCGGTGGGACATGCTCTACTTAGGAATGGCTGAAAGAAATGCACAGTATATAAGAAGGAGGTTTGCTGAAATAAGAGTGTAATGTCCCTTTGCATAATTTAAACATTAACCCAATATTTATTTATTCATAACACAAAATGGAACACTGCATAATTTAGGGTTTCCTTCCCCTAGAGTCCAAGCAGGGCCAGCTAAGGATGTATTGAGATTGATTAATTAGTTTTTTTAAAAGGTAATCAAAATAGGTTTAAATAGATTTTGCAAGAACTACAAGTAATGCATGACAAAGTCATCATGATATGTTTAATGTAAATTTAATTAGCTGTGTTCAACCAGTCCTCTAACTTGCTGTGAATTCTTGCAAAGACTATGAAAAAAACCTGCTTACTAATGTTACTACTCTAATCTCTCATGCATTATGTTAAAAATCCATCCAAATAAAGTCATAGTGATGACAACAACACATCTTTTTGAAATTTTGACAAATACATGTGAACTACTTTAGGAAAACTTTTTCTGTCTTTTAAAATGTGCTTTATAATGTATCTCTGAATGCAGAATGGGGTTTGCCTGATACTTTGTGGAGGTGTTTGTTTTGTGTTTGCAGAATGCAATCCTTTCTTTTTCTAGTTCAGTTCACTGTTTGATTATTATTTTGCTCACTGATTATCTTGCTGCGTAGCTATGTGTCTGCTGTCACTCTCCATGAGACAATTTCAGCGAAGGCTTGGAACAGCAGCCACCTGTCTGTGCCTGTCCTTGTGATTTCAAGGTCAATACCCAGCTTCAGGTCATTTCTAAGAGAACAGGATATGGAACACTTCTGCAAAATTGCAAAGGGTTATGGTTGTTGAGTGACGCACGGCCAACGGAACAGAATTTTGTCATTGACAAAACCTGTGCCCGACAATATAGCTATGCGTATTATGTAACATTTAGATTAAATTTTTGCCTGGCAGACACTCTTATCCAGAGCGTCTTACACAGCTTACAATTTCTCCATATTATCCATTTATACAGCTGTATATTTACTGAGGCAATTCAGGTTAAGCACCTTACCACAGGAAATGACAGCAGT
Organism: Megalops cyprinoides; assembly: GCF_013368585.1. Lineage (NCBI taxonomy): Eukaryota > Metazoa > Chordata > Actinopteri > Elopiformes > Megalopidae > Megalops > Megalops cyprinoides. The sequence goes on along the minus strand of NC_050583.1, from coordinate 60,331,617 downwards.
AGCCTACCTGGGAATTGAACCAGTAACTTTTTTGGGTTATGAATGCTTCTCTTAACCACTGCTGCCCCGGTATATCTGGTTACATCACAGTTTGACCAGACAGGAGGAAAGGTTTTTTTTAAAAAACAACAGGTGAAAGGATATGCTTAACAGGTTAGACACTGGCCCTGTTGTTAACCGTCCTGTCTTTTCAGGCATGCTTGAGATGTGTATTTTGTATCAGCTTTTGAAGTTGTACTAGTAAGCGATGTGAATAGGAACCGCTGTTTAGTAAAGCAGCTTCAGAAGAGTTTAAATCCTCCTTGGCAGCGAGCCTGGCGCTGTGTCAAGACAGCGGTAGAGCAGAGTGGGTGCAGACGCTCTCTCAGCTGGAGCCTCTATATATCTCCATGACGCTTGTCCCTGCTGTAGGATTACACATTGACAAAACAAGAGCAACAATAATAATATTCCACTTTGTTCAAATTAGGGCCAGTGGGAGAGAGCAGCGACATTGTCTGCTGCCTTTTTACACATGTAGGTCTTGTTAAGGCAACAAAAAGTATCCGCCCTGTTTATTCCCATACAGCGCCTTCCAAGAACTGTTGTGCGCGTCACATTGTGGTCAACTTTCCGCATACACAGTGCCATTTGAGATCACAGCTGTGTTAGGATTTAGACCAAAGACATCATTTAGCATCTTTTGCATGGGATAGTCAGTTCTTGCCACAGCCCAAATGGCTGGCAGATGCTGACTTTTGGAAAAAGGTCAGGAGACAAGAGATGCTTGGATTTATTTTAAAAGCCAATCTGTCAATATTTAATGAACTATGTGACCTTAAACAGTGGAAAAAAAGACCAGAAACTTGTAATTTTTATTTTTCAAAACGGTTACATTTTATTGTTGTGAGGAGAATGTTTGATCAGAAACTTGTAATCACATGAATATATGATACCATATTTTAAAATCATATTTCTATCATTTCATCATTTTCTATCCAAGTAGTTTAAAATAATACATGTGTTCTGACAGGTGGTAATTTGTGATAAATACTGCATCTACAAAACAGAGCTATTTTGCTGAATAACAAAGTACAGGAATTTACATAGTTTGGTGTTGTTCTTGTATAGCCTCTAGGGAACCCTTACTATTCTGAATGAATAAAAAAATCCCCACAATTGAGATTAACCAAGGAGTTTATTTAAAGTATATTTGATGCACTATATTTGATCTAGCAAATAATCACCACAATATCTTCCCCTCATGGCACCATATCCTTTTGAATAGAAACACTATCGTCTCTCTTACAATTTTACTATAATGAGAGCATTCAATGAATTTCTCCATAATATACTTCACCACAGACAAAGGACTTTTGAAATACACCAAAAGCTTTCATTCCAGTCTGGTTAACATGAAAGTTACTTAATGTATTCTTCATTTGTTCATTAATGTTTGAACCACATGAATTGTCCCTTATTAGAGGACTTCCATTGTGGGCTTTGGATGGTGTCAGTTTCAAAGAAACACCAATGGAGCATAGTGGCTGTGTGTTCATGATCAGCATATTCCATGGAAGAGCCTGCAGTATCATCTGAGGCCAACTATTCATACACACTAATGTAATATGATCGACAACAAGCTTTGTTCTGAGGTTAATGGACAAATGACATATTGGGTTTTTCTATCATTCTACTTTTTTTCTAGTACTTGTACATCACATACATATTGGAATAGTGGAAGCTTGGAAGGAACAGAGGTGAACTAGGGGCTGCTTTGGTAGGTAGAACAACATTACAAGCATGCACTTGAGTAGTGCATAGTGGGTGATTAAATGCACTTATTTTATAATGTTATCATTATATGTCTCATATAATGCCCCATACACTTCAGACAGCTTTTGTTTCCACTGGGCCGGTTAGTGGTTGTCATAAGCATTGACCTAGGTATGCATTGCCCTGCATCTATAATTCTTAGCTTATGATGAAAATGAAGTACCTCACAGCAGTTTTTTTTTTGTCTGTCTTGCCTATGCCAAGTTCAGTAATAGATTACAAATCTCTAAGAAATGTACTCTGTATCACATAATTTTTTCATAAAACAAGGACACATAGTAGAAATACATGCATTTTAATTGAGCAATGCAAGTCTGGAAATTAAAATTGACAATAAAGGAATATCAGCAAGCACTGAAACATACATTAAAGTACAGTTTATCTGATAAGGTAACATTACATTTGAGTGGATGTGATGAACTGATCCCGTTGCTACAGCAGTACCCTTGACGATAGCTTTCAAGTAATGATGTCAATTTCTTTTCTGAGTTAATCAAAGATGTGTTGAATGTATTGTTTAACGAAGGGTTACAGGCTTTGACTAGGAGCATATTTAGTTTTAAATAAAACAGAAAATAACCTAGCCCTATAAAAACATTGGAGATATGATTAAATGGGACAGGCTGCGGGGAGTGAAGAAAGAAGGCTTGAGTAAGTCAAAATGCATCAGCCCAGAGCTGAGCAGCACATTCTGATTGCAGCAGTGACCGTGAACAGGTCTTTGAATGTAATGTTTTGTGAGGCAAGGTGGACCGGGATCTCCCTCAAGCAGAGAGAGCTGCAGAGGTGCTGGCCCTTGCCACTCCTCTTTCGCTCAAAATGTGGCACACCAGTTTGTGCGGGAGAGAGGAGTGACATCCTTTCGAATTGCATCATTTTCGCTGAGCATGCTCATGAGCGCGGTGGTATTTTACAGGTCAGTGCATTTAACAAGGCTTGGGCTTTGTTTCCTAAGTGACCTTCCTTATGCATGTGACCTTTATGCTTGTTCCAATGTGTTGGAAAAAAAAAAAAAAAACATGCTGAAAGTCAAAGATGTCTATGAGGTTTTATTTCTAAAACTTCTGAAGCTGGTCAATAGTTGTGTTTTGGACATAGGTTAGAAAGAATCTAATTAGTTTTTCACTATATGTCTTTGTTTGCTCATTTCCTTTTTTATAGGCAAACTATAGTACTAAGTGTCAGTATCTTACATTTTAAATCTTATGGGTCTGCAGTATTTTTCCCTCCACAAGCCTCAGGCTGAATTCATAAGTCATTCATTTTGTTATTAAGGAGGTCACTAACTGCGTTCCTTTTCACAATATTTAAATTTTTACCTTTTTAATTACATACTCTTGGGTTCTCCTCATATCCTGAAGCGTACTCTAATTTAGTTTCTGCCACAATAGTAAATGGTGAATCTGATCATGAGCCTCACAATGAATGCAATATGGGATTTCAAACAATTAGAATTCAGAAGCTGACTTTGAGGCAGTTTTTCGTTCGTAGTAATCAAGTTAAAATCTCATCAACTCGCCAGATGCGACAGACCTAAATGTAAGTTTATTATCCTGCTGAGTGGGTATGTGTAATTGATTTTTTTATGCATAGCCGAAATGTTTACACTAGGCTTGTACAATGCGCACTGTAGATGCTGTATAATTTGAAACATGAAATATTGCCTCATTTGGGTGTTGCATGCATATAACCAGATACTTTTTCTTGATGGACCAAGTCCACATTCTTTGAAAACTCCATGAACGGTAAAGAAAAAAAAAAATCATATTAAAAATGTAACTAATTACAAATGTTAACACTTTAGAATGTGGTTTAGTTATAAATGCTTAATAAAGCTTTAATATCAGCATTTTATGGAAGGAAAAAACAAAAGAGTAAGCACCATATACAATGGTAAACGCATATCATGCTGTACAGGTTAAAGTTAAACCAGCGTGACAACCTTTTGCTAGTGTTGTCACCTCACATCGCAGCCTTATGTCTCAACTGGCACAAAGAGGGCTAAGTAGGTAAGTACCACTTCACATCAAACCAGGTGAGACGTCAGATGAAGACACTGAGAAATATTCCACACAATGGTACAGTATGTGCTATGGATATATTCTCATGTCAACAGTTGACATTTTCACTGTGCGTGGATCATGTTCTTACCCCGGCCTTCTCTTTAACAATGCATTTATTAACAGTCATTGATTTTTGGCCAAACTTCAACAACATATTTGTATGTAATATAATGCATTCATAAATGATGGATTAACAGTAATAAAAACAACATGGTATTTAAACCAAAATTACTCATAGATTAATAGAACAGAATGCGTTGTATGTGCCATTTATCGGACACAGCAGAAAATAAGAATAATTCTTCTTCTTTTTATTTTTAATAGGCATTCCATGGAAATAGAATGTTAATTCTGCATATCAAATTGGAAACCTTAATTAAACAAGTCTTAAACCTAAATAAAATTGACGTGGAAATGTTTAAGAAAGAGCAGCTTGCTTCAGACTTTACCTCTAGACCAAGTTGGTAGCTTCAATCACTATAGGTGTAGATTTCTTTGTTGTTGTTGTTTTTTTTCTTGTCTATTAATTATCCACGCCTCAAGGCATGAACAGGAACTGCAGAATCATGATGTTTGCCAAGGCAAACATTTATTGATTTTATTGGTTGGTTTCTGTGACATCTGTGACAGTGTATAGGGTGTAAGGAAGTGACAGTGACAGTGATATGTCAAGCACTGTGTATCCTAAGAAGGCCAATCCTGCGGCAGCCAGAGGGCATTATCTTATTGCCGTGTACTTCTCTGAAAAAGATTTAGCTGAATTCTGGATTCACCTTTGGAAGTTTAGAAACCTTTGAGGTTTCACAAAATCACCTTATTCCATCTCTTCATGCTTCAGTTATGGGTTACAGATGATTGGCCCTGAAGCGGCAAAGTGAGAGGGAAAGTGACAGATAAACGCTGTGAGAGACTGACTATGTCTTTTATCCAGGAATGGCTCTTATTTACCTGTTTTCTTTGAACAGTTGGAAGAAAGGCAAGAAAGAGCAGACTGTATGAAAGTGAATTTAGCTGTGCATTTTTTTCAGCCAAGAAACACTACTTTGTTTGTATTACATTCTCAAAGCCGAACGTTAATGGCTGTGTACAGAGCGAATTTCCTGTGTGTCTTTCTTCTTTCACTTTTCTCATTACTTTATGTCTGATTTTGTTTCCTGGTTCCTATTTTTAAGCTTACAATATATGAGACTGTGCAACTCAACTGCATATGAGAAAATGCATTTGTGTATCATAAATTTACAGGATGATTTAAGGTTGTTCGACAGCTGTGGAAAAGTGATTTTATATTAGATTGTGCATACAGACTATGCGGTGTATAAATCATGCTGAGAAATGAAGGGATATAAATCAAGTGATACACATATATTTTCATTTAATATGGTAGTGTTGACACAAAGTGGCCAAGATAAAAGTAACAATCTCTGATTTTTTATTTATAAAACACAGAAACATGGGTCAGCATAGAGTTGTAAACCTAACAAGCCTAATCATCATTGGTGAAGCAAAGTTTATCCTTGCTTTTCAAGTGTTCCTGCTGTCATTACCTCACTTTTACCTTGCAAAGTAGCATATAACATCCCCCAGAGGAAAGCCAATGTCGGCATGTTGAAAGCTGTAAAGTGGCAGTTTTTGAGAAGTGAGGGAAGAATTACCCATTAGAGTTTTATCATGTCACTCTCTTCTATGGATGTACCGGAATCCCTAATTATGGGTGTTCTTTAATAGTCGTGGCCCGCATTTCAGAGTAATGGCATACTTGTGATGGGGTTATATTTCTTGGATGCTAAAATTTGGTAGCAATATCCCATTCTTTCACCAATTCTCTCATTCTTCTCTAAAAGGTCCAAGTAATGTAACTCAAGTCCACATCTCTGGTATCTTTTAGTGATATCAGTTTTTATTAACTAATATTGTTAAGTATCAGTTTAAACAAAGTAGTAATTACAATTGTAAACATTTTTAAATCAATAGGTTTTAAATCATATAATGAGGCATGTTACTGATAATTTACTGTTGCAAGCAGATAAACTGTAATTACGTCATAGAAAAAAAAAAACAGAAACATTTCAGTCTATCCATACCAACCAGGCTCCGGACACTGATATGTTATTACTAATAAACAAACATGCAACTTTAAGACTTGTAATAGGAGGACTCTGTCTTAAAGGTGGCTCGGTTTTTCCCCCTTTGATATATTTTAAAAATATTATTGGACTCCAAAAGTATAGATTCATAAATCACTGCATGCACCTAACATCTGTTTTAGTTCAGCATGACCTCAGTGCTTTTGCTGCCTCAAGAACAGGGATCTATAATGTTATCATGCTGTGGCCAGAATCAATTTTAAAGAAACACATTTCAGTTCCTCCTCTGCTTTGATGTTGACAGGGTGTACACGAATACCGAGGTGACCAAAGGATGAGTCATGTTACATTTCAGGTCAGTGCTGATGTTTAGAGTGAGTGAGAAAAGGATGTCACCAGTGTATTTGTCTGGCAGTGACCTAAAAAGCACTCTGCCCTCATGCAAAAATCATCACACCTACAGGGAGTTTCAAACTTTTATACGTTTATTTAAAGATTTATTCAGGAAAAAGCTTTCTTGAGTATTGAGAATAGTATGAGGTCAAGTTCAAATTCTTAAAGCTATCAGGCTAGAAGGGGTTTTATAGAATTTAATAAAGGGACACGTTAATGTCAAAAGTTTAATTGTGATGTTGGCCAATGACTATGAAGGATAGATTTATATATTGCCTCTTAAACCACTATTGCCTTTTAAACCGAATGCTTTTCAAAACATTCAAGTAGCAGTTCAGTTTGTGTGCAAACAAAATCAGTTTAAAAGGATGCCTTTTTATGCATAATGGAAAGCAATGCAATTGTTGTGAACATAAAGACAATTGAGCATCTGTTCAATCTGCGGTGATGTCTGCTTGGACCGATGGAATATCAATAGATTAATCTCTCAGTGTTGACGCTAATGGTCTAATTCACTCTAGGTTTTCTTAATCTTAATTCAGATCTCCCCCACACTTTGAGTTCATTTGCAATTTAACTACATTGCTTTGAAATACATGCCAATGCAAGAGGAAGTGGGGATTCCTCTTGCGTTTTTATCTTTTCATTAGTCCTGTATCTCCCTATTGCATTGGTCTTGTTTAATAGAAATGTATTGGGCAATTTAACATTCACATATTCTTTGCACTTTCCTGCTCATAGTTACTTTTTAGCCATACTGTAATCACATGCAAATGTCAGCAGGCTGCAGCTGAAGGAACTGCTCTCTTTTGCTGTAGTGGTATGTTCACAGCATTGGGATGATATGTTTATGGAATTCCTAAAAAACTACAGTTATAGGGAACACCTACAATTTACAATTTACAATTTGGTATTTCTCAGACGGTTTTAAACCAAAGGGACTTACAATTAGTGCATCAATCAGGTTTGGCTAACTACCTCATAAGCAAAAGATTGCAGTAGGAATTCAAATTAATTATTTACAGTACCATGCTCCTGTATATCCTACAATGATAAACCAGCATATGGATAAGCATCGGATAGGTCAAACTAGTTGCTAACATCTGCTAAACTGTTACAGAAAATGAAAGAAAAAGTAAATACAGTGATATTTTTTATGCAGTGGGCCAATTCAGTGTCATTTGGTGTGATACAATGTCTTCTTAAATCCATTCAAGTTTGCAATGAGGTAACAACATTGCAATCAGCAGATTTTTTCCTTTAACATATATTACAGCTGTTATTTCTGTATGAATTTGCACCATGTATTTCCACTTATGCCTGACAGAACAGCACACACTCGCGTGTTTTGGCGAAGCTCAGTTTTGTGTATAAATTTCTGTCTGCATTCAGGTGTTATTAATTTAATAATTAATGAAGTGGGTGCCATTCTTTTAATCACATTTGGATAAAGATTCTGAATGATCTGGTAATTGTTTTCATCGTTGCTTTGAAGGGGAAATGGTGTTAGAAAGTTTCAGGTGGTTACAGTCATAACAACTGCAGTGCAACAGTTACTTCAGCACATGAATCAAACAATGCAGGTTTACTTATTTTTAGTTCTCCAGTTCAGTGTAGCCTGCATGTTGTCAAGGTCTTGTGAAAAAGGCTGCATTGTCCCCTGTGGAAATCCTCATATTAGGTCTTTTTTGGCACTGGTGGTAGCATAGCCATGATAAATTAGCTCTCTACTGTCATCACGCATTTCTTCTGTTACGGAATTTCATGAAGCATGAATTGGTTGCAAACAACAATGTGCCTAGTCGTCAGTATCCACTATTTTTCCTTAAAGAAATTAAGATTTGCAGTTAAAGTCTTGTTCTGTACATCAGTTCTGAGGACATGGAGTGGTGGTGGATTTTATCATGAGCCAAGCAAGGTTTCATGACTAGGGTGTATCTGCCCTTCCTTTAAAACAGACTAACAATACTTTGTCCATTCTCCATAACTTTTACTTTCAGTGTCCTTTTTTTGTTTTAGGAGAATTTCAAGGGTCTTGCTCTCTGCCAGTTACTTGAATACCTACATTTTCAAAGCATGTTTTGATGCATGCCATATTACTTTCTCAGATTTGTTTTTGCAATAATATATACTTGGATCTTTAACATTGTCCTTTGTGTAATGACAGGAGATTAACTGAATTCTCTGCCCTGTTGGTCAAATATTTCAACCCTGAAAAGAAAGTTTGAGGTTCTAAGCCTTTTTTATTCTTGTTCTGCTTTTGGGAGTGATTAAATAGACATGAGATACAAAATCACCAAATGTACAAACCAATGCAAATATAAATGAATACATGACTGACGTCAACAGTTATGGTAGGTTATAATATTATGAGTTGAAGAACATTTACAGGAATCATGCAGTACTTGTGTCCTCTCTTGGTGTTGGATGATACTGCACAACTAAATGTCCACCAAATGTGGACCTGCAGCTGTAGACAGATGCTCATCATAAATCTTGGAACACCAGTCTCATTATTCCACACAGCTGTGTTTCTCCCAGTCTCATTATAGGTCAGAATGATCACAGCAATGCACAATCAATGAATCAATCCGATCTGATAAAGCTCATAGATATAGTCTTACCATAACCATCAACATCAAAGACCTCTTTCACAGGACCTGTTGAGATAGCAAGAAGACTATTGTAGCTCAGAGACAATGGCGATGGTACGGGTGTTCTGCTGTTGAACAAGAAAAATGCTTGTGTGCCCTCAAACTGACCACCAAAACTAAATCTGGCCATCCAAAATCAATCGGGTGGTGGGTTGATGGGAAGCAAACAATATAGACCAAGCTTCAAAAAACTAATGTCCCTGTTGGGATCTAGCTACTCAGTGACACCAGGACAGACCTTTTCATGTCAGTATCTTCCAGTACCCAGCTGGAATAGGATGAGAGTATCTTTAAATAAAAATTCCATGCAATAATTTAATATTTCCACATATTCGGTTAATAATGTGTAATCAAATTCTGTCATTGCGTACGGTGTTGTACAATTTGCTTATGCACATGCAAGAAATATTGTATTTTTCTGTTTTAGGAAAATTCAGATCTTGCACAAAGTGCTGTACAATAAATTTATGTTCGCAAAAGCCGAAAAGCCATTGTTTATGCAGATACAGATACAGAAGATCTGAAAATCAGGTTTCACGCACTGAAAGTTTCATATTTCTTCTCACTGTTCATCTTTTTATTCTCATATCTTGAGGTAACCTCGTGTAAGGAGATAAAGACAAAACATGCCCACGTAGAACCTGGGCTGCAGTTGGGAAGGCTTCAGGTCCATTATTCACTTCACCCACGCATGAGTTTCCCTCTAACTGCCTTTCATAGACAATGCAACCTTAACTCCCACTGCTCCTCCTCTACACCTGCAACTATCTCCTACCCTAATGTGGCAATTCTCCCAAAGTCATTTTCAATTATGCTTCAGTGAATTCTGTTAAATTAGAGGAAGAATCCTGATGTGGTTTGTGAGCCCGGGGGCGAATATGTGTGTGCGCGCCTGTGTGTATGTTAAACAGATAAGCAACCAGACAGCTTGTACAATGCTAGTCTCCTTGCTGAGATAAGTCCTGCTGATGGCAAGGGAGATTATTAAAAGTTATATTTGCTGCCTTTGCACCAGACACCTTTGTCACAAATACCGTCCTTTTTTCTTTTTTTTCCTTTTATGTGCATTACTTGCAGAATGGATTTTCATGGTCATCATAAAACTTTCAATAAGTTCCAATTTTAAATGCAAAGCTAAGGGAGTCTGGCGCTGGTGCTCCCTCGATTTATTTTAGAGATACGTTTGTTAATGGTGTGTATTAAGAGTTCAGGCTAGGGAGGGACAAACTGATATCACAACATTTAACCACAGCCAGCGGAGCCTTATCATGAGTAGTGGGGCCATGAATGTTCCTTTTACGATCCACAAATCCCAGTGCACAGGCAATGTGATGTGGCTAGTGGTCTGTAATTTTTGGAGCGGATTTTTATATTTGTTCATTCAGTTTCAGTGCATTTACTTACGAGTAACAAATACCCTGTACCTGAAGTGATGCGGTAGATATTCTGTAGAGTGGATGAAGCATGTTGTTCATAGGTGTTCTTCATGTCTTTCTGCAATTGCGTGTAGGTGTTGAAAGCTCATGTCATACTAGCTATGCACACATTTTCAACATGGAATTATTTTTCGTACGTATTTCTCCACTACCTCTGGTTGCCTAGTCATCCCTTCCTGAAGGGGTCACCCATCTTATACATGTTCATCCTTTACTCTGGCTCCCAAGTGGTGGAATGAGCTTCCCATAACTGTCAGGACAGCAGGGTCACCGTCTTTCTTCCAGTGCAGACTACAAACTCACTGATTCAGACAATATCTTGTTTTCCTCAACTCTGACCTGTATTCCTTCTAGTAACAGCCTTGTGGTAAAACCTGACGGCAGTTTAATCATTGAAGGCAAACGCCCTGGTGGCAGTGTGAGCTTTGGTAGAGGCAAGAGCTCAGTGGTAAACCCTTTGTGGCAATCAAGCTTGTGAGTTGTCTGTGTATTCATTGAAAGCCACAAAGGTAGGAATAAAAACTCTTTAAATGTACAAAGAGCAGACAGCTCTAGTCAAGGGGTTTTGTTCAATGACATAATGATGAAAAACTTGCGGGAGGTTTGATTCGCTCCTTCAGTAATATCTGAAAGAATCTGCTCTGTACAAGGCATAACATGAACAGAACAATTTCCCTGGTTGACTCTTCAGAAGTGAATTGTACATAACATAAATTGTAATGGAAATATATATCATTTAGACACTTGTAGTGTTTAACGTGTTAAGTGGTTCACATTAGATCAGCAACATGCATTTAAATTTTAATTTAAATGTAGCACTTGAAACATTTTAAGCAGAAAGAAATGCCCATAAGCACTCATTTTTTTCTGTTGTATCATGTTTGTTATACATATTTATATACATACACGAACACACACACACACACACACACACACACACACACAGAAAACCTCAGATATCGCCAAAGTCTCTAGTGAACATTCGTTGAGTGGGAGTACAGCTACTCCCTCTGTCTCTTAGCATGATAGATATGATGGCAATACAAATAGATCATGATGAATTACGGTGACCTGTATGACACTAACCAGTTGGAAGAAAAAATATCTAAAGGATGCCATGATTTACTGTTTAACAAGGATTTGAAATACTGCAGTAGAGTTTTGAGGGACACACATATTTGCACTTTAATCAAAAATGATTAATTATTTCATATTTTGCTTATATCAGTCACTTCCATTGTCGGTGTAACTCTGCAGCCTAGGTCACTTGCAAAGTATGTCAAATAATTTCTCATACATGCAATGTTAGTCTTTTTATTTTTGTTGTATGCACCCCAATTATTTGTCTTTTTTTTTACTTTCTTTTTCTTTTTTTACTTTACCATTTAGCTTTACTTCCGGTGCTGGGTGTAAAGTGACAAAGAAAAGCCTGCCAGCTAATTTGGAGCTGCGTTGTGTGCTGACTGCTTTGTGCAACCAATATGCTGCTCTAGTGATAGAGCTCATCCTTTCAAAAAGCAGCCGATGATTAGTTTTGTGAGGTAAGTGTGAGACTAAAACTAAGCTTAGATCATGCGTGAACTAACCATCTAGGTACAGTCTAGGCAGAGTTAGACGTTCCTTTACAAGAAAATGAATAAATCATGTAACCTCTGCAAGTTTGACAGTGAGAGAATTCATAAAATGAGGAGGATAAAGCTGTGAGGAAAAAAATGGTTTATTATAAAACCACAGCATGCACAAAATTGCATGGGTGCTGAGCACTTACCTCCAGGCAGAGGATAAACCTTCAACAAACTCATCTACAGGGACATCGCCCTTTCACCCCAGTATGACCTACTCTCATTAGGCTGGCCTCTCTTCCTTGTTGTTTCTTTCTCACTTTGTTTGCACCAATAGCTATTTCATTCCCCATCAGTAAGAACGCAGATGTATGTGCTGTAATGTTTCAGCGAACCTCTTTTGTGCACTTATTTATGTCAGCTGGAGCACTTACACTAAAGAGTCCCAACTGCCATGCATTTCTTACTCATGCATGTTTAGAATCATTTCCCCTCTGTTTTATTATGTAAGGCTGTGGTTTGAGCAAGATTACTTTTGTCATATACAATGGTTTCTGATCTGTGCACAAAATTATAATAGACATTGGAGCAGAAAATGTCAAGATCCTCAGCAAGCATGATTTTCCTTTGGCCCTAACATTTGTTTGGCTCCTGACCTGGGTTGTCTGCCTTAAGTACTGTACAAGTGGAAATACATCAGTCACTCACTTGTGTTAGAGGCTCAAGGCTTGGTCTTGCCTCAGGGTTTCAAACCAGAGAGTAGTCTCAGAGGATAACACAGCTGTAGTTTCAGGTAAGTGATTCTTTTGTTAATCTCATCCTGACACCAAGCAGTCCTCTTGCTAGAAGGCCAGCGGAGAAGCTTTTTTTCCCACTTGGCCTGTCTGTTATCTACGCAAACATACCTCCATATCGTTTGGTCAGCGGGCAGCCAATTCATCTGCAAAGACCTCTGTCTGGGCTTGGGAAAGATCAGCACCTTTTGTTTTGTTGAAACAAACAGAGCCTATAATTCTCAGATGTGTGTACATCTGCATGCTTCAGGTTTATCCATTACATGTGTGCATGAGTGACTAAGGTGATTTAGTTTGAATTTTGGTCAGTTTCTTTGAAGTCTTATGATTCCCATCCCTAGAGCCTGGTCTACACATTTCATATACACCAACACTAAAGTGTTCTACTTCACCAGCAGCCATCTGGCATTGCCTCACAACAATCTCTAATGTGATTTCTAGCCACTGATGTTTTTATTGTTCATTTGATGTTCATGTAGAAACATGCATGGCTTTTCTTTCTATCCTTTTATTTCTACCCTGAAATGAAAAAAAAAGAAAAAGAAAAACAGGCTTAGTGAAATGAAAAGCAATATTATACATGACCGCACCTGGGCAAAATGGTACACGGTTATATACAAGGTCATTGGATTTTTTTTCTTTTTCAATAAAATAATAGCTTTAATGGGGAATGCAATACATTCACTTGTATTTGCATGAAACACAGAAAAGAAAAGACTAGCAGGACTGCTCTGAAAAGGGCAGACATTGCATTGGAAACCAATCCAGCAAGTTGGAAGAATGTTCGATTATGTAAAAAAAAAAAAACTTATCATAGTCACCAACATTAAATCATTTCAATGGTTAATGGCACTTTTAGCATACTCTCAGCTCCATGAATGCAATTTAATGAAGCAGTATATTTGAATGTTCATATGTTTTCCTCGGGCTTTAAAGTAAAATGCTGGGATGTGCATAATGGATTGAGCCCAGAGCACTTACTCACACTTAATCTATTTACCAAATTTCAAGAAATATTACAAATAGCATCTGGGCCACCTATTATACTTAAGCTAACAACACAGCAGAAATGACATTAGTTTGCAAAACCAGTAACTTTTATGATAATTGATGAACAGCCATTTCCCAGAAACAGCGCAGAGCACCACCTCATCTGGAGATATTTGTTACAAATTGAAATTATCAACTCTCTAGGCTACATCTGTTTTTTCACAGCTACATTTCTTCTGTCCCCAGCACAATTCACAAGATCACAGTGAAGCAAAATAACAGGTGCCAGATCCAAACGGATAAACAATGGTCTATGTGGACAGAGCTGGGTGAAAATGAAATGATTGAACAGAGTTAGAAAATGTCCCTTGTCGCCTAGAAAGGAGCTCATTGTTTGCTGGGGATAGTATATTGCTATAATTGCATGTTAATTGTGAATACAGATCTGCTCCCTGCTGACTCTCATGAATTTTTAATCATCCTGTTTGTGGAAAATAAAATAAAATCAACTGTAGCTTGTGCAGGTTATTGTTTGAGGCTTGATGGGACTGTGTTTTTTTTTTCCAGTGAGGGAAGCACAACTGTTTTCAACAGAAGGCTGTTACTCAGAAGCAGACAAACCAGCATGCTGTAGATATGTCTGAGAGCTTTACTTGAGAGACCATTCAATAGCCAGATTTGATCATAATGTCACTGCGGTGGACATCGAGGACCTCAAACTATACAGTACATCTAGTCTGTCCCCTGGGAACCATACCCATCATGTTCATTTGTTATCAAGATTGGGCTCTGCTTCTTAACTTTCTTTTAATATTCTTTGGAAATTGAACTCCTACACAGTCTCTTGCTCTCCGTTATTATACTTTGTAATCATTGCAAACGCATCCCAGGCGCTCAAGAATGAGCCAGGATGAGAGAATTTTATTGTAATTTCAGAAAAAATCCATTGCACAGCGCAGGGCGTATGTGGGGGAAAAAAAAAAAAAAAAACAAGCAATAAAAGGGGAATTCCTTTCCATTGTTACCAATCTTCAGTGATACAGTGCCCTGAAGTTGCTCTGTGTGAGTCTGTGTTTATAAAGGCTGTCTTCATAAGTCAGAAATAGGTTTTTAATCGACAAATGACAGACAGGTTTCCTGAAAGTATGCGGGAGAATTGAGCTTATGAAATATAATTACCTAATTGCAAATGGATACCATGCAGTAATTAACCTTTGTGATACATAAATGTAGTGTTTCTGAAACTGTCAGGTAACAGATTATTTCCATGACTAAATTATTCATTCAGATATGTTCAGACAACTGAGTGCTTTTGCTTTACTGTTGTTTTTTACTGTTTATTTTTTTCTCCTTCCCATGACCACTGAATACATGTGTTCAACTGCCTAGCATAACTGTATCAGGTACAAGGGGATTATTTCATGCCATTCTGGTTCAACCTGTGAAAGGCTGATGAGTCGGACAGGCAGTGTGGAGGAAATCCAGATGGCTGCATAATCCCATGAATAAGATGCAACATGTACACCAAAGTTCAAGCATACCACCCTCTCTTTCACACACTTGTTCAAACAAGCATTCTCTGTCATCAAAACTTCCAGAAACCTCCGGTGGTAAAAAGACCTCAAGTCTTCAGTATGGTTTTAAGTATCGGAATTTAAAATGAATCATCCTCCATGCTTCACATTGCTGAATTATAGGTCTAACACTGGGGAATGATGAGTCGTTTTTGACATTATAATTGACATCAGCTGACCAGAAAATACATCCAGCCATTGAGATAAAATCGGTATATATTTTTATTAAGCAGTTTTATTATTCAATATTTTGCTACAAAAATGTTCCATTTAATATAATTTAAAATAAGAATGCAATTGTCATATTTTTCATATTTGTCTCCAAATAAATCAATTTGTAATGAAACAGACTGGGATCCAGATGCGGTTACAGGTTTTAATGACAGAATCAAAAAATGTGGTCGGGGACAAAACAGGTCGGCAACAGGAATCAGAAGCACTCCAAACCAGAATCCAAAAACACACAAGCAAGGTCCAAAAACAGGCAAGAGGTCAAAACACAGGAATAACACGGTCGAATGGCAGAGAGCAGGCTTGGTAATGAATCAGGGAAACAATACCTCACAATGAGGCAGCTGATACTGAGTCCTTATAAAGGCAGGGCTTGATTGAAGGAATGGATCACAGGTGTGCTTGAGTGGGTGTGGCTGAGCCAGGCTGAACTGGGTGTGGCTGAGCTGGCTGACTGGGAGCGGGTGTGACACAATTCAGCTTTCCACTCTCCTCATGTTGTAAAATATGTCTTGGTGGGGTAACACATAACATATTTGCATGGCTAGTTGAGGCCTAAGGCTAACAGATTAAGACATTTAAAATCATTTCAAACACTTTTTCTCACTTGCAATAAAAAATTAGGTCTCTACTTTCCTATTAGTAAAAGAATATTGAAAAACCCCTAAAAACTCTAAATCCCTGCACAATTTCTGTTTCCGTTTGTTTCTCAAAGATGCCTGTACAAAACAACCTGAGGATGTGAGGGTCACATCCTGAGCAATGAATAAAGCTTTCAGTGTCTGATTGTTTTCATAAACACATTACCTCTCATACGGTACCACATATATGATCATGAAATTTACATCTACATCATAATCAGATTTACTTTTAGTATACTTGTATGTTGTTATATGTTGCGCTATGTGTGGATGGTAAGAAAAATGTTCACTGTTGAATACAGGTACTGTCCCCTAATTTTATTTTTATCACTGTGCTTATCAAACGTATGTACATGTACAAATACATGTACAGATACATGCAACATGTCGATCAGTTCTGTCTTGACTCCTACAAACGCGAAGATAGTCTTTAAATGGTCTCTGCTAACACAATGACGTAACAATGCTAACACAATATACTGTTCTTGAGCAGTATAACCACTGCACGCATGGCGTTTATATGTCGTGTTACATGTTCTACCAGGACAAAATAATAAATAAATTAATTAATTAAACAAACAAGAAACAAAAAACAGTTATTTTTCTTAGCTCAAAACATAGACAAATACCATTTGTATGGTAACATCATTTACCCTTTTAAGTGGGCTTCTACCTTCATTATTTTGTTTCATGGCAAAGAAAAACATACTAAATTCCTGGATTTCTTGTGTGTTTTAGATAAAAACCAAAATCATGGCCCTTAAGTCAGAGTATTTTGAGATCTGCCTTTTCTTCTGTGATTCCCCACAATCCCTACATAGTTACTACTCAAGTTGCCCCTGTGTTCTGCCAAAGATTTGCAAGGTTTTCTAGTTGTGGATCCTTCTGAGCTCTCGTGTAGCTGACTGAGCTAATTATTTGCCTAGTTTTGAAAGGTTTCACATTTTCCCTAAGATGTAAGCCAAGGTTCTTAACTCTACTCTCTCTGGGCTGCTGGGACATATTACTCCTCAGGCTATCCTTTCTGTCTTGGCCTTCTCATCTCTTAACTCAACTGCCAATTTCAAGCAATGTAACTGTAACCCTTTCCGGTGTAGCAAAAGCAAGAATATCCAAGAGACAAGGCCAGGAGTCTCTGTGCTCATCCCACTTTTTATGGAATAGAGCAGAATTGTATATACTGAGTGGCCTTTATCTTGTACCCAGCATTCAAATGCATAAAATTATTTTGATGCTTTTGGATGCTTTTAAAATTTGTACATTTACTTGATTGGACAGAAGTATATCCATACGTAGCCCTATTTTGCCCTAAGTAGGACTAATTAAAGTAATACTGTATTAATATGATAATAATGAATCACTTCAATTCATTTGCAGGTCAACAGACTATGGAACCACTTATGAGAAATTGAACGACAAAGTGGGGCTAAAGAGAGTGCTGAGTTACCTGTATGTCTGCCCAACCAACAAGAGGAAGGTGAGGCTTTTTTTTCATTTTCCATTTTATAGCAATCCTGTGTCATACAAGTTACACAGTGATACAAGGCAAATTATGTTTCATATATGTATATTTGATAATCCATACTCACAACTTCTGTTGATGAATGTTGACATTTACTATGTTCTTTCATTTTATTGAGTAAAATACATTAGAAAAAAAAACATGTCATGATTATGATCATATATACATTAACATAGTCCAAATTAATACTCTGTATAAAATATTTTAAAATTGGTGGCCTCCATAAAATTTTATGATGCTAACACTAAAAAGCAGAGACCTAATGTAAAGGTTGTCACATACACAGTTCATTTAGTGAAACAAATGACAGTTACATGTTGACATTAGTTATTTATGGTGGGGTCAGCAGTGTAAATTAGTGCTTAATGAACAGGACATGAAACTAGAGGGTTTTAAGTTTGAATCAAGGGTAATGTACTGTTTTTGTACTAAACCTGAACTGCTTCACTGTAGATTTAAACTTTATTTAAAAAAAAAAAAAGATGTAAAAAATAAGCACTAGAAGGTGGCATTTGTCAAAACATGAGTACAACATAATGTTCTGAGCACAAAATATTGCTGGTCAAATAATTCCTACGTTACTTGCTTTTCATGCAATTAAAATTTCACGACGCAATTTTCACACTACAGTTGCGCACCGCTCCTCAGATAGTTTAACAATACGCCACGTTCAATTTTTAATGCACAGTGTTGCATTATGATGTTTTTCATGCTCCTTCAATTACATGGAATGTCTCAACGTGCGAGCAGTAACATGTCAGCCGAACAGAGCCATGTCCCTGCTTGATGGCAGTGCCATGTCAGAGGGCTTGTAAAATACAGTACTGCATTGCAGTGTTATTAAAACTGGGCTGCATCAATTTCACTAATCATAGGAACTACTGCTTATTCTGACTTGCTTACATACTCTGCCATGCCTTTACGTCCCTCAGTGACATACATGAATCATCCTAGGACCTGTAGAAAGAAGTGGCAATCATTCATACACTACAGCAGGAACCCGGAACGCTACCTGCCTGTGCTATGCTGAAAAGTTCTCAATGATATGCTTGTAATTTTATTTACCATCATGTATACCTATCTGGATGGATGTCTTCACCAATATGTTTTCAATTGGTCTTTGTCTCACAGGCATTTTAAAGCACTTTGTAAAATCTGTCCATAAATTTTGATGTGAACTTGTTTGCATGCAGAGAAACGAAAAAGAGAGACGAGCCCGTAGGACTGGGCACATTACCTTCACAGTACAATAGTCATGGGAGAGGTCTGATTACCTAATGCGCCTGCGTTCAGTTTGACAGTATCAACACTGATGCTCGCTAGGATCTGTAACATCAAATCTATATGCTGTTCAAAATTCTGTCTTATCTACAATCCTGAGCACTAACGCGGTAATGCATTTTAATAATAAAACAAGAGCTAGCGACACGATGGAGAAAATTTGGTGCTGTGGTGCTGCAAGCATGCATGTCTGTAGCACTTCCATATGGTTATTGTCAGATGTGTTTATGCTACATTATGCATAGGCTCTGTACTTATCCATAAGGGATCCATTCCTTTATACCTTTGCTTATTTCATGCTTACCCTGCACAGCTGGTCTGCATGCATCAGCACATCTTCATACATGACTGCCTTGGAAGTTTCAGGCTTGGCCCTGCAGATTTTTCCTGAACCAATTTCTGTTAACATGCGATGAACCACTGTAGGCAGCATGGTGTCACTGCTTTAAGAGCGGTAGTTACAGATTTTAGCAGCTGTGTTAATCGGTAAGGTATTAGCCTGGGTTTTCTACTCTCAAGACTTATGTCAGGTGTATCTGTCCAACCCCAGGGGTCAAAACGGTGATGATCATCCATTTTTAGCCTCTCACAATAAACCTCATTGTTGATTCTGAAATAACTGAGACACATGCTTGATTATCATGTGTATTTTGAGTTGCCACAGCTTGCTCCGTATCGCTTCTAGGCAATGGGAGGCAGGGTGATCTTATGACAGTGAGGTGTACGCTGATTGGCTGTAGTCCAATGAAAGTTCTAGTTCCTGTGCAATTACCAGCATGCTAATACTTGAGGCAATGAAGTCAAATTAGTCAAATAAAGCAGATACTTAGTGTGACAACATCA
Source organism: Megalops cyprinoides (assembly GCF_013368585.1). NCBI lineage: Eukaryota > Metazoa > Chordata > Actinopteri > Elopiformes > Megalopidae > Megalops > Megalops cyprinoides. The sequence continues at coordinate 60,311,734 of NC_050583.1, read as the reverse complement.
GCTGAGAAAAAAAGGTGTAAAATGTAGTGTTATGTTTCCTTTGAGGGAAATGGTTATGCAAGTCTTGTCTCCTGATTACCATCTCGTTTCACTCCTAAATAAATAGATTAAACATAGATAAACACAATACATCTTTCCCTCTTGTCTCATCTTTCAGCTTTTCATGTTGAAATGCCTGCATGCCTGTGGGCTTTGACAGGGCTTGGGTAGCATTAGTTAGCATGGCTTATGAACAATTAAAAAGGACATTGCTAGGATTAGTTTGCATGAGTGTCATCACAAAAGAGCCACACCACAAAAGGGCCACACCACCTCTCCTCAGTTTGACAAAGAATATTGTACATTTTGTTGAAATGTTAAAATCAAATACTACATTTAAAAAGGTGTAAGACGACAGTAAGATGGTTGACCAGGCACTGAATTTGAAGCCTTTTTAGAAGTATTCAGATTCTGTTTTGGGAAAACACAAAGGTTAATGAACTCATCTGTGAATATCTGCAGTCCACACTGGCAGTTTGCCCAGAGAAATTGTGAGGCTGAATGAATATATACTCGCAGTACAAGAAGCACAGCAGGTCAAACGCTCCCCAAATGCTGTGTGTTCCATGAAAGCGACTTTGCTGCCTATAAATTAGTTTTATGAGTAGTTATAAACTATATATTTATTACTGTTTATTTATCCAAAATTCAGAAAGAAACACATTAACTGCCATTCATTTCTCAAGCTTGATGAATTAATAACAAGGACCATACCACTACAAAATTATCCACAGTGTTCTGTTTATTTAAGTGAGGAAAACCAGAATGGGAATAATGAACACTAGTGTACATTAAATGACATGTGAGTATTAGAAAAAAATCATGCTTTTGTGTACATTTTATCTTAAATCATTTGTGACCAAATTACTGAACCAAAAGTGAAGAGATTTGAATGTTTATGTACAAATAAGTTTGAATGATGTGGCAAATGGCTTCCCAGGGTTCTCTGCAGTATTTGCTGTATTAATGTTAATGATGTTTTACCTGACACAATTGTATTGTTAAACATTATTTTTGGATAGCGCACAGCCTTGAAAATGGTCCATTAATCTCTTCACTAATGGTGGCATACAGCACTAGTACCATTAAATATGGTTCACACATACATATAAAAATGCACTTAAGCCCCACCACACGCACGCACGCACGCACACACACGCACACACACGCACACACACGCACACACACAAACACTTTTGAAACTGAATCACATTATTTAAAGGCTATTCTGGGTATTTGAATGTTTTATTAGATTTATTCCTACATAACTGAGTTTATAGTTTTAATGTAATTGTTTTATTATCATTTGTTTACTATAAAGGTTTCGCTATAAAGGTTTCTTAAAACTGTTTTTACTGTATACACAATATGTTTCTTGATGGATGAAGAGTTGTATCATGACTTCTACCCACTTGTGCTAATGCTTGCCAGTATTAGCACAAGTGTGTAGAAGAGTCAAATAAAAATGAAAATACCATATCAGTTACAACACAGACGTGTAAACTTTGTGCTTTTTGGCCATGCATCTGAAATAATCTTTACCACCAAGCCGAGAAAACTCTTTTCTGAAGTGAATTATGTTGACTGTTAGTGACCTGTACTGCACACCAGCCAGAAGGTTGGAAGAGAGGCTAAACAAGTGTCTGCTGTGGTCTTTTTTGCCTTTGCTGTAGTGCGTGTCCAGTGAAAATGCACTGTTGGGTTGGCAGCAGTAGTAACTATTCTTTCCATCTTGTTATTTGCTTTGGTTGAACTGGTGCTGTGTCAGGCAGAGATTAAGAAGGTCAGAGCACTCTCTCTGATTGCCTTGTAAAGTTGAAAGAATATTTGCTTCTGGCCTTTGATGATTTGATGGGCTACCTGACCACTGATATTGAGAAAATTACTAGCTCTTTTTTTCTTGAAGCCCACAATGATCTTCTTTATCTTCTGAATGAGGAATACAAGGTTATGACCTGAGCACCATCTCACTGTCTTCACAACTTCTTCCCAGTATTCTTGTTTCTGGTTGTGGTCAGCCCTGTTAGGGTGAATTCAGTGGTAAATATGAGAATTTTAGCTGACTTTTAGAGCATTTAAAGTCATTAGTAAACGGGCAGCACAATGTGGAGGAGAGAACAACCCCATTGATGTGCCAGTATTTAAGGTGCAAGGTTTGGAGACATTGTTGTTAAGTTTGCAGTAGTTGGCATCTGTCCAATAAAAAGTCCAGGATGCAGACACATATTGATTTATCAATATGTAAGTCTTTCAGCTTGTCAAACAGTTAACAGCAGTGAAAGAGTGGTGAAAGCCTGAAGTGTTTAAATATATATTTTATATATGTGTGTGTGTATGTGTGTGTGTTGTGTGCGTGTGTGTGTTTGGGGACTCCAAGTACTGTTGGATAAAGTAGTGGTAAAATTTATAACTTTAGTGGATCAAGCTGCAGGATTGAGACAGATTTCAAGAATCGAAGGGTCAGGTATTGCAACTAGCATGAGTGGTTGCAATCCTACACTGCATTTGGACTGTTTTCCTTTTGGGTTTTACTGTTATTGCTACGTCATCATTCACAAGTAGATGTTTGGTACCAAAACAGACAGTGCCCACTCTCCTAAGCTTTGGGCCATGACCATTTGCAGAGTTGAATATGAAAAAAAAAGAAAGTGTTGACAGTGCTTGGTGGTGTGGGGGCTCCAGTGGCACAGAGGGCCTACCACAATTGGACCTTCTGCTACTCCTTAGTACTGGCACTGTCTGAAACTGTTATTTATGTATTCTTTGCCAATTTATCCTCCCTAATCCTTCCTTTTTGAAAGCTTACTTGCTTCCAAGAGAAAAGCAAATGCCACAAAAAAGCAAAGAAATATTATTCTCCTATGTCACTGAAATTTATTTTTAAAATGATGTGGATACTCAGATACACTTCTGATATACACTACCCATATACTACCCACTACCCAGACCATGTCCTATGGCTTTGTTTGTGTTCATTGTAAATATACAGGGAATGTATCTGTCTCACACACACCTCTGGTTTTATGGCTGAGAGAACAGGTCTGCATTCTCTTCTTCTCTGTCTACAAACTCCATACTGCAGCAAGCAAAATTTGCCATACTCACAAAACACTTGGAATTGGTCCCAATACTGCTGCAGTTATAGCATGTGGTGGATGAACACCCTGTCCCTTAGCCTTTGTATCTGTCCGATGAATGAAACAGATTTTTGAACATGGGCCTACATGGCCACATACACGGCCCCATTTATGCGAGATTGCTTTGGCATGGAAGCACGTTTGACATACATTTTCTCTCACCAGTCCTACATGAGATGGAGCCCAACCTTGCAAAAACAAGCTTCCAGGAGTTAAAAAATCAAATTATTATCTGAATTATTTAGAAAGTTTTAGAACTGTGCTTAGTCCCCATTTAAATTATGGATTTTGATTTAGAGGCCCAGAAAGTATACACAATCATGGGAAGAGTGGGCATGTTAATGGCTGAATTTGCTACACATGAGGCATTCTCTTTATCGCTCCGTAGCTCCCACAGAGCATTACAATTGATCAGCAGTGGCATGATTAATTTCCAATGTGTCATCCAGTTTCTATTGTTTGCTACTTCAGATAGCTCTTGCTTGCTTTCACAGACAACGTGTAGTGCATTTTTGTGCAGTGCATTGAGATAAGTCCTTTACACCCAACTAGTTGTAGCTCAGAAGATAACCTCTTGAGGTTATCCCTCAACCCTGTATTGATTTTGCTTTTTTACTTACCACAGTGCATTGTTCTGTGAAGGCACATTTGTTCACATGTAGTGTACATGATAAGCAAATGCACATAATTACAGACACTTATTCTTTACCATATCTTAAAAAAATGTGGTTTCACATCTAGTTTCATTGTCTGTGGTTTCATTGACCAGCAACAGCTATGGAACTTTTCCCTCTGTCATACAACTAAGTTGTCATTTTATGTAATGAAAAGTCAATTTAAATGTTAAATAAGAATGTGATATCTTGAATTATGTTTTGTGGAATAAAATTTTCTGTATGCTATAGACCTTCACATACAAATAAGTGTTGACCTCTTACAAGAAAACGCACTGCCCATTGTAACAGGTTTGTAATTTTCCATTATATGATGGCTCAAAGGTTAGAGTGTATGCCAGAACATGATCATTACTCATACTGTCTATTAAGTTGACTTCATCCCAATAAAACAATATTGTAATTACTTTTTGAATACGTGTGCAGAAACACATTGTTACATAATAACCAAAGTAAGTACCATGGACTAGAACTGGTTGAGCAGTTTTTGTAAGTGAAATTACACAAACCACACAGCTGTTTCCCCCAATAGGTGCCATGATCTTCTTATATAAAATGTGTTGTTACACATGTAGATGTGTTACACATGTAGATGTGATTACCATGTACAAGATTAATAGAAAGTGTTATCAAACAGAAGATTAAATAATAGAATGTCAATGTCGCTTTAAGTAAACACATTTTGCTGTACTTCACAGCCCCTCTATCCATGCAGTGTATTTCAGTTCAACATTAAAATATAGAATAAATACAGTAGGCTTTTAAGACTGCATCATAGCTGTAATCAAAACACCTACTCATTTTGGTGGATGTCCTGTTATATAAGTTATTTATAGTTTGCTTAATGGAATCAGAAAAATATCTTGCATGACTCATACTTTACATAGGTTTACAAACATTCTCAGTCATAACAATATGTCTTGTTCTACGTATGTATCACAGAAATGTAAATCTAAAACATTGACTTGAAAATACTAAAGTGCTTTATTTCATTAAAATGAAAAAGTGGTAAAAAGCACTTTGATAAGCACGAATCTAATTCACTTTTAGTGAGTCCTAATTTACAGTTAGATAAAATATGTGAGGTGATTAATCAAGGTTTTAGTTTTGTGTATATGTGTGTATGGGGGGGGGCATATAGATATTTATTCTTTGGGAATATTGTGTCAAACACAGCTTAAAGTAACTCCCCTATATGGTTTTTCATGTTTTGCCGTTTTTGTGGATCCTCAGTTATACTGCTTGCTTTTTCCTTTCCCCTTATCTTGAATATCTGGTTAAACCACATGCCACTTATTATCTGACTGATTACAACCTAGGTTACACCCAATTTGATTTCTGATTCTTTGCAATTTGATGGAAGCCACTAATACTGTATGGGTGAACTTTTTTTTATTACTGATGAATGTAACTGATTAAAAATGTTGCATGTCTCTGACTGATTTTACACCCATGTTTTTGCACAGTGACTTGAAACTGGTAGAATATAACTTGCTTTTTCATTTTATTTTCCAAGAACAAGTACAACATTAGTATTTCGCTTTATGATAAGGAATACATTTTATTCCAGTTATATTATACAATTTTTATTAGATAGTAATATACCTAACATATGGCAATTTGTAGGATCTGCATATCCTACAATCTAATTTAGCCTGGGGAATTGTGAACACTTCTTGACAACAAAATTTAAGAATTCTCGGTGCAGATCTGATATTCATTTTAAATTGGAGCCAAACATTGTTGTTATATCAGGACAGTTATTCTTATCATGCACAGTGAACCAAACGAGTAGAACGTAACAATAACATATATCGATGCATTAATATAAAATTCTCAAGTATAGGCATTTCTATTGCCTTTCCAAGGTAAATAGAAGGGAAGACTACTCTACTACATTGAGTATTCATATAATATATTACTACAAATGCCAAGAGGCCCAGGTCCACAGCCATGTCTCAGGTTTGATTAGGGAGCAGGATATTTTAAGTTTGTTTGGAGAGAGCAGAACCATCAAGGACTTTCAGCATTTGCACATTCTGAAGTAGAACCCTGACAGAGAAATCAAGACAGCAAGGTGAAAAGTAATTTCCCTTCATAATAACTGGTGTCGCTTAATACAATATTATGGAAAATGATTAGGCCCTAAAAACTATAAATTACATCTGACAAGCCTTAAGACGCGTGGTGAAATAGGGGCTCCCCTGCCATTCCCATGACGATAATGAATGGCAAAATCGGAGGCCCTGGCCAACAAAAAACTGGCTGAGAATCTGCAGGCTGTTTATTGGCTCTTAATGAAAAACAATTTATCTAAATCACCACCAGGGAGGATTCGTAGTTAAAGCCCTGGAAAGAGGGGTGGTATTTTTGTCAGTGACAAATGTGCTGCTGTTTTTCCAATTCAAATCCTGTTGAGAAAAGAAAACACAGCCGTTTGTGCTTGTTACTACTGCAGCCTATTCTCTTTCTTCCAGAGTCCGAGTTTGGCGGTTTAATTTTTTTATTAAAGCCAGGTGTCAGTTTGTGCTGAATTTTATTAAACCGGAGAATTAAAGCATATTTTTCTGTCAAGAATGAATGCTTACTTTGAATGGAAGCTATTGATTGGAAGGGGAAAAAACAAAACAAAAACGCAAAGATACCAAGATACACACACACACACACACACACACACACACACACACACACACACACACGTTTATTTTTACATATCTCAAATATATCTCAATCACTCAGCTATTTAGTGTAACCATACAGAGTGATGCACTGGACAGACAAGAAGGGCAATCACTTAAATGAGGCACTTGTCAGATTCTAATATTAAACTTGGCCTCTTTTCTCTTTGAATGCATGTTACTGAATGATGGGATACAATTACTTGTCAAAACAATGGAATTGCTACATAGTGTTTTAGGGCGTGCACCAAACTAGTTTTCCCAAACTGTTTCAAATACCAAATTTTACCACCACTACAAAAACATTTTTGAGTTCCTGCAGTACACCTCCATAAGAATGATTCATGTATGTTGCATAGCAAGAGAGTTTAAGGTTGGAGGATGATGTAGGTTACAAGCACACATTGCATTTCCCCCTTTTATCCTCATTTTTATTTGCTTTAACATCTCTCTTCATACATATGCGGTGATATATTTAAAAGAAATACTTCGTGTAATAATGTATATAATATTGTTTCTAAACAATACAACCAGGTATATTTTGTAGTTTTCACTAAAAGAACACTAAAACTAGCCGGCTAATTATTCATCATAAGTTTTAATACTCTTTCATTGTAATTACTGAAGAGTTCAAAGAAAGCGGCCATCTTTGGTGGCCTTTCCCTTATAATACAGTGGCTGTCATAATCCTGGTAAATCCTTGTGTCTATTTGAGAGATGCATTTTTCCCCTATTCTATCAGCTAAAACCCTTTTAACATTGAAGAACGGATTGCAAATATTTAATCATCTTTTTTTCTGACAACTTTTTCCTTTATTCTTTTTATTTAAGTCCAAAGTTATAATGTGTATCAGAAGTTTTCTTTCGTTAAGTGGACAAGTTAGACAAGCAGACATGTGGGAGCTGTAGTTTGTGTCATACAGTCATACAGTTATTGCTATATGTTGCCTTAAAGTTATGTTGACTATTAACATAGTCATGATCATTACCTATCATTAGCTTTGAATGAATAAGCATTAATTAAGCTAACAGCATTATACATTATTCACGTGAATTGTGTCGTGGTGAAAACTGTGTAATAACATATGTTTGTTTTTCATTTGCTTCCTTTATTTGTGTTATTTGTCACTCCTTATTTTTATTTTTGTATTTCCAGTAGTGTGTGGATAGAAAATTGCATCAATACCACATATGTGCTCAGCATTTACAATAGATCATTTCTGTACAGGCAGAGATATGATGTGTTTCAATCCTGAACTATATATTTTTAATCTAAATCAAATCTACTATTTGGTTTAAAAAAAAAAAAAAAAAAACAAGATAAGAAAGGTTACCAAAAGACTTTCTCTGACAATGCTGTCAAATCTGTAGAGGAGATACCTACTTTTTTCTCAGTCTGTCTCTCTGTCTCCTTCAGATAATGGTGCTAAGCGACCCAGAGCTTGAAAGCAGTATCCTGATCAGTTCAGATGAAGGTGCAAGCTATCAGAAATTCCGTATGAACTTCTACATTCTAAGCTTGCTGTTTCATCCAACACATGAAGACTGGGTTTTGGCCTACAGCCATGACCAAAAGGTAAGCGCTTTGATTTTCATTTGCTGTTTTTTAAACCATTGGATGGAAGGGCAGGCAGAAAGGCACATGTTGTTTAAATTCACTGGCAGATTATTAAAAGTCACAGTAAAATATGTTTGATTGTGAAAGGTTGTTTGGTGATCTGCTTGCTATGTATGTATTCCCAGTGTGAGATTGTGCATTGCCAATAAATCACGTCTTGGGCCTGAATACCCATGCATTCAATTAATTAAGTTCTGTTTTAAGTTGGAGCCAATGCACATTCACTGTTCAGAAATATTTGTTTACAAATATGGGGCCAGCATCTACTTTTAGTCAGGCATAAATTGCTCCATGAAATGTGTTATGTCCGTTTTTTTTTCCGTCTGTGTTGTTTATATACTATTTTGTTGGTCTTTAAATCACTCCCAAGTTGCAATTAGTGTATTCATGGAAACTAGCTCCATTTGGATAGGTCATGAATTTCATTTTAAAAAGTCTGTTGGGATGTCCCACTTCTGGAAAATTGGAAATTGGGAAAACTGGAAAATTCTTTTTTAGACTGGTGGAAATGCGTTCCCAGCCAATGACTGGCCCATATTCAGTTTTAAAAGCTGTTGTATTGCCATTAAACTACAGAATGTAATAGCAGAGGCACAAGCAGTGCTGTGTATGGATGTAGCCGCAGTGAGAAATGTTTCAGGGTGATGGTGGTGTTCGGGGTTTGGGAGCTTTTAAATGACTGAGCATTTAAATTGGCCAGCTGGAGTTTTTTGACAAGAGCAAGGCGACGTCACAGCAAAGTAGTTTGGATTGTTCAGTTATTCATGAAAAATACTGCCTGTCCTCCTTCACACTGAAATTGAATGTGACTGCATTTGGTTAGAAATATGTGAGCTGTGAATCTACCTGGGAAAAGCTTGAATGCCTTTGAAAATCCAAGAACAACGGAGGTCCACCTATCACATCTTACATCAGTGGACTTGAAATATGAGGCCAGGAGGAGAGAATGCAGCCCCACCTCTTCAAATGGTTTCTTGTATTTGCTGTATTGCATTTTGGAACTGTGGGTACATAAAGCAGTGAAATAAGATTCAGAATGCTGAAGCTTGCAATCATTGATTGGAAGTCTTAATCTCTCCTTGTGAATATCGTTTAATGATTAGGTGTGCATCGGTCACAAGTCTTAGAGTTTTCCTTTGCTGCATTGAAAAACACTTTCTTTTTTGTTGTAGCTTTAAACTCACGACCTGGAATACGACGTTGCCTCTTCTGTGTATCCATACATGTGTAATACCATTATGCAGTTTGTTTAAATGCATGTTTAATGCCCTCATTGTACCCACTGCATCAATATACAGCATATTGTGATGTTAATGTGACATCATATTTAAAATAACATACATTTGAATGTTTGATTAAAATAGTATGAGGGCATTTGATATTTGCAAAGACTATCAAAAAATGAATAATTTATGTAACAACTTTAGGTCTCATTTTTACATCAGAATTGTAAGGCTCCCAAAGCACAGTAAATCCTCAGTTGATATGGCAACCAGATTGCCAATGTGGCACTATCAGTCACATAAAGATCAACGTGAAATGGTCTCAAGAGGAAAGCCTTTCATTTGGATCTGTATAGGATTTAGTGTAGGAAATGCACACACAATGAGACAGGAAAGCACGAGTCTGAGGGTGAGATGCAGAGCAAAAGAAAAAAAAAATCCAGCTGAAATGAAAGAGGAGTTATGAAAATGGTGCAGTGGCTCAGAATGTGGCAAGTGAAGATTTAAAACAGATGGGCCAGGCCTGCAGTGGCATGGAAGGCCTATACTGTAACAGCATTGTCAAAACAGCAGATGGGCGAGCATTTCAAAATAGTCTGTGTTACAAGACAACACACAGATTTTAGAAGGGTACTCATGAAATATTTTGTTTTGAGTCCATTATTGTTCATTCTTGTGGTTTTCTTTTTATCTTAGGACATGTTTGCTTTTTTGTATTCATGAACTGAAATATAAGGGACATCTTCAGCAGAAATCTTGATTTAGATTGCCATTTGCCCTAGTTGTTATTACCATCTGTCTCAAGAGGACAGTCAGCATTACCAATAGTAAACTCTAACCAAAGGCTTTGGTCATCTCATCTTTAATGCAACCTTTATGCTTTTCTAAACCAAGGCTTTAAAGGTGAAAGTTGTCAGGTGGCTTTTGTGGTTATGGGTGAAGACTGACATATCTGTGTTGATCAGTAAGCCTCTGTTTTTTCTCTTTGCATGTGAAGAGGTGGGTCATTTCATTAGATTTGTGAAGTTTATGAAGTTGCAGATGTATTGATACCCAGCTCGTGAATCGTGGTTAAAAGCACAGAACTCCATTGTATGCATGTCAAAAAGTGCATTAACCAAAATGGTTGTATTGATTATGTTGATATCATTACTGAAATTAAGCAAAAAACATTGCTTCAGAAAGAAATGGAGCTTAAATTCTTACTCAGTTTTGGGGCAAAGCAGGGTGTCATTAGACATTAGAAAACTGATATCAAATATTAATTTCCAGAGACAGGTTGTAATTATTTTAGTCCCTTTTTACCATCAGTATTATCTGGCTTCATGCCAATAATGACATGCTGTTGATGAAAAAATATGTATGAAAGGGATTGGCATATGTCCTTTTTACAAGTTTATTTTGGTATTTATCTGACAGATAGCCAGCTCTGTAGAGGTTTTTTTTTGCCTTCTGTTAATTCCCAACCCTGCATATGAACTCCTTCCAACAGAAGTCAGAACCTGTATTTCAATCATACAGAAGGCTGACATTTTCTTTTGCAAATAGGATCAGCTAGATGTCACTGCCACCCTCCCAGTGTGTCTGTAGGGAAGACAAAATGAGGACATGATGGATTTACTGCTAGAGAACTGACCCACGCTGAACCTCACAGTCTATGGGTGTTTGGGGATGTTTCATTCATCTGCCACTAGCATGATCTTAACTCTGCAGTGTTATTACTGGATTAGTAACTACCATTTAATTGAACACTTGTCTTAAATAAAAATATGTGCACTCTTAAATTCCCTGAGATATATACTGTGACACACAGCTTACACAAATACACACACATTACTTATGACATGCACACACACACACACACACACACACACACACACACACACACACACACACACACACACACACACACACACACAACTTTGAAACCGCCACTGTTTATTCTCATGTTTATCTGCTGCAATTAAGGAATGAATAGTCAATCTAGATCGACCTTTGGGGAAAAAAAAGTCAAGGAGTGGAGGAATGGAGTTGATTGTTTTCATTAATACAAAGTAAATAATACTGTGGTTGAAATGGTTAGACTGTTTTCAGTGGTCTGCTCTGAAGGTTGGGTCATGGTACAGTGGAAAGAGGCTTTTCAGAAGCATGCAACTTACAGTATTGACATTCATTCAAGGGCACATAGAGTTGATCTCTGAAAAAAAGATTATCATTTAACAACACTATCTAATAGAAGCTTGAATTAATTTTCAGTCCTCTGAGGAATGTCAGTAAGTGTTTGAAAATTAAATCCAGGAAAATCGTAGGCTAAGTAGATGGCCCCAGGGATGTTCTGTTGGTTTTGAGATGGCTTATTGTGACTCTTTCTACGCTTAGTAAACATACCTCAAGTCTCTCTGTGACAGTGGGAAAAAAAGGGCTTTTCCTTCTAGCTATGCCTTTGAAAAGGTGCAAAACAAAAATGTTATTTTATTCAAGCACATGAATAACTTGGATAAAGATAACCTTTCTTGCAGAATGGCCCATGTCCCTGTGTAAATGGCATTGCATATTGTTCTGTGTGCGTTACGTTCTGACTATGTCCAAGGAAATATCAAAATGAGGCGGGAGTGATTTGTTGTATAAAGAGAGACTTTAAAGGTCTTTAATGGTCCTTACAAATGTGCTTTTTACATTTTCAGTATACAGTATGCCACAATACACATTCACTGAGTTTCTTTTTTTTCTCACTTCTCAGAGAATACCCTTAGGTACCCTTGAAGTAAAACCTATTCTCTCAGTATGACGATAATACAAGCTTATTAGGACAACGTATGTAATTAACTAATTGGTGTGCAATTATCAGTCGCCGAGTGTGAAATCATAGGGACTTCCATTAGAAAATGGCACTGTTCAAATAAGCTGAGGATCAAAGATTTATAGAGGGAAAAACTGCTGCATTTCCAGAAAGCTAGATGTAATTTTCACCACCGCCTTCTCCCAGTTCTACCCATTGCACACCCCCTCAATCCCCCTAATGATCGTAACTTGCCTGGAACACCATAAATCTGATCAATGGTGGAAGTAAGTGTCTCATCATTATGCAGCTGTACTAGAGCACTGGCAGCACACCACTGTATGCCCCGAGGACAGCGGCTCTTGTTCCATTTCAATCTTATTTTCATAAGATGTTTATCATATTTTTAATTGTATGATGTCTTAATGCCATATTGCTTTTTTCTATAATTGGTTTTAGTTGAATTGGTCTCCTTGGCTGAGTGATGGGGAGGAGGGCTTGGCATAAGAGGCTTCCTGGGACATCATCATGTTAGAATTTTGTTATCATTTTGTTACCATAACATACTGATTTGCTTATACTGCAAATTTTTTTTGTTGTTTGGGCATACATGTGTTTGTGAGATATTTGTCAATAGTATATTTTCACAGATTGTCTTTAAATTGCACATATTTCCATTACATGTAGAAATATAGGCTATATATAGACAAATTTCTCTTACTACTGCAAATACAGTATATAATATTTTAAGATAACAGCATACTGTATTTGTTCATCCTCATAATTATTACTTTAGCACACTGTAGCATATAATAATGCCATCACTTAAATTAAAGCTCACCTATTTATGTATACTAAATGTGACTAAATAGATCTCATAGACACATAGACACAGTTTGTTTCTGCTTACTGCAATTCACTTGAAGTGCTTTCAAAAGGATTGAGAATAAAATGACATACAGTGAAAACGAAGCTATAGTTATTGTAGCTTAGAACAGTTTAACCAGATTATCAGAATAAAATACCTAGTATAGTATACCTAATTCTGTGTTGTGCATTAGTCTTCTATAGATTGTGATGTTGGGAGTACTTTGTGTTTGCAGGAAGTCCCTTGTTGGAAGCAGTGCAGTGCAGTTGCAAAGTTTGCGCCTTCAATCCTGGCTCAGACCATACTGGTTCACAAAGGTTTTCATAATGCAGCATAATATTTCTCCTCCTGTCCTACAAACAGTGAATTCAAACCAATGTGAAATGGTTGCTGTGTTTCATTGAATCCATCAAGTCTGAAAATAAGATTAGTATAGAGCCACCGGTATGTGGTGTTGCTGACAGGGCTGTATATTTCTTATAGCTCACAGTGTGTTTGAAAATTACTTTCAACCAGAGGCAGGGAGGCTGGGAAGTGATTAGATAATGCATGGTGCTATTTTAAAATGTATGCGTTTGGCAGAGGAAGAACTTGCCTTTGTTCGGTCATGGGTAAAGTGACCACTGCATAAGCATCAGTGCTTCAGAGATTTGGTGTGAACTAAGCCTGCACATGTCACTGATGCTATGTAGGTACAAAACTAAAAACTCATTTCTATGCCCATGCATCATAACACCAAGTATTAAGATGTACATGATGAGTTTTTTTCTTGCAAATGGCTTGGAAATGATCCTGCCTATACCTTTTCAACCACCACGCCTGAATTGTTTAGTTGACAAAATATTTACTGTTCATAACTTTGAGAAATTCCAGCCTTGAAGTTATGGTTTCTGCTTATACAACTGTCAAGTTGAGTACCACAGTATTTGACTGATTTGTTTGACAATTCCCTTTAAGAATGAACAATAAATCACCCTAAACATTTTTCTTGCTTCCTAGAGCTTGCCTACAGTGCATATTTGTCATGTAGCATCAGCCATAAAGTATTTCTGCTGTTGGAGTGACATTATAAAGTTAAATCTTAGTGTTTGCCTTTAATGTTAGTTTGGATATAGTTCTCTAGATATCATAGACTAATTTTAAGTAACATATTACTTTGGTAACATGTTAAGCATTATAAGGCGTTATACACCTGGTATAATACATGAAAAAACCTGTGTGCTTTAGCAGGGCCGCATTAAGCTTCCCCGGGGCCCAGGGCTAACACACCTCCCGGGGCCTGATGTCCACAATTTACAACGGAAAACTAAAACCCAAGTAGCAAAACACGTTATTTGAACCAAAACCAACATTTGATTTGGGTTGTATTTTGGTGTTCAACAAAACTGACGTGTAAACGACATCCACCAAACGTGTTTATGGACACCAGTGGAAGGAACCCAATAAGAAACAGTTCTTAAACGTTCTAATCGGGTGTTAAATGCAACATTTAAAAATGAAAGCATCTGACACCGATTCCAACGTTTAACAAAGGTGTTGATTTGGTGTCAATTTACACCAACCGTGGTAGCCCAATAACAGACATGACTGACATGTTCTAAATAAGTGTTCTAAACACAGCGTTAAATAATGAACGTATCTGAAACCTATTTCTAACGTTTAACGGTGATGCTTATGTGGTGTGATTTTAGACAGAATACCGATGTGTTAAACGTTTCATAAATGTGTTTACCACATGTTGACACGATTCGGGTTGTCAGAATCGCGTACTGAATCTTTAAATTTCATGAGTTCTTTTTATCTTGCTGCAGATGACCACCCAGGCTACTTACGGTTGAGTTGATACAGGTAAACGTATTTCCCAAAGAGGTCATCAAATTGAACAGTTGTATAAAGGCTTGGTAAATAAGGAGGTTTTGTTATACAAAATACCTATATGCTACCAGGTAACATTTCATTTTCTCCTTTTTTGATTGCAGCAAAGTCCTCTGCTGCCGACTTGAAATCAAATGTGTCAAATGTGTCTTTGCAGCTTGCTATGCGCATAAGCCGCCTCACTCGCTCCTCCTCCAGACGACTTTGCAGTGCAGTCTTAATTTGATTCTGCAGAGAGAAGTCCCCCTCTGCTGGCAAGTTTTTAATTTATCCATTTTTTTATAAATTTTATTAGTCAAAAACCAGTAATTACTGGCTAACCGAAACCCTGGTCTGAATCAATGCAAGTGCCAAAGAACATTTTATCCTATTTTCTATTAGCTTCGTCAGACATCACTGTGAAGTGACTAGCCTGCAAACACCACTCTCACTGACCCTGACGATTAATTGTTGCGACAGGACAATGTAGGCTAATCTACAGGTGGGAAACTGGACTAAAATGTTCAGTATACAATCAAAACACCATAAAACCCCATTCAAAAATTCAATGTAATAGTCTGCTCCTGGGGCCCTCTAGTGGCCGGAGCCCTGGGCTGCAGCCCATGTTGCCCATTAGGTTAACGCAGCCTCGTGCTTTAGTTCTGAATAGGCACTTATCTAATCATTGGTGGAGAGGTTTTCACAAACTCACAAAATACCTGAGCCTGCTGGTACTGTATAAGCCACTTGGAGGGGAGCATAAATTAACTCTAAATAGCAAACTCTACATTATGACTGATAACTAGAACAAAATATGGCTCTTACTGTTCTAAATATATGTTTTTCTGAAAGCTGAACATATAATGACACAAAAAGAACATCAATTTACCTCAGCTATGTTTAGATAGCTAATCACAATTGTGTTGTCACACTCTGACATTCAGCATCCATTCAACAACATTGCTGTTCAGCGGCATATCAACACACATGGCTAATTTTGCAACTTAAATGCTGTTGAGAATCTGTCTTTACATTGCTATTCAGTCAGTTATTTAGAAACAACCCACGTTTAAAAAGCAAAGCAGAACTGGAATTGATGGAATGTAGAAAAGTTTAAATTTAAGTAAATTATTCCATACATTTTAAGGAAACATGGTATACTTCAGCCTGTGTGGGCACTGCAGCAGTGAAACAAAAAATGTGGTATTTAGAGTTGTTTTTCTTTTATGAGAGCAAAGTCACCTGAAATTCCTTCTTCTTTCTGAAAAAAAATTAAATTCAATGTTATGCAAAAGCAGGTGCTCCTACAGAGGCTCCGAGAATGAATGAGGCAAATGAAATAGCACAAACACAGCATTTGTGACAGGCCCTGGAGGGAAAAATATTTAGTCCGTTATGCACGGAGCATACTGGAATTATTCAGATGTGAGTGAATGTGAATCCAGGCCAGAAATGATACATTTGAAGGGCATAAAGGAATATCTAGAGTACAGCTGGCTTCCTGAGATTTAGAGATCATACAGAATGCGTGCCACCACATCTGTGAAGGTCTGTGGTATTTCTGAGGTCTTTTGACTGGAGTTATTGAAGCAGTGTTGAGAAATGCAACCTTAAGCACTGATTTGGGGATCTTTTGGGAAATACTCATTAATTGTGTTAGGGATGCAACCAACTAATTCAACGAATCCACCTCTATAGGGCTGGGGACCAAATCAAAGTGGTACATAGATGTATCACTATAGGGCTGCCAGAAATATAGCTTCACTGCGGTTCTGATAGGCGTTGGCATATTTGTGAATTGTTCTCTGTGCTCTTCAATATATTGAGTACCAAATCTTGACAAACACTGATTGCCTTGACTGGACATTAGAAGGAGTTTGATCCCTTGACCCCCTTGAGAAGTACAAAAATGGGTACGGTGAGAAAATCAAGATACCCATAATTCCACCTTTGGAAAGGACATAGCACATTAAGAAACAATAGGAATTTATTATATGCATGTACATTAACCCCATAGCAAACAGCTGCAATTCAGCAGTTTTAATACACTATAGTGTGTTTGTTACTTGCATGCAGTTTTCCAGGTATGTACCTTTAATTTAAAACATTACAAAAAAATAGATCAGCGCATAAAATTGTACCCCTTACATAATTACCTGTGTATCACATCTCCTGCTGTTGTATAAGCATTGACGGAGGCCTTTCGGAAATATTTCTCAGCTTACATTTCAGTTGTATGATTACCTTGAGTTCTCATTACTTTAATTGATGAACTCTTTTAAGTATGGCTACAACATAAGCTGATATTTTTGGTTTGCATGAATGATTAAGGTGCTCAGGTTATGAGGAGGTGTTCAGACAATGTGTCCGTGGTGAGAGGTGCTGAAGTAGCATTGTGTGTGTCCTGCTCTCCCCTCTGCTATGTGATATGACCTACAAGAGATGGGTGCAGGGTAGCTCCACAACTGCAGTGCATTCCTCAGCTCAATGAGTTTCCAGATGGCAGGTATCTTTAGTGCTTATCCTACTAGTCATTGGAATGAGACAGGTTACTCCCTCTGTGGTTCACTGAATCCACCATACACCCCAAAGCACTTCCACAGCTACTGATTTTCTAGTGGAACACAGTTAACGATGAGGCAGTCAATGCATTGGTATATTTTTCAAATGCTAATGGCATCATTCTGTGCTTTTGTGGAAATGGCAAATTAGTTTTTATAGCTTTGTGTAATGCTTAGCCATGGATGTGATTCCAAAGAGTGAGGAACGCTTGACTCACCGGGACAGTTAATGCTGAAGATGGAGACAGTATTTGTTCTGGTTGAAATGGCTGAAATGACATGGAAGAAAAAGTTGGTGAATTTGACACATGTATTCCTCAATCTGTAGCACTCTGTCATATTGCTGTAAACACTGTCAATGTGTGGTGGAAATTTACAAAAAATAGTCAACTTCTAGGAAGGAATATCAGTAAAAGTGGCAATAGTCATACATATTAATATCTGGCTTCAACACCATAGTGCAGGGAAAGATTAATAATGAGGAATTAAAGCTCAGGCAGTTTGTGGTTCTACCAGTGCAAAAATACACAGAGCCAGTCCTTACAACCACAAACTTCACACCTACAGTAAGAGAACTTGGTTTAGTTTGCAAATTAATCGATTCATTGAGGAGTTAGTGTGTCAAACTTCTAACATAAAACTGTGGTATCCTGAGTGATAATGAATACACTTGCATGAGCAAAGCATACACACTCTTTTGCACATAACAGAACAAAAAACACCACACAGTATGTGATTTTTTTAACTAATAAGGAGTTGGGTTGCCCTACACTTTCAGACATCTTCAGTCCTTCTTTGCATGTGGTTACAGGTTACAAGTTTTGAACTATTTATAGTGGGATGTCAGACCATTTTTCAAGTAGGAAGGTGTCCATTTCTTTGAGAGATGAGAGAAGTGGAAATTTAACGTGGGTGCTATGTTCCAGAACTGATCTGCTGATTGGGCATGGAAGGTGTTTGACATCATCCGTATGAAACCATTCTTGAATCCATTTGACATTGTGTATGGGGATGTTTATGTCTTTGAATATGGGAATATCTTGAGGAAACAATGTTTGCACCTGGTCAATTAAAATGGCTTTGTATTCCTTGGCCAGAATTCTACCATGCAGTGTGTAATAAGCTGACCCAATGAGTCTCATGAGATGGCTGCCTATACAATAATAGATCCACCACCATGTTTAACAGTTAGAATGTGGGCTGAAGGCTTCCTTTGGCTGTCTCCAAACATAAACAAATTCAAATGTTGAAAAAAAGAATAAAATAGGACTCATCAGACCATATTATTTTCTTCCATTGCTTAGACGTCCAGGCTCATTACACCACCCTATGCATTTGTTGTGCATTG
The DNA here is from genome assembly GCF_013368585.1 of Megalops cyprinoides. Lineage (NCBI taxonomy): Eukaryota > Metazoa > Chordata > Actinopteri > Elopiformes > Megalopidae > Megalops > Megalops cyprinoides. The sequence continues at coordinate 60,292,955 of NC_050583.1, read as the reverse complement.
GCCATGATTAAAAGCAGTTTCCGAATTGCATTCCTACCAGAACCCATTCAAGCTTCTGTTAAGAAAGGATCAAGGAGGTGTAGACACAAGTCTGTGGTAATTTTGAGGCTACTGTTTTGTGTTTTTGCAACAATCCTCTTAAGTGTCTGTTTATACCTGTCTATGAGCTTCAGCTTGTGACCACTATTCCTCATTCTTGTTGCAGTTTTTACTTGTTTGGCGTATGCTGGCATGGTTTTTGACACTGTTCCCCTTGACACATTAAATAATTTTTCTGTGAACGACACACTTGCAATTCAGAAACCACCTGTTTGACCTCTTTCAAAATCTGTTAAATCTTTCATATTGTTTAGAAACTCACATATTAAAGTATTGATTTTAAAATGTATATTATAGCAGAAACCTATTTACAATTAATATTGGCATTAATATGTGTATACGTGTAGATTAGTACTCTTCCCGTTTTATCTTTTCATTATTTTGTCTATTCCTGTACACGCACACACGCGCACACACACACACACGTGCAATTTTCAATGTAAAACTGTCTGTTGTTGTAATTTCTACAACAGTGTTTTCATCATACTGCAACTTTAAAGAATAATTAGGACGTGTTGGACACTTGATAGATGGTTTTGTGATCCAGTTTGAGAAAGCAAAGATTATGTGACCACTGCAAATTAGGGTTAAACAATGGACTGTCAACTAGTGTAATGTATACTGTCACTGTTGTCACACTAGTGTCATAAATCATATCATTTTTTTTTATTCTCTTGCCAGCAGTCAGTGATGTGTGATAATCAAAGATATCTTTGGTCTTTTAAATTTTCAGATATAATCAAATAATTAATGTGAATAGTATAAACTACACTTCAGTAATCTCATACTTACCATTTCTGAACTTACATTTTGACAACTTACGTGAGCTGTATTTTATATAGGGTTGTCTGTTTCCCAATGCTTTTTCATTAAGGCTTTGCTCTACAAAGCAGACTGAGCCATGCAACGAGAATTGTGCAACATGGTGGTAATCATTTATCATGCATGATTCTCAGTTCCTTTTTACTGGAGATAAACACCATGGTTTTATACATGTGGCTTTTTGCTTTTGCTTGTAGTCATAATGCAGACGTATATACTGTGACTAGTCACAACACAGTTGATTTCACTTTAGTAATTGATTTACCTTTATGTGAATATATTAGAGAGCAACAATTGTCACGCTGTAGATTAACTTTGATTCAGCATGTCTAAATACATACAGTTAGGCCTACCAAAAGCTACAATGTTTATTTTCTTCATTTGTCTATGGATTGTATATTTAGCTGCTTTATATAAAGTCTGAGATTTCAGCAGTTTGCCCAGTGGTCAGTATGTGTTATGCGAAGTAACCAACAGAGCTAAAGTATCATAGCATGTATCAAATCAGTGGGCTGAAAAGCCTTTTCAGTGCATAGGTCAGGTTTAATGCAGATGGTAATAAACTTGAATGCAAATGTTCTTTAATCAATAATAACTATATTCTGACACTGTTTCCAGTATTTCAGTTACTAGCTTGTTACAATACAGTACTTTGTGATTAATTCAGACACTGTATACTGTCTGGGAATCCAGCTTTCATGTTTTCTCATTACAAGTGTTACACTATTTTGACAACATACTGTCTTGTTGAGTAGGTGTGTCAACAGGTAAAAGTATGGTTTGTCTGACAGAAACATGTCTTTTTACAGATAAAACAAAGAAAGAACTCACCTTGAAAGTGAATCTTGCGGTAATGGGACAGCAATATCCATTGAAGTTTTATGCAAAACAGTGTTGGCATATGATCAATGTACTCACAGAAGCACAAGGAGAAACAAATCTCACTGAAACATTCAGTTTGGACTTCAACCCATCTTAGAATGTGAAAATAAATTGTTGTGGGTGATCTGTGAGACAGAAGTGATTCACACAGTACTCAAGAATGAGCAATCAATGCAGAAAGAACAACAGGTACCTTAAATGAACAATACATTTCGCCACATCAAAGAAAAGTGCTTCCGCATGCCATCAAGATGTCATTGTTTTCAGAAATATTTCAGAGATGTCTGTTCATGCTGTGAAGAAAAGCATGCAATTAAAAAAAAATAATTCCTTAATGTGGATAGATTTAGAACTGCATTTTCATGGCAATTAAACTTTGCCATGTCCGTACCTGCCAGTATATTTTTGTGACTATGGTGATGAATGCACACTAACAAAGCTATTGCCTCCTTTGATGAACATATTTCCTGCTTTTTAGTTAGCTGACAGTGGTAGCTGACAATGTGGACACACCACATTCACATTTCAGAAGGGAGTTTGGGTTGGCTGGAGAGATATATGAAGCCACATGACTTTTCTTTATGGAAGCAAACCCATGTCTGTCAGAAAAGAAACTGCAGAATCCGAGGAGAAAAATCCAATGTTTTATAATTCCTTAATGTTTCAATGTTTAATAATACCATCATCAGATTTGGCAAGTTGAAAATTTTGGCCAGACTCCTCTATCTTTTTTTTTTTTACACATTACACACAACGCCACTGCTCACAATATGGGGTACAAACAGTTATGCATAAGCACTGCTGGATATGAGAAACAGTGGATTACTAAATCATTTACTAACACAGCAGATGGATGCCAACTGCCTCTATATGCTGTTTTAAAAGCACAAAACTCTACCAAAAGAAATGTTCTCGAAAGGATTTTCTTAAAGTACAGGAAAATATCTGGAGACATAGTAGGAAAACAGGCAAGTTCATTGCGCATTGAATACAGAAAGTGTGGCTTCAGCACCTGGGTGCACTCATAAAGCCTAATGCAATGCTGACACTGGATGCTTATGAAAGATGCACCATTGATGCCATGAAGGAATCACTGTGCGACAATTAAAAAGACCTGGCTGTCATTTCAGGTGGGATGACATTACAGCTATGGTTCTGTGAATAAGCCATCCAGAGATAAACTGAAAACTCTTTATGGGAAGGTGCTTTCTAACGGAGAGAAATAATTGACACCATCTGGACAAATACACAGCGCACCTCTTCCCCTTCTGAGCGGGTGGATTCTTGAGCCATGGGACACTATTAAAACAGAAACTGTGGAGCAGTTCTTCAAAAGTGCAGCATCTCCAATGCACTCGATGTAACAAAGGATAACGTTGACTGAGGACTGGAAAGTGACAACTCCTCCTCCTCAAACTGAGGCTTGCAGCTGAAGACTCCATTATTATGTTATCAAATTACCTTTAGATTATAAAAATGCTTATTTTTTTATTGAATTATTAGTGCTTCCAAACTTTGAGTACCCTATATTGGATGGAATATGGTGTTTTTACTTTCAGAAACAAAGCATGATATTTTTTTTTTTTAAATAAACTGAGCTTGCTAGGTAATTAATAAGGTAAAAATGAACAGGTTTTCAACCTTATGCCTAGCTAGCTGGTAGGGTTTCAAAAACACATAAAGTTTTAAAGACCTCATTTAAATGGTAAGATAAAAAATGCAAAGTGAAGTTACATAAAATAATTTAGGAAAGGTTGGCAAACATTGCTTTCAAAATAGTGCTTGTTCAGTTTATGTGAGTTAATGTGACCCAGTTTGTGTAACTTGCTATCAGCCGTTGCAGTGATCTATTTTGCAGGTGTTTTTAACTGACTTACAGAGAATAACTGCTTTGTATATTTGCGCTACTTGCTGTTGCTGCACACTGAAATCATATTTTTGTAGAGGTCAAGTCTGCATTTAATCGGTTGTTGTCTTGCCATTTAATTAAGTAGCAAGGGAAAGCTTAGCCACTTTAAATGCATTCAAAGAGGATGAACTGACTCATTAAATATACTTGGTGATCGCTCACATTGTGATGATTTGTCTGCATGTATCCACTAAAAAAATATTTTAATAAGACGCACCTGAGAATCACAACAGATACAAGCAGATCATGTAAGTAAATGGACCTTTTATTCCCCAATAGCGAACAGTTCAAACCATCCAGATGGTGCATTTGCATACATTTTAACATGCTTTTTCTCTATAGAATTGTCAACGGTGCTCTCTTCCAGTCCAGTAAATGCAAGTCTACATTTTACCTTTTTGTTTCAGTTAATACACAGTAGAATTGATTTGGTTAGGAGCACAAGAATGTATCACAAATGTATTGGTAACTTCATTAGCAGCAATAAAAAATAAATCACTTTTATGGTTTGGGACACAAAGAATATAATGAGATCTTTCAAATGATGTTACTGTAATTTCAAGGAGTGTAACTCTTGTTTTAGTCTCATTTATTTATTTCAGTTGATGTAATCTTGTTTTTTCTGTTGACTACAGGGGCTGTGCTGAGTACAAAGCCTGTGCACTGTGGGGTTTAGACTGGCTTCAGTGCAGATGGGGTTACCAATCATAAATATCATGAGTATCATAAATACCTATTTTGGCCATAATAATAAAGGGGTTGCTGCTTGTAATAAAACTATATTTAACCAACAAGAATTATGTGGCCTGCAGTTTCAAGCTGTTTTGGGAACTTTAACATTATGTTTGTCAGAAAAATCAATCAATATAATCTCAATAGATTTCAGTTTGTATTTCATTGTTCAAAAACACATTATCTTATATTAATGGCCAGCAACATGTGAACCACTATATCTTGTCATTAGAATGGCACAGAAACAGTGGCCAAGTGATCAGATTTGTCAACATAGATTATGTCCTACAGCTCATGTCAGAACCATGCACATTTCCATTTCTAGAGTAAACTTTGAATTCTTTAAGGTAGATTGTGTGTGTCAGATGAAATTATTGCATTATTTTACCTGAGTTGTTATTAATGGTTAATTTTGACAGCCAGTTTAAACGTTCATTATGCTATACTGAAAATTATGATAAATACATACAACAAAACTATGATAAATGCATACAACAAAATAAAAATAGATCAATTAATATGACTGCTTTCTTTGGGATTTCATTTGGCTTCTGCTAAGTACAAACATTAACAGATACAATTTCACATCTTCTCCTTGAGTCCCTATTACAAGTCCTATAAACGCTGAATTGAAATTGTATTATAGATCAACTATTTATATCTCATGGTGCTTTTAAAGTGCACAGTACTATGTGTGAAAGTATTTAGCCTGATCTCATGTGGATCTTTGTTCAAGGGATATCTTTTGCTATGACATCAAGACTGTTTTAATATGCTATACCAGGGTGACACACACACAATGGGTATCAAGTATTTTACTGGCATTTGTTCATTTGTCATAAAAAACAAATGCAGCTATTTGGAACTTTTTGTACCCACAAGTGGAAACCTCTTCATATCATCTAGGAATAAAATGTTGAAGGTAATACACCATTTGGCATTTTTATGCTGAATTGTATGTTATAATTTTCTGTGATAAAAAAGATGTATATTAAACTCTAACAAGAGTAACAGATTGGTTGTACATGTATGTGTGTGTGTGTGTGTGTGTGTGTGTGTGTGTGTGTGTGTGTGTGTGTGTGTGTGTGCGCGTGTTAGATGTTGCTTCTGTTTTCCTTCAATAAAATCCTCTTAGGATTTTCTATCTGAAAGAGTATAGGTGCAAAGCCAATTGCCATCAAAGACTACATAGCAGTTTCCATTACATCCCTATATTGAATGCACTGTTTTCTTGGCTTGGAAGAATTGAGAGATGTAGTTTAGTGCAGTGATTCCAGCTGTGGCTTTGAGAATGATCCCAGTTTGGACAAAACACACCACTGAGGAATTTGCCTCATGAGGCTCCATATACATGTATATATGCATGTATACACCCATCTGTATTATTGGGCTGGTTAAATGCAGGGAATAAGAGCAGATGTGGAGAAGCAGATTTTTCAATGAACTGGACATCACACATTCACTTCCTTAATTGAAGAGCCATAATCAGGAGGTTGTTGTTGGTGGTGGTGGTGGTGGTGGTGATGTGTGTGTGTGTGTGTGTGTGTGTGTTAAAAAAGATAAAAGTGTTAAAAGGTACTGTGGTGCTGATTTTAAGTAAATCTTGTATTATTTACAGTGTCACTATGCTTTGCGTATATTTAATGGGCATTGATTTGACTTAATCATAAATCAATCAATCAATAAATAAATAAATATATAAATAAGCAGAAAAATTTACAACTTTTCCCTAATCTCACCTGTCTCAATGGATATTGTGGACCATTTATATCATTTTGCCCATCTTGCAGTATATCATCAGGCTCTTGGCAGAACTGTGATTTATATGCTGTGTGCAGTTATGTACCTCACTTTTTGGAAATCTTAGAGCTTTAGAATTTAAGGTGTCACAGAGGCTGACAAATTGCTGTAGTTTGAAAGCTCGTACAGATACTTGGTACAGTAAGAGGAGGTGTATTGCTAGATGTCACTACAGATTCAGTTAACAAAAGATGCAATATGGTGAATCTCTATCTATCTATCTATCTATCTATCTATCTATCTATCTATTTATCTATTTATATCGGTCTGCATGGCTGCCTGTCTGTCTGCTTATCTATCAAAGGCCTCTTGGTATGCTGGAATTGTTTGTAATCTGATTGCTTCATTATACATATCAAAACAAAATTGTAGGTAATGAGGTACATGCAATCCAAGAATTAAAAGCCATAAGAAGGTACTTTGACAATATCTTTGCTTGAATGGACTGCTGACTCTTGCATTTAGGAAAAAAATAACAATATGCCATGCACAGCGGGAAATGCATCAGCAGCCTCATTAATCAATATAATGGAGAATGAACACCACAGTAATTAATCGTGAGTTCACACATACAGTACATAAACACAGTCAGATATATACACTATATGGACAAAAGTATTCAGACACCTGACCATTACATTGTAATAACATTGTATTCAAATACATATACTTTAATATGGAGTTGGTCCCCCTTTTGCAGCTACAACAGCTTCCACTCTTCTTGGAAGGCTTTCCGCAAGATTTTGGAGTGTTTTTGTGCCCATTCCTTCTGTAGAGCATTTATGAGGTCAGGCACTGATGTTGGATGAGAAGGCCTGGCTCGGAATGAAAATGACTCATTTTTCCATCAGATATTTTCTGACCATAAAAGGTAAAAACTGACAACATGGAATGTGCATTCCTGCTTGAACTTTAGGCCCAAGGAATGATTTTCTGTGTACATGATTACAGCAATACATTTGGCAATACATGGTGCCAAGTGAGACAAGCAGAAGTGTAGGTTTCATCTGCACTTTGGGGAGGATGCTGCTGTCACCATTCATGTAAATACTGTGTTACAGTGTAGTTAGTGAATTACATTTTATCAATATTAAGAAGATACTTTCTATCCCTCCTTAAACCTATGGTCATGGAGACAAGCACTGCAGGACCCCCCCCCCCCCCCCCCCCAAGTCAAAATTCAACAAAATGAATAAAATACTTATTTGAATGTTGAATTACTATAAAATAAATAAATAAACGTATTAAAAAAAAATTAAAGGGAATAACGGTGTCATGGCTTTAGGTCATCAACTTAAACAAATACATTGCCTCACCAGTATGTCTGAGCAGACTTACCAGTCTGGCCAAATTTACTTTTTTGTATTATGACACTGCGCATAGACTTGAGACATTCCAATGTATAGGAAATGAGTAAATGTCTGATTCGGCACTTGTGGGGAACCTTTCAGTCATTAGACAGTGTGGACTCAATCAAGTGGCTCATTTTCCCATATGTTCTTTCTATTAACATTTTTATTACAGTATCAATGTAATGTTTCCTTAACTGTCACTTTCAGTAACTAGTATTATATTGATGTAGTATATGACTGGTCCCCCTGTCAGAGGATAGAATGTAGCTGCTGGTGAGTGAGCAGCCCCCCCCCCCCCCCCCCCTTTCCATGAGGGTTAAGACTTCCCTCTGTAGACCACCATAGAGATGAGAAGTATGCTGCCATTGCAGCATACTTCTCTTTAGAAAGAAAAAAAAAACCCACTAAATTACTCCTGTTGTCCTTTCATTATCATGCAAGTGTGAATGAATTTGTAGCCATCATTACACCTGCGTGTTCTCAAGCATAAATCAGATTAACATCCATCTGTGCTGCTGTGCGTTGTTGAAAAATGTCTTTTCAAACAGACTTGAGTCTGTTGGCCATTCCTTGCTGTGTCCAGGCAGCTTAAAAAACATCCAGTGTGTTACTTAGCAACCTTTAATAGCCCAGGCAGATGCAAAAGTGAAATGATATATGTAATTACATTATAAGGTGAGTGCTCTCCAAAACTTAAGTATTCACATCTACTGAACTGCTGGAGCATCCCCACTTCCATTCGTAGTATGAATTCAACATGCTGCTATTTGTTAAATAAAAGGCAACTAATGGGGGAGCAAAGACATCTTAATGTGTAGGAATAGAGGCACAACATTTGGGCAGAAGCAGAAGCTTACAATGAAATAAATCAATATTGTTCTGCTTCATGGGGCTTCTCTCCATCTGGCCCACATCACCCAAAAATAAAATAAAAACAAAAACGGTACATTTTCCATCTGCACTTTTGAGCCATGGAACAGGTCTTTAAATCAGGCAGTCTTAAGACAACACGTTTGACAAATTTTGCATGCTGAAATAACCAGGGTTGGGGAGTAACGAAATACATGTAATGGCGTTACATATTTAAAATACACAATATGAGTAACTGTATTCTGTTACAGTTACCATTTAAATTGATGGTAATCGAATTACAGTTACATTTTAAAAATATCTAGATTACTGTAGGGATAACATTGGATTTTTTTCATTTAATTTCATTTATTTTTTAATTTAATGTTTATTCATTTGGAAAATCTATCCAGAAAAAAAGGAGAATAAAGTGTGTGAAAAGTGCATGAAATGCCCATAGACTTAATATGCGGGTGCCAAAATGTTAGCCACAATAATGCGTGAACATTCAGTGAACATTCTAAAAATAACCGTTCAGAACCTTAGTCTGATGAACATTCTTTTAAAAAAAACGTTACAAATTCATTACACAGTGTTCACAAAGTAATCCAAAGTATTTAGATTACGTTACTTACCTTGAGTCGTCTAACAGAATACGTTACAAATGACATTTTAGGGCAAGTATTCTGTAATCTGTAGTGGAGTACATATTAAAAGTTACCCTCCCAGCCCTGGAATTAACGCATGAGAGTAAATGTTCATGGGCTGGCGTCTCTTATTAATTTAATTTGTGATATAGCACAAATGATATCTCTCATTGAATAGGTGTGTTTACTGTACAGAATGTGCACTGATGTTGCTAACAACCAAACTACTTACAATGCGCAGAAACTGCTGTTTAAGCAGGCCTTGACTCCACTGTGCTGTCCTAATATGAATGGATTTTACTGTTGCTGCCACTATTGGTGCAGCTTTCTCAAAAGATCTTTATTTTACAAAGGTTGCACTACCTTTATTAGGATACCTGCAGAGCTGCACATTATGTCTTTCCTGTATTTTGGAATAAAGTTATGCTCAGAGATAGCCACAGCCTTTTTCTGTCCATTTGTTGAAATCATAGTCATTTGAATGGTTTCTCTGGCAAGAAAAAATGGAACTAGTTAGAAGAGTACAAACACGGTAAAACCAAAATGGAAAAATCAGAGCTCATAAGGTTTCTTAAATAATTTTCTAATTAAATAATAAAATATGATTCATATAATACACATCTATTTCGCTGACCTTCAGTGGCTATCAGATTTTGTAATGTTCCTAATTCCTGTTTTACATGCATATGTTATTTCCTCATTTAATTACATTTCTATTACTAGCTGATGGAAACTTATGGCGCCTACAGACTGAGATTTCAGCAATCTTATGGGTTTATTGCAAGCCACACTGTGCGACATGGATCTAATAAACTTGGCTACGACATCAAGTTTGATGTATGTAGGCTGTACGATGATGACACCTACTGAATCATAAGCTACGACGCAAGTCAATATACAAGAATAAAACGTCACCAGCGTTGGTTGGTTAGTAGACGTAGGTCGTAGCAGCAGTCACATTGTGAGATGGTCATCCTAAATTTCTGACACTGTCAGAATTTTGTCCCAGGCTATCTTTGGTCGCAAGACCGTGACAACGGCCATCTTTGAACCTCTCTCACAGTGTGACATAGGACCACCGTTTTGGAGCCATGACCAAAAATACTGCCACGTTTCTCTCACATTGGACATCTTTCGTCTGGGACAGCCCAAAATCGCACAGTGTATACCCGCCATTACACAAAGCTCTTTAACAATCGTAAATAAAAATGGACTGCATTTATATACCGCTTTTCTACTCATTTGAGTACTCAAAGCACTTTACAGTTATAAGCCTCACATCTACCTACCAGTGGCAGAGGCTGCTATATACAGGCTTACCAACTGGCCACTGGGAGCTGTTGGGGGTTCAGTGTCTTGCTCAAGGACACTTTGACACTCTGCCAGGATGAGCCAGATTCAAACCAGGGACCTTCCAATCCCCAGTCAACTGCTCTACCTCCTGAGCCACTGTCGCCCCAATCGTGAACAATTAAGCACATTTAAAAGTGGTGTTTTCCCCATTTTTCTGTTCTTGCATTAGAATATATCTGGTGTGCCTAAGTAGCTTTGAAAAAAGTCTTCAGACATCATTCTCAAGAACCTGAATGTGGACAGTGATATTCATTTTTTCCATATAAAAACAGTCACAAAAGACATTTGCCCAGGAGGTGCAAAGCAAAGTGATTTAAAAAAAGACTTAATTATATCCATTTGGTTTCCGGTAAGCAGGTCACTGCTGTGAAGGAACTTATTTGAGGTAATGACAATAACTGCATGTTCTTGCCATTGTATGTCTCACTTTGATTTTAGTTCTATAGTCTTGGAGTTGAACTCGATTACTATATCTGAATTTCAGTGACAGCTTTTGGACAATGACTAAGGGAGGATGAGAAGTTAGATTTTTAATCTAGTCCTGAACTATGTGTAACTTTTTACAATTAACCCATTCACATTTGCAAGTATAATTCCAAGGGAAAATGATTTTAAATATTATACATTTTTCACTCACAATGACTTCCTCATCTGAGGAGCTGGCAGTGTAACTGGATCCTTGAAAAGAAATTAAACAGATTACCTCTTGTAGGGTGTACAACTTTTTTTGTTCTGCTATTATTAAATGACTAATACGTCTAAAACTTCAAACAGTGTATATCAAGTAACTTTTCAGGTCACAGTTTATAGTACAGAAATTAGTGTTACTCACAAGCCATGCACCTGCTCTGATTGGCACAGCATAGAAAATGTACTATGGCCAACAGCATCCATTATGGACACCTGTTGGCTGCCAGGGCTCTGGAGCTCTGGAGGCTTGACAGGCTTATCGTTTTTAACTAGGATCATCCATCAGCAGATGACTCTTTTGTCCATTTTTCAAATTGATGGTATTACCTATGTGCATATAAGTTAAATTTTACTCACAACAGTGAAATAACTATTTTGATTACCTTGAATTGAATACCATTGAATTATTTTGATTATGCACAGAGATCAGAGATTGATTTTAACTTTTTTTTTTTTTTTAATTTTACCTTCTCAATGTCATAAGCACAAATGTAATATTTGTACATTAGCAGTCTTATTACACATTTGTGCACCAATTATGTCATAATATAAAGCAATCAAAGACTTTTTTATATCTATTGTCTTTCCCATTCATCATTTTCTGTAGATCTCTGATTGTTTATACCATGCAGTGTGTGCTACCTCTGTAAGCCCTTTTGACATACAGTATGTTGTATTACCTTAGCATCAGCTTTTCTCTATCTCTCCCTTTAGAGGAGGTTTTGAACAATGTAAATGGTTGGAAAAAAGCAAATGGATTTTGTTGCTGGCATATAAGATCTGCTGTACTCCACATGTATAGATGTGTGTGTGTGTGTGTGTGTGTGTGTGTGCGTGTGTGCGCGTGTGTGTGTGTGTTTAATTTTTGCAGTCCATACAACAGCTCAGACAAAATCAGCCCTGTTCCTGATTTGTAAGTCACTAAGGTAATGACAAAAGACATCACCAAAGTATTACTATTAAAATCTAACACCTGGTCATATCTCATCATAAGCAAGATTGCACTGTGGGAACAAGTGATTTTCAAGTGTATCTGAATATGACAGGTGTGTTTGTGATTGTAGATTTTCAAGATGGTTGGTCATTTGAAACTAAATTGCATGAAAGTCATCATAAACATTCAGTCACCATATTGCTGTGCTTTTTCAAAAAAGGTGGGGGATGAGGGCAGTGTACTTTCATCAAATAATGTCACGCACTACTTGTCATGAAGCACTCTTTAATTTACATATGAGAATTTAGACTTCCTTCAGCTTGCTTTCTCTCTCGTGTTGTTGTGTGTCATTGTGAACAGGCCATTGTTACCTGTACCGTTTATGTTCTTAATTTCAGCGGGTTACTGAAGATCTCTGCTGGCCCTATTATGTCGACTCTCTTCAGTCTTCCATGACCGGGGATAGTTTCTTATAAAGTGCATGTTAATAAGATTGCCTTTCCCCTATTATCTCCTGGAGTTGTACTGGATTTCTGTTTTATTGAATTGTGAATTATGGAGAAAATGAGTTTTATTGAATTCATGCAAAAATAGATTCTGCTTTCTCCACAGTTGTACAGCTCAATGGATTTTGGAAGAAAATGGCAGCTTGTTCATGAGCATGTGACTCCAAACAGGTTTTACTGGTATGTAAAACAAACACTGTTTCTACATTATTATCTTATTATTCTACATTATTATCTTTTTATGCAATTCCAGTCTTCATTTATCATTGCACAAAGATGTTGTATTCTACTGTTGTGCTTAAACCATTAGTTATTAATAAACTAAAACTGAGCAGTTGTGTCTGTGCTTAGAATAACTTTTTATCAATTCATATGTAAAATATACCAGAAGTGAAGTAAGAACGTTAATATAAGAGTTACAATAAATAATCTACTGAATAAAACCAGTTTGAGTGTTCTGGAGTAGTGCTGTGCAGATTGGTCTGTAAAAGCTGGTGTGGTACAGATCCGCTTTGTGTAGTGCAAAAAGGTAGCGAACAGCTAAATCAGTGAACATACCTTCAAGGTGTAACCTTGTTTCCCCAGTGAGCAAACCCAGTTCAACAGTGGCAAATGGAATCCTCTTGAGGGACTAGACTCAAGACAATGTTATTTTTTTTTTCCGCTTTCAGAGCTGTCATGGCATCCTGGGTTTTTGAGTGTTGTGTTGAGGAATTGTCCACATAATCAGCTGAGTTAATTCAGTTAAAAATGAATTTAACTTGTTTAAAAAAAACTAGAATGGTAAATTAGACACGGTAAACCACAATACCTCATACCTCATAGGATAAAATACAAGACATGGTACTTGGAACAAACACATCTCCATTCAAAGCCTGATTGAAATATAAATGCATTCAGTAAATAGCTGCTACAAGCAGGTTCAAGTGCTCAAATACAATGATTTCGCAGCATTATGGAATTCGGTACAGAAGTAGAGAGCACTCTCCAGAAGAGAGCTCTCTGTATCCACAGCTCTCTGAATCATAGTAAGAGCTGACAATCTTAAGGGCATGATTCTACCTAACACCACATATGTTTGAAGTCACCCACAATTAGGCTCAATTGGTAATATCAAATCTGTTTGTAGAAAATGGGATCCATAACAAAGAGTAAAGCTTTGGTAATTGAAACATTCAATAAGGACATGTTGGTTATGGTCAATAAGCATCCTGTAGTGGAACCAGCTACATTCCAAACATTTTCAGCAAATGTTATCCTTCATCATCCTGCCCTCATCATCCGTATCTAAGAAGCTGATGTGGGCAGCAGTATAGGATAGTGGTTGCCAGTTAGATTCCCAGGTGGGGTGCTGCTGTTTACCTTTACCCAAATTACTTCTGTAAATATGCAGTTTTATTAATGGATAACATGTAAGTATAAGCAATATAAGTCATACTGGATAAATAATGTAATATAATGTAAAAAAAAAGTTGTAAAAAAATGTAAAAAAAAAAAGTTACTCTCAGAATTGCAGAATTACTTGCCACATCCCATTCCATGCCAAAGATTCTTCAATCTATAGCTTTGTTTTCCTCTAACTTCAGTCTGTTCTGAGACTTTGCTAGTGATACACAGTAGCTATGGTTGGTTACATCAGCTTGACCATTTAAGGAATGTTTCGAATGTAACCAAATACAGTAGAGGTTTCCATGTAATACAGGAATGGCTAGTGCTATCATTTTATTTTGCCCCCCCCACAATCACATATTTGTGCTTTTAAAATAAACTGAACATTTTTTTAATGACCTTACGTTTACATTTATTCCTTTGGAAGACACTTTTAACCAAAGTGACTTACTAGTGAGGCAGAGTACAACACACGCCAAAAAAAAAAAAAAAAAAAAAACCATGAGGAATCAACATGCTGCTGCATGACCAGGTTTCAATGGTTGGCCAGGCAAGGTACAAACTAGTTGGCAGAGATAACGGGTGTCTTAAACTGTTAGATTTCACTTCTTTTTTATAGTGTAATAAGAAACAGTTTTGAGACATGAGAGACTCCTTTAGGTGGTAGTGTATCAGGTGCTTAGGTGAGAGTGGAAGAGCTGTGTCTTCAGATGTTTCTTGAAGACAGAGAGGGACTCGGCAGAACTAATGAAGTGTAGAAATTAATTCCACCATTGGGGGACAACGGCAGAAAAAGTTCTGGATAGTGATTTTGTGCCGCGATGCTACAGGACCACCGGACGCTGTTTGGTAGCAGAGCATAGTGGTCAGGAGGGAACATAGGCACCTTGAGTCCATTTTTTTCAGTGTTTTCCTTGCTGCATTGAATACAAAGCAAGGTCCAAAATAGGCCACCCAATGCAGAGATCTTTAAATGACTTTTTGAATATTTTAAGTGGGAAAAACCAGCAGCTAAGAAATGAAAGGACCCTAAGGAACATTCGGGTGTGCAGATAATCATAAATGATAATAATAAATAATCATAAATGTATTATTTGTAAAGCTTATCAGTGTAATGAGTTTCACTTACTAACAAAAATTAAAAAGTCCCTTGAACAGGATAAAATCTGAAACAATCCAAGGTTTTCCATTAGCTTTTTTAAATGTTTATATTTTATTTGACAAAAGGAAAGGGGGAATTAAGTTAATAATGGGTGATATTAAGTCTGACATTAATGAAAACGCTGTTTTATTAACATCAACAGAACACCATTGCCGCTAGCTATGTATGCAGTCATACCCCTCTGCCAGTCAGGGAGTCTGTACCTCCCTCCCCTGAGAAACTATATTTAGTTAATATACATACAGTGACCTTTAAACAGAGAGCAGAGAGATCCAAGTTTTACATACTCACAGAAAATACTTACCTTTGACGTAAAGGCACTCTTCATTTGCTATTTTTGTAATGAACAGTAGCTTGGCCCTTGTCACCAGGGATCATAAAGTCTCAAGGATATAAGAAAGCCTCTGACAGAATGCGAGTGTTATACTTGCTCCCTTATATTCTTTCTTCTGGTTCAGTGCAACGGTATTTTTAATGCTTTTCTAAAGCAAATAGTTGCTAATTACAAAGACCAGATGGCATTAATTATGTTTTAGCTGCATTACGTTTAAGGTAGTGAACTGACCCGGATAATCCTTAAATCCTGAAATGGATTACCCTAGTATGTTTTTTTTTTTTTTAAACTCCTGAAGAAGAAAAAAAAAAATTGGTGATTGTCCCAAGCCACATGCTGTTCACAAATATGCTCTCTGTGTGGAATTTCTCAGTTGGTAGCAGCCACCTGATTGATTGTGAGTTGCCAGAGATCCATTGAGAAGGACTCAAACAGCATGTGGAAATTTATGTTTTCATGTCTGGCCCTCCTAAGTGAATTGTAGTGTTGGCAGTGTGTCTAAGCAGATACCTTTAACAATTTAGATAAAATACAAATAAAGAAAATTAACAATTTAGATAAGAATGTATAAATAAAGATAATTATGCGTATGTAAAACACTTTTTGAAAACAATTAGAGTACATGCAGTCATAATGATAACACAGTATGAGATGAGTGAATCCTGACCTTATTTCCCCTATTGCGTGTTGTGATTATTTTATCATAGTGAATACCCCTCTGTGATGAGCTCTTGAAAGCTGAACAGTTAACAAGGAGGGTTACAGTCTCAAAGAGGATGAGAGGTCACATCTTCTGAGAACCGAGTTGACAGCAAATTAGCACTGCATGCATGGAGCTGTGTTTTCTTTCCTTTTAACAAATTACATAAGTTATTTGACCTCATAAAAGAACCTCCTCAGCTCAGATGGAGTCAGGTTTATTGAAAAAGCCTAGTTAATTACATGAAAAACAGATAGTTTGCCAGTGATCAGAGGACAAGCACCTGATGGGGATTTCATCACCTCAGATTTGAGTTGGTATGAAGCCAGTGAGATCACCTTAAACTTTAACATGTTGGCACCAGCATAGGCAAATAAGGTACACAGTTTGGGTTTCAGTGTTTATTTGCTTGCATCTTTGAGTTAGACTCAATGTCAGGCAGCCAAACTCCCAGAAGGCATTCAATGTCCTTGGTGAATGAATTTGCTGTGACCTTTGATGAGGAGGGAGTATTGATTGGAAAGACTTCCAGACAAACAGAGACCAAGTTATAGAAGTCTTAATGATCATTAATTTCTTTGCATGTCCGTATGACTTTATTCAATCCCTATGTGTTTCTGTCAAGTCCTAGTTCTTGTTCAAAAAATGCTCATTACATGTTAAATTGCTGTTAACATTTAAAGGAGGTGAGAGGGTTTCTGTTAAGGATCAATAAATTGGAAGCTAGTGCTTACATTGCAGTGTAGAATGATATTTTAGCTGAGTGTGTTGCTAGTCAAGTAATAAAATAAAATATTGACAAGCTTGTGACAAGACAGGGAGGCAGTTAATACATCCTTTAGTAACTACTGTTCAAGTTGACTGTTTCTGTAACCGGCACTGGCAAGAAAACAGGTTATAAACAAACTCCAGGTAACTATAGACTGAAACAATACTGTCTATATAAAATGTATCTTGAGTAGCATGACCATACTACTATATGTTCTTTTCACGTCTGACATTTAGTATCGCGTGGATGCAGTATAAAGCAGTTTCTCAGTAACTATAAGACCAACCCTAAAAACTGAATTAAATTAAATTAAATTAAAACTGGTACAACTTACAGTCTCATTGTTATTACATCTTTGCCATCTAGTGGTAGAATGAAGTTACTGTTGTTACCTTGAGGGAGCCTTTTAGTCAGTTAGTTAGGGACAGTATGGTTTATTGAGGTTCTATTGAGTCACAGTCAATAATTTGTTTTGTTTCAAAACTGGTGAGTTTGAATAGTTATTACAAGGATGGCACTCCCACTCCCACAAAGTCATAAGATTGATTAACTTGCAGCCGTCTCCACTTACAGCAAGGTAATTCAGTGTGAAAAATTTGTTATTCCAGGAAAATTTGGTTACCTGCATAGCCAGGCCATGGTTACATTACATTTGGCTGTAGTAGATGTGTTTATAGCACCCATGAAGGAGAATTTAGCCTGACACAATGACAAGTATATATTGTACATTCTCCTTCAAATAGACATGATATTTTAAGTTAAATGTATCCAACCAGACAGCGATATTGTTTAGTGTTTTAGTTTTGTTCACACAAGGGTCTGTTCTGCACACTTACTTACAAGGTACAAGCAAATGAAAATGTCTAGGCTACAGATGATCAAATGTTACAGACCAACCAATGTAGTTGGTTGGACGTTGACATTTTTTCCTTGTAGCTAGACATTTGTAACTGATCATGTGGCATTTTTTTGACATAGGTAGCAGGTTTCAATGGTTGGTAGCTGTTCATCACTCAGGGAGTCAGCATGGAAAAAGAGATAGACATAGACATCCACAGCCAACTGCACCTCCAGGTCATGTAAGGAAAGGCAGTTTGTTTTTTGGATAGACCTGTGACAATCTGGGCCATCAACCCACAGGTCAGCATGGCTAATGGAAACAAGCTGTAACAGAAATCTTATTTTGAAACACTGTCACTCAAAAGACAACACTACAAATGAACCAGACAACACTAAAAGTACATTTATAAACAATCCTGCAATGTACAGAGATGGCTGATACACCTTCATCTACTATGAAATTGTATTATTCACAAACAGTCAAACAGAAGTCTGGAGTTATCAGAAATTAGAAACTTGTAATAGTTAATTTGTTAATTTCTTGTATTTTTAATGAGATACTAAATCACTCATATCTCTGTTGACATTGTTCTGTAATTTCCAGTACTGGAAAGCTGCTGTGATCTACTGCTTATTCATTCGCTCTGAAAATAGGGGAAAAAAATCATGATTACCATGTCTTAAGGCATGATTTCAATTGTGTGCATAACTATAATGTGGAGCTGTCCTTTGGTGAGGATGCTATTAAGAGCAGATCTTGCCAATAGAATGGCTAGTGATTAATTTAGTTACCCAATAAGTGCAATTACAAAATTAAATATACAATTACTGTTAATTGTAGTAGTACCACAAATAGTAATTTACATAGTAATTTACAACATTGCTATTTGCAGATAATATATGGAGCAGTGTTAGGGGAACAACATTAGCATGAAATCCAGGGTGATTCTGAAATGTATCTCAATAAGATTTTTTTTCTGCCTGGGCTGATACAAGGATAAAGCTTTCCAATGAGGGTTAAATTAAACTGCATTACTGTTGCACCTTGTCCATGGATCTAATCACACAGTTTAATAAGACTAAAACTCAATTAGCTGCTGCCCAACCTCGCTCCGCACTGTAGCAGTTACATTTACTCCGGTTATGCTTCCATATTGAGTCGCCTTGGCATGGAAATATGCTGCAACCCACGTATTTGCACAGATGATTCAGAACAATTGGTTTGCAATGAATTCACTCCTTTCTCATCAGTGTCACATTTCATTATGTAGTATCGCACGTATGTAAACAGTCACCACTTTCCATAAAAACTGTACCGCAAACAAATTTTAATGATGATGTAAACAAGCACATCTCAAGGTTCAGTGAGATCTGTGATAAAGCACCTTGGAGTGTCGTGTCTGTTCTCATTCATTCATGTCAGATTACCCCCTTACTGCCTATTCTTACTAGAATTGCATACTCATCACGGGTGTACTTCAGAATTTACTTTGCCTCATTGCCTCAGAGATGCTAGGATGTTTTATCCTGCCTCGGGCTGTGTCCAAAGCAACCGGCATAAATCTTCAAATATTTTCAGGCCATAGTAGCATCCCAAATAATGTGCTTGATCCATCCTTAGTTCATTGCACAGGCTAATATTAGAGTTTTAAAAACAGCCCTCAGAAGTCTAGAGACATCGGTTTTCATCAAGCCAGGCTGCAAGATCTGAAACATGGATTTAGAGATATAACTTCTCCACAAAGCTATTAACTGACATAACATGTCAACAGTTTCACAGATACCATCACAACTAACATGGGATGACTTTTTGCTGACATGCAGCTGACATATAGTGTTAAGTCAATAACAGAGTACAAATGTATCGCATAAAAGTAATAAATGTATTGTGAACAGGCAGGAAAAAATGGAGAGAACATGCATGAAAATGTGATATGTATTTCCAAAAAAAAAAAATCAGGAAGTCTCATTCGGGAACGCAAGATAATAAACACACATAGAGTAGATTTTATGAATCCTGACAGAAAAATTTTGCCTCATTCTTATGAAAAAATGTGAGAGAGATTCCTTAAAGGATACAGTGTACTTGAACCATATTTATGCTATGGACTATAATCTCACACTCTCACCTCATAAATAATGCAATTTACTTAAGGGGCAATTCAGTGGAGTACTGGCTAGGACACCACAATTTGTGATTTGCAGGCTTAGTGCAACTCAGATAGGGCCTTTCTGAGGTAGCATTGGGTAAAGTACTTAGCTATCTGACTTTCTCCAGTAAAAAGAGGGGTTTGAATAACCATGCTTGTTTTGCTGAAAAGAAATTAAATGCTGTCCTATGAAATTTCTAAATTTCTAATACTGGAATGGTGAACCAAGACTAAAACAAGCTACTAAACAAATTACAATTTACTACTCAAATGTCAAGCATATATATGACTGCTATCTCAGGCCAGCTGTGTCACCATCCAGTTATGGCTGGGAGCCCACAATGGCAGAACAGACTGGCTTTGTTCTGCCAGGGATAGGTGTGGGCACACCTGCCGAGGTAACTCATCTTTCTGCTCTCAAATGCCCTGCAACTCATCAGGCACCTGCAGGCTGCTTGGGTGACGTCAGTGAGGCTGCACCTATCCTCCAATTGGCCCTTAGCTCAGCGTATTCTTCTGGGCAACCTGCAGTGTGAAAAATAATCGTGGTTGGTGTGTTAGTGTCAGAGGATTGCATTTGCTTTGCCCTACCAATTTCTGCATGGGTACAGTGGTTGTCGGGGTAAGACAAGCATAACATATCCAGTTGACGATTCCAAAATAGTGCTGCATGAAGGGAAAAAGACATACTGCTCTCAGCCGTGTCACAGGATGCATGTCACCAAGGTGGGGTAGAGGGATCCATTGTTCTATTTTTTTATTCCTTCTCACTTAAAAATAATAGAAGATTTATTGTAAATTATGCATGTCACCGTAGTAGGTGTAAGTTGTTTCCTGAAACATGGAACCTCTATAGTCTCTAACATCAATTACGGTTTTCACAAACTGCATAGTAAGGGAGTATTAGGTGAATGCAAACCTCTTTTATCTCAAAGCTTGGTGAGCTAATAATAAGGATATTCTTCTAATTTGTCTTCATTTTAATTATAAACTGAACATGTATTAAAATTACTTGAACATTCTGCGAATCTTTTTCTTCTCTAAATATATATATTCATGCAGTAATTAATTGCATTACATTGAAAGATGTGACGGTGGCTTGACAAAAACAGACTTATGTATTACTGAGCCTGATGTTCCCTGGAGAGTGCCCCAAAGGTTCTCCCTCAGCATTTCCCTCTCCTCCTCTGATGCAGGTCGGTAATGGGTCTGGACAAGGAGTCAGATCTTGTGCACATGGAGGTCCACACAGCTGACGGACGTGAGTAGCTCTCATTCTCAGGCGGCAAAAAGGGCACTTCCGCTGCCAATTAGAAGGCTGAGGAAGTCAGCTGAGAAATAAATTCCACAATGGATTTAAAACATGTCCCCTGGGGTATGAAAAATGCAGCTCCCGATGGTCACCTAATATGGCATTTCCTTTCATTGCTCTCACTCTCTGAATGTCAGAACTATAATTCTGAGCGCCATTGCAACCCAGGATAATTTTTTTTATTAAGCTGTGTTTAAAATGTTGCACCGAATAAAGCATTAATGCACTCAAACCAATAGTATGTCTTGAATATTGGTACAGTACAGGGCGCTTATTAGGCAAGCAAAGTGGAGTGCTGGCAATCCCCTAACCATGCCAATATTCATGGTACACCAAGGATTTGAGTGCCAGAACACTTTTATAAAATGGATCCATAATTTGCTGAACTTAAAGTTAGCTATTTAGCTACATTAAGTAGGAAGAGAGACTGAATTTCTCAATTTTTATTGATTACGGGAAACAACATTCCACCAGTGAAAGTGATTACTAAGCTTGTTACAATATCGTTGCTATAGTAATGTTCTTAGCACTATCTAATGGTGCTGCTGGATTCACTAGCTAGCCAGTGAACGATAAAGTGGGAAACATTGAATCGTTTGTTTCATGTTAACATTACAGTGTAGAGTTCAAATGCTGGCGTATTTTAAGAAGTTCTCTTCTCTTTGTTGTAACCACTAATTTGTATACACAGTAACATAACTGACATACGTGTCTTTCGAGGTGGTCTCTATCTTTTAAGAGAGTGCAAAAAATTTGTTTTGGACAAGCAAGATGTCTGTCAACTGTTTCCTGCCCTCAGGTAGTGGTTTCCCATAGCTAACTGTGTAGCAAGAACTTGTGGCCAGAGTTGACATTATTTCCCTGGCTTGTACACTAGTTTCGACTTGCTAGCTAGATAACCTACTTTACCTATGAATATCATGAATACAGGCATGGTTAGGGCCCTTTTAAGTCAGTACGTGAATGATGTTTTATGTTATCAATACACTTGTTAAATTTTGTCTCTCCTCTGACTTGATGCACCTAGCTAAGTAGCTATGTCCTTATTTGTTATGAGTTTAGTTTATTTAATATAATTCTGTATCATCCATTTGAAGTCATTGCTATAAATAATCCCAAGATTCTTATTAATTATTCTTTTTTTCTCAATAATTTTAGGTGCCCAGTATGTAACATGCAGAGTTCAAGGATGCTCAGATTCAAGCAGAAATTATCCATTCTCAGGATACATTGATTCCAACTCCCTTGTGATTCAGGATAACTATGTGTTCATTCAGGTATGAGACTGAATTTGATGTATTCAATTTGGTACCGAGAGACACTTTTCTATCCGTATCTTCTTGTGGGTATTTATTATGCAGACATATATTGCTTTGAAATGATGTGATTCTATTTTCCAATATCAACAAAACACTGCTGGACTCAGTTCAGCTAAACTTCAGCAGCTTGACAGACTTTTGACTGTGTTGTTGTAAATGATAAGGTTGGGGTCTTATTTTCAGCAGCTGTTGTGGGCATTTATTAAGGCAAAAAAAACATCACTTTAAACATCAGTTGCCACGCCACCCAGTGTCCTTCCTCCTTACTGACTGATATCTGTGGCATACTAACTAAGTGCCTGTGTTTATGTTTTTACATCTACAGTAATATTACCCTCAATTCAAGCCTCGGTCTTGTTTATTGTGTAGTGCTATTCTAGTGGTTTCTGACGTTAGCTCAGAGTTGGAGACCCTGCATTTGAAAAAGGAAAGTCATCATTTTGGAAACACACTTGGGCACTCGACCACTGGCGTTATTTGTGTTTGTTTTTGAGAGGGAAACTTGCACTGATGTGTAGGAACATAAAAAAAATAAATAAATAACATTTGTTAAAATGTTTTAATCAAGGTAAAGGATGAGGTGCAATAGACGTCACAGTTCACAGGACAATGAAATTGTGGAATCATAGTTTTGTCTCTCTTTCTGTAATAATACAGGCTTTTGAATTTGGTCTCAGTGTAGGCATGCTGTGGATTCTCAAATCAAAAAACTTTCACTGTTACATGACCCCAAATGTTCCAATTCGACCAGATTTAAATTAGCAATTTACCCCAATCTGCACATTGCCACTCATAATTCAGTGCAATAATACACTGCAGTTTTTTTTTAAATTTTTGTCTTGGTAATTAGTACACCTAATTTGGCTAAAACAACAAGTTACTCTCCAGTTTTTTAGATGTACAGTAAATGTATAATACCATGAGCTTTCCAATATGGCTTAATATTTTAGGTAGATCGATACACTAACTAGAAACCACAAGAACTAAAAGATTGCACTTTGGTCTAACTAGTGCCCATGATGTCAGTTTAATTATGATGTGCTTCAAGAGAAAATCTGATATGGAAATGTATTAAATTATAAGTAAGTGAGCACAATTTTGGGGATGTTTTAATTTTCTTTCAGCTCGAGTACTGTTTACTTTGACACTCTGCAAATGAGGATGCACTCATTTAAATTCAGCAGGGGTAAAACAAGAACAATTATCTCACCATTCAACTACCATCAGCTTTCTCAGAACATATTTTTAAAGTTATTTCTTCCATGAAAATGAAACCCCTTATGCTCTGATTTTTCATACACATGTAATGGTGTGAGAAACACAGATAATCCAGCTATTCCATTATAAACAATAAATAAATAAATAAATAAATAAATAAATAAATTCAACTCCTCTGGAAGTCATTTTAAAGAGCCGGGATGCAACTCTGCCTGAACTACTCACAGTTCCAGACCTCCATGTTTTATCACATTATGCCACAGCTGAAAGATTCTGAAAAAGAAAATCGATCCTACCAATTTCTTTCTTTTAAGTTCAACTGCCTCTGGTTGCCATTGATTTTTTTTTTTAGCTTCTGCACTCAACTTCTCTGTGGGCTATTTTAGAGGACATGCCGTTAGCATGGCACTAGCACCCCCCACCCAAAGCTCTTTCTCTCCTGAACAATACATCTGCAGCATTTTAAGAGGACTAATTGATTCTGTCATAATAATGGGCCCATTTTCGTCATATTTGAAAAGAAGTAGTTTTTTCTGCAAATAAAATGGCTAAAATAGTTAAATACTTAGAACGTTTATTAATTATGTCCCTGCTGATAGATCCAAGGTCTTGTTTTGTGAGAGAACAGTGATATTCTAATTTGGACGGAAAGGAAAAATTCGAACACTTTCTTGAGATGTGTGCAGTATTTTCCAACAGCCTTGAATGTTTTTTATGAGCTGTATTAATAAAGATGACTTCCTTCACACAAGAGTGGACATTGGTCAGGAGGATTAAAGATTTCTCTTGACAAAGAATGAGGCTATTGACTGTCCTACGAGACACTTACCAAAGACTGCCTAAAAACCGCTAAAGGGATACACAACTGTAAAAATGCAGCATCGGCAGAATATTGGCCCAGAAACCTCCTTCGATAGATCATTCCACAATTAGAAACGGAATTCCTAATGTGTGACAATACATGAAAAATTTCAAATGGAAGAGAGGCAAAAAAAGAGCAATGGTAACAAATCTGATGTTTGTCTAATTACAGTGGTACCTCACAACGCCAGCTTCTGATTGCGGGATTCATTCATACAGCAATCTTTAAAGAATTACTGTGGCTATCAGCATTATTTAATTTAAGTTCATTTCACCTTTATAAGTCAGGTACAGGTTCAGTCACACGTAGGCTATCATGCCACTTTCAACCATGAGAATAACAACACTGATTGTTTGCAGTTGGTTTAATAAATCCATTTGACTGTTGACAAAATGACAAAAAATTCCACAGATCAATCATGAGTTCAGTCACCTATTCCACATATTCCAAGTATAAATTGTAATATTCCTGCAACATGTACACATTGTAAAGGGGAGGCATAATGAATAACACAGCCATATTGTTTTAGAGGAAAATTAAATACAAATTTGCAGCTGTTTCACATTTTTTGTTATGTGAGTATTTTGACAAATGTACAATAAATATAAACATGCTTTATATTCTTTACAGGTCACTACTGCAGGGCGAGCCAGCTACTATGTATCCTATCAGAGAGAGCCATTTATGTGCATCAAACTACCAAAGTATTCCCTTCCGAAAGTAAGACACTTTGAGATTAACCTTAGTTTGAGCAGTGGTTGTGTAACAGAAATGGGCTTGTTAGTTATATAGGTGTGTAAACATTTTGTGTGTGACTGATGTCCACATGTTCAGATTGAGTACAATATGTTATTAACACACTGGATTGACTGAGTGTCCACCTTAATAGCATAACCAGACTAAATGTGAGAAAGAGAAACTTTTGAGATGTTATTGGATTCATTTTGATGTACAAACCAGCAGTTGTATTACAGTAGTGAAACATGAAATGAAAATGAATCAGATACACATGACTAAGCCTTGCCGAAACAATCCATCACTGTTTATCTGATTCAGCTTCAGCGTTTGTGCTAATTAATCACTTGATTCTTGATCAATTGATTCCTGATTCAATTACATTCATTTTTTATGTTTCTTCTTGCCCTTGAGAAAAAAATAACAATTATCAATAATTGCCTACATTTAAGGATATTTTGTATGGTCACAAATCAAACAGAAGACATGGTCAGTCATTGAAATGCTGTACAGTGTGGTCAATACCTCAGTTTGTTTAGGTGTAATTTTTATCATTATCATCATACCATTATCTTAGAAAAATAAATAATTATGACATGTTTCAGGTCTGTTTAGTTGTACATATTGTTTCATGCAAAGGAATGTGAGTGTTGTTTTACTCTAAGGCAAACCACGTCACTGTATTGGGCTGGAAAATGACATGCACTAATTTAATCTGTGAGTCTTTTTAGAGAAAAGTAATGCTGGCAGACACTTTTAGGGATATGTTTCCCCCCTTATGATCAGTATGATGTTTATTAAGGATCAGTTATGCAAGTGTGCTGCAAGCATATGCTCTTTTTTAAGCAGTGCCTCACTATGTCTTTAGCTAATGAAGTATTTCTGACAGGACATGCACATTATCAGCACGGATGAGAACCAAGTCTTCGCAGCTGTACAGGAGTGGAATCAGAATGAAACGTATAACCTCTATATATCAGATACACGGGGGATCTACTTCACTCTGGCCCTGGAGAATGTAAAAACCAGCAAGGGCCTAGAAGGCAACATCATGATTGACCTTTATGAGGTATGTGTCTATGGTCAGTGAAGCTTCAGGTGGAATAATGTTTACCTTTTTACAGTCATTTATTTGTTTTTTTATGTGTCTGCATGCATTATCCTCAGTCTAGATGGCACTGGAAGATTTGAGCATCAGATGTGTTGTGACTAAGAAGGGATGGTTTGAAAACAAATATTCAATATTAAAAATTGTACAAAATGTTTCAAATAACATGGTAATGTCATATGTGATGTGGTTATTGGAAGTTGGGAATATGAACTCAATTGGGTTAATGGGGGACACAGACACAGAGAGGACAAAACATTTGCATTTGGGATGTCCTCTATGACAATCTTAATGAAAATGTTTTATATAAATATCTTTCAATAGGCTTTTTCAGTTTTGCTATGGTGGGGCAATAACAGTTCATTTTCTTGTATTTCTACTCATTAAATACTGATAATTGCCATTGATTTGATCTCATGTGACAAGCTACAGCACAGTTGAGAGAGGGTGACTTTTCTGTTGTTCCAATAGCATGGAATTATTATTAAGTTAGAACACATTTTCCTCAACTTGTGCATTCAATTATTACACCGACTTTCATAGTCATTTCAGCTGTGTCATCTTTCTGCAAGGAAAGCAAGGGGTGTATGTTTCTGGATAAGTACTAGAGTAAGCTCTTTTGGGGAAACAATGTTGATTCACAAAAATAGCACAGTCAAAGAGAAACATATTAAAATGTTCTCTTTTACAGATAATATCACAGCACTTGCAAAAAATATCACTGTAAAGTGAAAACAGTCATTTATTCAGTCTATAATAATAAAGGAAACTGAGCAAGGTGTTCAATAAAAATAATTTTGGAATAAATGAGGCCATAAGAATGCTGTTAACTAACAGCACACTGCAACAATGCTGCCTCGATTATTACACTTATTACATCTTTATCTAAAAAGAATCATAAAGCAAGTAAAATTAGCTGAAGATACATAGCAATATTAGCATAAAAATATCATATACACTGATAAAAATAAAGTGCTTATGCTACTTAATATAATTAAAGCAACTATTTGCATCAGATTTTTATGTTGTTCCAGAAAGTGCAGTCTTTGTATCAACCTACTCAAGTTTTTGTTCTTCAAAAATGCTTTCTTGAGTGCAGTCAACTTGATTTGACCAGTTTCACAGCCATTACTTTGAGCGTAGGATCTACTTAATTATCAGAGTTTCGCAAATCCATTTATAAGTAAAACTAACTTATTTTTTGCAATTTACACAATCATTATTTCAATTGGCATCTACTTTGTTTTTCTGAAATTGAACTGTAATTTCCAGGTTACATCAACTTTTGGAACCAACCATTTTGGAATCAGTAACTGATTATTCACTGGAAATTTCTGTGCAAATTGCTTATTTACATTGGTATTGTAGCAAGCTGGGTTTTCTCTGGAGTGATGACACTGCTATTGCTCTTTTAGCAGCAGGCCTTTTATTTTTTTTTTAATCAGTATAAAACAGGAAGTAACACACTTAACACTGACACGTTAGGAGGGAGATACATCATCCACAAAGACAGCCACATTCACGGTGCACAGATAATGTTAAACTATCACAAAAATTAACAACACAACACAAGACTAAATGATGAACAACACACATACACTTCTACTTGACACAATGGGAAACATAAACTGAACAATAAAGAACTGGGGCTAAGCAACAGTCCATTGCCCCAAGGCATGCTGGGAAGCTCCACCCACCTACCCCCCAACATGCTACAGTATACAAATAATTAAACTTCAGCATTAAACACCACCCGCTTGAGCCAAACAGAATCAGATAAAACAATTTATTTCTCAACAACATACACAAGATCCCTCTTCTCACAATTGGCAATAATTTGATGGAATGTTAAGAGGAAAGGGAAGAGGGCATATAGCTACATAACCTTTTTTAGAACTCCAGAATATTCATAGTGTAAAGAAAATTAAGCAAACACTTTGATTAGCTACAAAAGGTCAGTAACAGTGATTTGAGAAAGCTAACCATATCTTCTATCCTGAGAACTTTTTGCAGGACTGAATCCCCACAGATAAAATTGGTGACTGCAGTAACCTCAATGGTTGAACATAAAAATTATGATGATAAGCAAAGTAAAATGGCAATCTACATGGCTCTTGAGATATTAAACTGACTTTGAGCTCATGGACCTTTGAAGACATTTTTTTGTTTACATCCTCAAGCTCTAGAAACACTTTCTGAAATACTTGCTTCATATGTATATTTCAGTTTCTTGGGGTAGCTTAGTTCTAAAGCACAGCTGAGGCCCATCAGGTAGGTGCATGCCTATGCCACACAGAGATTCCCAAAAAGGAGCTCTTCTCCCTCGATGACTATCCCTCCATCGCTGCCTTTGCTGACAGCAAAAACACTGAGGATCAGAGTAACGAGATCCTGTTGGATGGTGGCGACATCATCATTGTCAGCAACCTGTGAAATGCAGATGGCTAAGTGAAAATATGACAAAAACTACAGAATAATCCTAGGAGGGTGCCGGGGAAGTGAGAATTTAATAAAAATTCTCACTTAATAATAAAAGTCTGAATCCAGTGGTCTTAGGAATTAATGCCCTTGTTTAACGTCCGACACTCTGAATACTGAACCTAAATGATGCTAATTGCTAAGACTCATCACTTAAACATGTAAAATAATAGAAACCAGAATGCACAGCGCAGCCTGATGTTTCAAGAGTATATGCAACAAGGTAATTGTTTGATGATGATTGTGGCCAAGAAAATAGGCTGGAATTACGCAGATGCCTTTTGTTAAAGAAATAATGAAAAATATTATGTTTTCTGAACATAATATACTACTACTAATGTACTACTGAAATTGTTAATATCACAGATTTTATTGTGTTACATTTCCATCCTCCCAGATTCATTTTTTTCAGTGTAGACACATGAGGGGAGCTGTAGGTTTATTCATGTTTGTCAGGTTTGAGGGTCTTTATCAATGTATGTCTTCTGGTCCATTTCAAAGGGGTCAGGCATTATTGGCACTTTGAAAGGCAGGCTGTAATAATAGATAATATCTCTTGGCGCATAGCATGAATCAAAGGTTGGCAGTGCAGTTAACTGAAACTTCAATATTTGAATGAATGTAATGTAAAATGAATATAATGTAATATTATACATGTGTAGGAGTGAGCATGTACACGTGGAGCTATTCACAGTTTAACATGTTAAAACAAGTTAATTCCCATTGTAAAACCAATATCATAACAGAAATCAAAGAATGTAAAAGGTAAATAAGTAAAGAAGAAGAAGGCTTCTTGACTGGCTCAGCTTTAAGACTGCGATGTGTCATTTGTTGATGATGACCAGAAAGCCATAATGGCAGAGCACAGTGAACTTCATTTCGCAAGGTAGGTGGTCAGCTGGTATGAGCTCAAGCATTGTTTGCTGTCAGAGGAGATGCATCTGTCCTTCATTCTTCATAGTGCACTATGGGACTTGTAGTGTGCAAAGCAGCTGGTAGCTGCATGCAAATTTGTGCAAGTATTGTGCTTTCCTGCACTAGCACTCCCACTAGTGTAGAGGGTGTTGCAGAAAGACTGGCTTAGTGTAGTACAATTGGGAATTCCTCATTGGTTGAAAAAGATGAAAAAGCATGAAGAAAATGTAGCAAAGAAATAAGAGACATTCAGGCTCATTATAAGGTAACACAATTGTTAAGGCATTAAAAAATCCTGTTGGAGTGAAATTAATATAACTTAAGACTGCTTACATGGAATGTGCAGATTCAGACAAACAATCACCAATGGATAAGGAATAATACGAGTCAAATATATAGAAGCACAGAGGTGTGACCATAGAAGTGTGGTTATAATGACCCAAACCTGTCAGCAGAAAGTGGATTGCACAGCAGTAAGTGCAGAATCAACTGTCTCTTCATTTGGCAAATCAAAGACACCTCTTCTAACAGTGGGGTTCTACACAGGCCATTTTTTCCTCAAAACTAAGGATGCATTATTTCAGTAAATCTCCTCCACAGTGGATGAATAAATATATTTATAGGAGAATTTAAGAAGCAAGAAGCAACTTCATAGACTATAATAAAATGTGAACTAGTCTAATGTAAAATGCACTCCGGAGTTATGGAAATAAATAAATGAATAAATAAAGGTAGCCAGAAAGGTCTTTTTGAAAAACAAATTGACATCGATGCAGAAGGACTGTCCTAAACACATTTCTCCCAGTTTTATAGGAGAAAACAAAGCAACAGAGGAGGTGGGATATATTAGACATAGGAAGGATGGCTATAAAACATTGCAGATGTAGCTGAGCCTCACCAGTGAAAAGGTTATTATTATGATGATTATTGCAGATTTGACCACTGGGCAAACACAGCCCTCTACTTTATATGGCTTACTATTTGTAGTCAACATTTCAAAAGGTAATTTGACTTCAGGATTAGGAATAGAAGTTGTATGCTTGCTTTTGTAAGTAACAGATTAGATGAGCTCTCATTGTCTAAGAGACATGCTTCTGGTGCCAGTGCCCATTCAATACCGGCATGAATAGCAGAGATAAGTCTAGAATTCTGGCCAAAATGCTTTAGAAATATTGAATTATTGTTGTTAGGCTCAGGAATACTTAGCGATGGCGATGTTACAACCTTAAAGACTTTGAATCAGTATGGAGCCCTCTGTACTAAATGGAGTAATGAGAAAAGAATGGAATCTTTATGTCCTCAAAATTGAATTCTCTTCTTGTCAGTATTAATATTATTTATGTATTATCATAATTGAGTATGAAATTGTTATTGATTATATTTTTAGGAAAGCATTATCTTACGGGCTCTTATAAAACAGATTATTCCTCTCTGAGCCTGTCAAATTGTATTTATTTGATTAGTGATGTATCAGCCTTTTCCCATTATCTAAATTGTCTTGTGTTAACGTTGGAATATCTACAAAAGGTACTGGATTTGGACCCAAAACTGAGTTAAGAAGTTAGGAAAAGGGACACAAGTAACTTACTTCCATGTATTTGTGTCCCATACAAAATCTGAAAAGAA